>NC_140504.1:198561673-198569799 GCF_964339955.1 Pipistrellus hanaki
ACCCGGAGTGGTCCCTCCGGGGTTTTTAACAGGAAGTCCGGCTCCTCGAGGAGACTGACATGTCCCCAAGGCGCCTGGCCCGCCCACGGCCGGCTGCCCAGCGGCTCCTCCCGTGGGGCCTCCAGCCACCCCCTCCCCCCTCCCCCCTCCCCCCTCCTCCGCTCCCAGGCTTCACGGGAGAGACGTTTTGGAAGCCGCATCACAGGAGGCGGGCAGTGCGTCCCTTCCTGGGACCGCACCTGCGAGGCTCGGAGCCCATCTCGGATGACACGGGTCCCCGAGGGCACGGGCTCCCACGGGGAGAGGATTCCAGGAGGACAAGAGCCCTGAGGCCAAGGGTCCCCCACGCCGCTGCCCCGGTGGCTCTTAGAGACCGTGTCTGCTCCAGCACCTCCCCCAGCCCATCTCATCCCGGGGACCCAGAGTGCATGCTTGTTTTTGTGGGTTTTTAAAAAATATATTTTATTGATTTTTTACAGAGAGGAAGGGAGAGGGATAGAGAGTCAGAAACATCAATGAGAGAGAAACATCGGCCAGCCGCCTCCTGCATGCCCCCCGCTGGGGATCTGCCAGCAACCAAGGTACATGCCCTTGACGGAAATCGAGCCCGGGACCCTGCAGTCTGCAGACCGACGCTCTATCCACTGAGCCACACCGGCCAGTGCTGGATTCCTGTTCCGGGGGAAGCTCAGCAGCTCCTGGATGATGTTCTGTGGGATGGAGAGGCGCTGCCCACCCCCTGGTCATTCTGGGCACCGTCCGAGAAGGACGGGCTGGGGGGGGGAGGGTGTGCCGACCAGGACGGTGAGGCTGGTCAGTCCCTCCCGTCACGCTGTGGCCTTCTCAGACATCTAAAGGAGGAAACGCTCGGTATGGATTTTTCCTGAACGGCACCCCTTCTCCGGTCCCCCACCCCCCCACCCCCCCCCCACCCCCGCGGCCTCCAGGGGCCTGGCTCTCTCCTGGGCTGACCTCCGACGCCGCCTCCCGAGCGGCTATTTCCTCATTCCGGGCCTTTCCGGGCCATTCCGGGCCATTCCGGCGCTGGCACACCCCTCCTGTCGGCCTCAAAGCCAGGGAGTGTTCGGGTTTCTCCCTTTTTGTCCCCGTGTCGCTTTCATCTGTGTCTCAGATCTGCGGCCAGAAAGGTGGTAAATGAGCAGAGAACACCGCTCTTCGCAGAAAAGGAAATTAAACCAAACAGCCTGGGAGGGGGGCCGACCGAGTGCCCGCAGTCAGTGAGCTCGCCGCCTCGCTGTCCCCTGCCCCTCTCCCACCCCCACCCCGCCCCCCTGCGCCTGCGACCCAGCCGCTCCCTGCCTCCCGCACACCCACACGCTCTGAGCCCGTGCCAGCGGCCAGCCCGCGGGCACCCACGCCCTCCCGGCCCCGCGGCAGGACACGGAGCACAGACGCTGTGTGAGGAAAGCCGGTGTTCCTCCGGAATCCGACCCGAGCGCCCGCACTGAGCAGCTCCGACCCCGGCGACCTGCCTGGCCGGAGCCGGGACGCGAGAAGCTGGTTCTGGCGATGGCGGGACAGGTGCACCCCAGGCTGAGCGGCGCTGGGGTGGCCCCGGCCAGGCAGGAGGCTCCCTCCCCTGGGGACGCGCTGGTCAGGCCTCGGACACTGGGGGACCCCGGGGGGACCCCGGGTTGCTTTTGGCTGCCGTCCGTAGCGGCTGCAACGGAGACGAGACCACAGTCCTGTGGGGCCTGTGGGGGCACACAGGCCTGCCACGGGTGGGGGCCGGCCACCCCCCGACTTCTGCTGGGGAGAACCACGTCTCTGGTGAATCCACTCACAGACACGGACTGGGACCCGGGTTTCTGTGTATTTTGACACAGGGGGCGGGGCTCAGGGGGCGGGGCTCTCTCAGGGGGCGGGGCTCACAGGGGCGGGGCTCACATTGGGCGGTGCTCTCACGGGGGGGGGGGGGGGGGGCGGTGCACACCCAGCAGACACTGCTCTCCAGGTTCCCCTCCTCCCCCACCTCTGCTCTGGACCGCAGGTGCAGCTGTGCTCCTCTGATGTTGACAAAAACCTTTCCAATGTCCATCCTCCACCTTGACCCCCAGGTTCCAGTCGAGTGACTGCAGCCACGGATCCCCTGCCCCTAGGAGGTCACCCCACAGCGGAGGACCATGCCACACCCACACCCTCTGCCCTCCTCTAGCAGGACCACACAGCCGAGGCCTCTGGGAAGCAGAGCCCTGTGCCTTCCCTGCCACCAGCCAGTGGCACCCCGAGACTCTTCGATGGCACCCACGACCCTTCGATGGCACCCACCACTCTTCGATGGCACCCAAGGTTCTCCAGTGGCACCAGAGCTCTCTGAGGGCACCAGGGCTCTGAGGGCACCAGGGCTGAGGGCACCAGGGCTCTGAGGGCACCAGGGCTGAGGGCACCAGGGCTCTGAGGGCACCAGGGCTCTGAGGGCACCAGGGCTCTGAGGGCACCAGGGCTGAGGGCACCAGGGCTGAGGGCACCAGGGCTGAGGGCACCAGGGCTGAGGGCACCAGGGCTCTGGTCCCAAGGCTCTGCTCACAAAGGAGCTGAGCTCGGGAGTAAAGACACTCAGAGTCTGATCCAAGGAGACCGTGACACGGGCAAGGAGGATGGCGGTTTGGCCAAGGGGACAGCCGGCTAAGAACGGGTCTCCGAATCTGCGTCGAAGGTCCGGCTGGGAGCCTTCATACTTCCCCTTGTCAGCAGTCATGGGGAACGGACTCCTCTTCCTCCCCCAAACGCGGCGTTGTGTCCGCAGCCCCGCGACGTGGGCCGGGCCCTGGAGACGGATGGCGGCCCGATGTGCCTGGCGCCGGCAGAGCCCGCGGCGTGCTCCCCTTTATAGATCATCGGTAATGGAACACTGGAACGCCGCGGAGAAGGGCGCTCTCCGATGAGATGACAAATGTCCCCAGCCCGATATGGAACCCCCAAAGCCGGAGGACGCATCCTTCATGGGGCCTGTCAGCGGACAGACCCTAAATAATTCAGCGCCCGGATTAAAATACTGATGCTCTCCGCGTCCTAATGGCACATAATGAAATGTCCCCGACGCTGCCGTCTTAAAATTAACATCCTCTGAAATTTCCAAATCAATCAGCGGCCGTGACAAGAGCCGAGTCTGATCTTTTATTGATGGCGCAGCCACAGGAGGGAAGAGGGGCCTGGGGAGCCGCCCCCAGGGCTGGCGGACTGCGGGCAGCGGTGACTCACCCGTCCGCGCCCTGGTGACAGACACGGCCACGGGGCCTCCGTGGCCTGGTCCTGGCCGCTGAAGGGGTGGACTGTGGCCAGTCCTGCCTTACCCATCCATTGGGAGATAACCTCTCACTCCTGGGTGGGGGGGCTGAGTCACCTGCTGATTTAAGCTCTTGGGGGCCCTTCCTTAGGGAACAGTCCCCTTGCACCCTCAGCCACCACAGGAGTCAGCACCATTGAACTGGATCTCGGTTGTTCTCGGGGGCCTCGTGGCCTTTGAATTCCAACTTTGTCATCTCACACGTGAACCTCGTCTGTCTTGCCCGGAAAGATGAAAAGCTCAAGGAGGGTAGAGACTGGTTTCTTGTTTATTTGTTTTTTTATTGCCGAAGCCCTGGTAACTGAAAATAAAAATGCTTAACATGTAGGTACTCATGGATGGATGGAGAGATGGAAGATGGATGAGAGGATGAATGAATGGGTGGATAGATGAAAGGGTGGTGGATGGATGGATGGTGGATGGATGGATAGTGAGTGAATGGATGGATGGATAAATGGATGGAGAGATGGAAGATGGATGATGGTTCAGAGGATGAATGAATGGGTGGATAGATGAAACTGTGGTGGATGAATGGGTGGGTGGATGGATAGATGGTGGATGGATGGGTGGATGGATAGATGGATGGATAGAGAAATGGAAGACGGATGATGGTTCAGAGGATGAATGAATGGGTGGATAGATGAAAGGGTGGTGGATGGATGGATGGATGGATGGGTGGATGGATGGATGGATGGCTGGTGCATGGATAAATGAGTGCTTCCCTCCTTATATTCTCATCACAGAGAGCAATGTCCAGCTAGTTGGGTAGGTGGGGGTTGGATGGATGGATGGATGGACGGACAGATGGATGTAGATGGGCAGATAGATGGATGGATGGATTAATGGATGGATAGCTAGGTAGATGGATGAAGGAATAGACAGGTGGATGGATGGATGGATGGATGGATGGATGGATGGAAGGATGGATGGATAACTGGGTAGATGGATGAATGAATGGACAGATGGATGGATGGATGGATGGATGGATGGATGGATGGATGGATGGACAGGTGGGTAGTTGATGAATGGGTGGATGCATGGCTGGTACCTGGATAAGTGAGTGCTTCTCTCCTTACATTCTCACTGCAGAGAACAATGCCCAGCAGGTGTCTGTTGGTTAAATGAATGAACCATCTCAGTGGCCCAGACCGCTGAGAACCCCACCCCTGAGCGTGTTGCTGCCTCCACTGCGGCTGGGAGCCTCCTTCCCAGCACCCCACTGACCGACCGCCTGGCCCGGGGTGCCAGGCCCCGCGATCGCAGGTCCTGTGAGTGTTCTGTAGCCTCATGGACCGAGCACTTGTCCCAGGGCACCCCGCGTCCCTCTGCGCCCCCCGCAAGCTCACCGCACTCCACACAGCAGGCCCAGCCTACCCGCTGGCCGGCCTCGGGGAGAAGGCCTGGCCAGCACAGGGAGCGCAGACAGGAGCGCCTGCATAATTCAGCACACCGCCCGGGACCCCGCCTCCCCCGGTGCGCGTGGCGCGGGCTGCCGGCTGAAGCGCAGAGGAAACAGAAAATGAGAAACTGCGAGGAGCCTCTGTATGAAGATTACAATCTCCTGCTGATAAAACAACCCCTGCGTCGGCGTCGGAGTGGAGAGGAAATAAGAAAATCCAGCCAGCAAATTGGAGCCTGGTCGGAAGGGCCGGCGGAATGCGGGAGCATCCGTCCCCGGGAGAACATTGAAGCCGCTCGGGGCGGGGCCGGCGGCCGGTCCGGGAAACGGCTGTGGCTCTCCCGCCTCCCCTCGGGGCCAGGCCCGTGGCCGCGTGGTGTGCGCAGGACCCGGGAGGGCGAAGCCTGTGGCGGGACCACCACAAGGAGACCCCACGGAAGACCCATGAGGAGTAAGCGAGGCCCTGAGCCGGGACGCACCCCAGCTGGTGGGAGCGGAACAGGACAGGCAGGAGCCCGGCTTCAGACACCCTGAGCCCAGGTGGCCCTCGTCCCCGTGCATGAGCGGGAGGGGCAGCATGACCGGCCGGGAGTGCGCCTCTGGGCCCTGGCCCAGTGCAGGGGCGGTGGCCTCTGCCTGTCCATCCGCAGGAGGCGGAATGACCCCACGCTGCACGACCCCTTCTCTCTGGGCTGGAGAGGAGGGTGAGTGCTGGGACCTGGCTCCCAGTTACAACGGCCCCCAGAGAGGCGAGCCCAGCAGCCGAGACCAGGCAGGAGGCTGGGAGGAGCCTGGAGGTGCCGGAGAGCTGCGCCCCCTGGACCAGTGGGGGGTGCGGGTAAGGATGGGCGGAGCCTCTGTACTGGCCTCACAGCAGCCCCGGAGCCTCTGAGAAGGGAATCCGCCATCCTCCCTCCGGACTGAACCTGCTGGCTTCCTGTCGCCCCAAACCCCCAAGCTCCTCAGCGAGGCACAGGGCCCCCGGGCCAGCCCCCAACTCTCCCAGCCCTCTCTTCCTCCCACCCGCCCTCCCTCCATGCCCCGAGCCAGGCCAGCCTCCCGGAGTGCCTCCAGCACACGACACTCATTCCTGCCCCAGGACCTTGGCACCTGCTCTCCCCACCGCCTGGCTGCTTCTTTCTGGGCATCCAGGCCTCAGCTCAGGTGTCCCCTCCTCAGCGGCCACCCTGACCCCTGTCCCCCCATCACAGGGTCCCTTTCGTTTTGTTAAAACACCTTCCATCTGGCATCTGCCAGGTGCCCACTTTCTGCGCCAGCCCCCGTCCCTCAACCACAGCGGACGCTCTGCGGGCCCCGGCGCTCGGCTGGCTGCTCCTACACCCCCGGCACCTGGAGCCGGGCCTGGCACCGAACGGGCCGCCGCGCAAACATTTGTTTGGCAGGAACGCAGGGAGCGGAGCAGGTGAGTGGCCACCTGGCCTCTCGCAGCTCCGCCTGCCAGCATGCCACTGGCAGAGCAGCCGCTCCAGATGGCAGGTGAGTGACACCCCTCCTCCTGCAGGTGGCGCCACAGAGCCTCGGGCTCACAGCTCCCTGGGCCCAGGGAGAGGCCACCACAGGGTGAGTGACCAAGGGGACACAGCTGGTTGCCCAGGGCCCCCTCCAAAGCCGGGGGAGCAGGAGAGCCCCGCCCACCCTGCCGGCTCAGCCCATCCACCCGTCCATCTGTCCACCTGTCCACTCTCCCACCTGTCCATCCGTCCACCCAAGCCTCTTTGGATGCCCTCTTGGGAGGAGACGCCTGGCCAGGCCTCGGTCCGGTTCCCACCCTGGCTCGTCCCTCCACGGAGGACCCCTGGTCCCCATGTGCTCGAGCCGGGCCGCATGGCACTAGACGCCCCGTTTCTCCTCACTCCCCCGCCAAGAATGGCCGGGTCATCCCGTGCATCCGCGGCGTCACCCCCAGCTCACGCCGCGGCCACTGCGTCACCTCGAGAGGCGCCCCGGGCCCGCTGAGGTCACTCCTCGCCCAGCCGCGGAGCCCCTGGTGCGGTCCCCTCTGCGAGGAGCCATCTGATTGGACGTCCCGGTGCCTTCCTGTGGCCTCCGCCCTCAGCACCGCGTCTCACGGCCCATCCGTGCGGGAGCCACCCCGCTGCCGTGGCTCATGGGGAACATACATTGGGTCCGGGGTCGGCAAACTGCGGCTCACAAGCCACACGCGGCTCTTTGGCCCCTTGAGTGTGGCTCTTCCACAAAAGACCACGGCCTGGGCGAGTCTACATTGAAGAAGTGGTGTTAGAAGAAGTTTACGTTTAAAAAATGTGGCTCTCCAAAGAAACTCAGTCGTTGTCCTGCTGATGTCTGGCCCTGTGGACGAAGGCGTTTGCCGGCCACTGTATTGGGTCGTTCAAGTGGCGAGAGCTGGTTTCTCACCTGCGGCCAGTCCTCGCCCGCAGCTCCTGGTCAAGGCGCGAGGCCGCTGGGGTGTCCTGAGCGGCCGGGGGATGGGACCATCCCTCTGTGACACTGCCCCCGGCCTCACTCCTGACCCCCTTCCGGCCCTAACGGCCAGGCCAAGGTCCTGCCACAAATCCCACAGCTCTGCCCACCACGCCCGATCGATGCTAATGAGGGGGGCGCTGGTTGCCAGGGCAGCAAGCAGGTGATTAGTCTCCCCTCCCCTCCCCCCTCCAGGGAGGGAGGGGGCTGCAGGTGGAGTCCATCACCACGGCGGCCCTGGCTTCACCGCCGTGCTGGTGATGGTGCCGCCGGGAAAGGGCGGGGGCGGAGAGCTTTGGGGTGGGGCTCCCCTGCCGCCCTGGGCTCAGACCAACGGGGGCCACAGCCCCTTCCTCGGGGCCTCCCCCGAACTCATCCTCGGGCTGCTGGTGCGTCTTAATTCTCCTCGGTCGTGAACGGGGAATGTGGGAGCACACGGTGTCCTGAGCCCCTGGGCCGTCTGTCCTAGCCGATCCTGGGGCCCGGCGGGGCCGGGGGCGCCTCTCACGGGCAGCAGTGCAGGGGCCACCTGGGCGGGGTTGGCGTCTGCAGCGGGGGCGGCCCGGGCGCCTGGGCCTCGCTGGGGCCTGCGGGGCCTGCGGTGACAGTGAGGTGGAGCGGGGTGGCAGAGCGCCCGCAGGCTTGCGTGGTCTTGGGGACCCCTCCTGCCCACACGGGCTGGCGCTGGCATCACGGCCCCGGAGCGTACCCCTGGCCAGCGGGCACAGCTCCGTCCCCTGCCCGCAGCTCCTCACGGGAGCAGCAGGAGACGCAGAACTTTTAAGAGGGAAGAAGTGGGGGTTAAAGCCCCCCGGATGGACGTGTGCAGGCTCCGGGGAAGGCGGCCGTGGGGCACGGCGCACACGGTGACGAGAGCGCGGGAGGGAGTGGCTCCGGCTCCTAATCCGGCTCCGGTCCCGCCGGGCGCTGTGACCCCACGCACAGCAGGCGCGTGTT
>NC_140504.1:198569899-198614899 GCF_964339955.1 Pipistrellus hanaki
GGGGGCTTCCTGATGAGCCCACACGCGTCCGCGGCCCGGATTCTGGTGGCTGCCTCGGTTTCTCCCGTTTCTCTGCTCCCTGGATGGTGATCCTCGGGAGGGTCCTTCCTCCCGCATCTCCATTCGGGGAGCCTCCCCCAAACGGCAGGGGCTGAGCAGGGGCCACAGACACGGGCCCTCAGAGGCCAGTCCTGAAGCGAGCAGGCCGAGGGGCACCGAGGAGGAACGCCGGATCCGCCTCGGGGAAACCGGGACGGGCTTCCTAGAGGAGGTGCCTCCGCGGGGCTCCTGACTCCGGGCCTCCCTGGGTCAGGTAAATTGCTAAACCACCAAAAGGGAATTTATCACCTTGGCCCCTTGTACATTGTTCCCGCCCCTTGTTCCCATGGCAACTTTCTAAGGAGAAGATAAATGGCAGCATTTTAAGGAGAAGGAAACCAGCTTGGAAAACTAAGTCAGTTTCCCAGACCCACTCAGAGGGAGGGACCGAGTCAGGACCAGCACCTGGGCCAGGTGCACCTCCAGGTTGGGTGAGGGGTAGGGCAAAGGTGCACTTCCGGGGAGCAAAGAGAAGCAGAATCGCCCTAGCCAGTGTGGCTCAGTGGTTGGGCATCACCCCATGCACCAAAGGATTGTTTGCCTGTTCCATTCTCAGGCAGGGCACTGGCCAGCTGCAGGAGATGAGGCTGCTGGGGGTTGCAGGCTCCATCCCAGTGGGGGGCATGCTGCAGGCAACTGATCAATGTTTTGCTCTCACATCAATATTTCTCTCTCTCTCCCTTCCTCTCTCTTAGAAAATCAATTTTAAAAACCTAAAAGAGAGAGAGGGAGGGAGCAGGAGGAAGGGCCCGGGACAAGGCACAGGGAGACCAGTCCTGGCGGAGCCTCAGAATGGTCTCGGCCAAGGAGACCGGAGAACCCTCCCCCCAAAGGGCAGGGTCCCCGCTGTGCGCACACACAGATGCAGGATCCGGGAGGAAGGACAGAAAGCTGCCAGCCGCCCATGTCCAGCAGCCGCCTGCCCGGGCATCGGTAAGCACGTGCTGGGCACCTGCCATGTGCAGGCCCCAGAGGGGACGCAGTCAGCACGGTTCCTAGGCCTTCGCTGCTCGGCGTCCGGCCACTGAGCTAGTACAGGCACCGCCTCCGCCCTGCCCAGCCCCGGCCCCCGGACTCAGAGCCTGCACCCGAACCAGGTCCCAGGGGTCGGGCACAGGGGAGGGTGAGCCCTGCCTGGGGGAGGGGGCAGCGGGGTGATCACCGTGGAGGGTCTGGGTGTGTCCTGTCCTGTGAGCTACTCAGACTCATCTCATTGGACACCAGAAGGACAGCGCCGGGCCCCGGGGTCCCAGGAGGGGGGGCGGTGGGTGAGGACCGTGGCCGGCAGGTGCCCCAGGCCAGGAGGAGCTGGGAGGTGGGTCCGGGCCGAGCTCACGGGGCTGAAGACAGCCCCTCAGCCACTGGGGTTTCCGAGGGGCTCCCAGCCCAGGGACCACTGCCATCGTGGGACCTAGAGGAAAGGGTGCGAGCACCCCACCCCCATGCAGAAGGGGGCCCAGCTACATCCCCGAGTCAGCAGCTCACAAAGGTAGAAGGGAGACCTGAACCCTGGACTTAGGGTCCTGAGCCTGCCCCCTCCTGGCCCCAGCAGCTGAGGGGCGAGCACCCCTTTGACCATGTGCACCCCATCTTGCCTGGCCCTGGCCCGCCGGCCATCAGCCCGGGGGAGGGGGCACGTGTTTGCTGGACCACTGGACCCGGCTCGTCCACAGCAGCACTCACCCCGCCGTGGGGCACACAGACTCGCACAGCCCGTCACCGAGCAGAGCAGCGCCCTCCTCGGACAGGGTGCGGGTGCCGGTGCCCGCGGAGAGGGTGGTGGCCAGCGGGGTCACGCAGGGCCGCCCGCAGAGCTCGGCTTCCGCGTCCCGCTCTCCCTGCCAAGTGGGAAAACAAAGCGCAGCGCTGGCTGGCAAGGCGGTCCCGACGGTGCGGCTGACTCACCCGGCGCGAGCAGAACTGGGTTAGGATGAGTGATGATCGGCGGATCTGGGCCGGAGCTCGGAGCGCAGGCCCTGCAGCTGGGACAGGCAGAGCTCGGAGCGCAGGCCCTGCAGCCTGAGATCGGGAGCTCCTTCCTGACGCCTGGTCCCTCCTCTGCCCCCCGCTGAGGCCGCTGCAGGGACAGGCCAGCTGCAGGGACAGGCCAGCTATAGGGACAGGCCAGCTGCAGGGACAGGCCAGCTATAGGAACAGGCCAGCTGCAGGGACAGGCCAGCTATAGGGACAGGCCAGCTGCAGGGACAGGCCAGCTATAGGGACAAGCCAGCTGCAGGGACAGGCCAGCTGCAGGGACAGGCCAGCTATAGGGAAAGGCCAGCTGCAGGGACAGGCCAGCTGCAGGGACAGGCCAGCTATAGGGACAGGCCAGCTGCAGGGACAGGTCAGCTATAGGGACAGGCCAGCTGCAGCGACAGGCCAGCTGCAGGGGATGAGACTGCAGGGACAGGCCAGCTCAAACTCTAACCCGGTCATGTTTCCAGAAACAGATGAATAGACTCAGGACAGAACCCAGGGGCACAGGCCTGGTGGGGCCCGAGGCTTCCCGGTGCCTGAGCAGCGCTGAGGCCTCTGGGTCACCCCCTCCACCCCGGGGCTCGGACCGTGAAGGTCCTGGGGTTCCGCACAGCCGGGGGCGTGAGCTACACACACAGCCGGTGCCGGCGGTGCAGGCGGTGGAGTCCATGGCTGTGCCGGTCTTGGCTCTGACAGGCACCTGTGGCTGGGGCTCCCGCCGGGCCGGGGGCGGTGGTTAGCTGGCGCAGACCGTGGCCGAGGCCGGGACGGGTCGTTTTTAGGGAGCACAGCACAGGCACGGCCTTGCTGGCATCCCCGGGCAGAGAGCCTCTGGGGCCCAAGGGGACGGAGCCATTTATTCTCGCCGCTGTCCTGTGTCTGAGCCGGGCTGGCGGCCAGGGAGCGGGGCCAAGCCTGAGGGCGGCGGGTCACCGCCCGCGCCCCTTCCTGGCTCTGCCCCTGCTGCTGAGCGCCTCCACCCCCCACTCACCCTCTCTATGCCTCGGTTTTTTTACCCACAAAATGGAGCTGGGATTTATCTACGCGGCAGGACTGAGAATGAGCTAAACAGTGAGGGTTGGCAAAGCACAGGGCGCGCCTGGCATCTCTCTGGGCTCCACAGGGTTAGCCCATAATCCCAAGTTCAAGGGGGCGGGGCGGGGTGGGCGGTGAGAGGCCGGGAGGCCGGCCTCGGCGGGTCTGGTTCTGGCCGGATTCGGTGCCACGCCGCGATGCTCAGCGTCCGGAAGGCCACGGGGAGATCCGTGTGGACTGTAGGTGGACTTAGGACTTATTGGCCTCATATTTCTTACTGCGGGAAAGCGTCCGGAGGAGACGATAGAAGAGCAAGTGCCGGCTTAGCAAACAAAGAGGAAATGAAAGAGCGGCCCTGAGCGCCAGCCGCAGGCCAGGCTGGGAAGCGGGGAAGAAGGAGGGGGATGGGGATTGTGGGGGGAGGCTGGTGCAGGAGAAGTTCCCTGGGCCTCCCAGGAGGAGGGAAGACCTGCAAAGAGAGGGAGGGAAGAAGGAAGGGAGGGAGGGAGGGAGGGAGGGAGGGAGGGAGGGAGGGAGGGAGGGGGAGAGAGACCCTAATACCCTACCTCCCAGCCCCTGTGGCTTGTTCCTTTCCTGTCTCCATCAATTAAAATAAAATAAACTTTAAAATTCAGAGCCTCCGTCACGGAGCGGCAGCTCAAGCCCAGGGCCTCAGCGTGTTGGGCGTTCGGCTACAGTGTCCTTCGCCCTGAAGGTTCCAGGGACAGTGCTGTCAGGACGCGGATCCGTCCACACCCCGTCCACACCCCTGTCCGCGGAGCAGGCATGGGGGCAAGCACATGTCCGTCCCTGAGCCGGCAGCTCCCTGGCTCCCTATGCCCGCCCCCCCCCCCCCCCCCCCAGCGCAGGGAGGAGGCTGGCGGGAGCAGAGCTCCTCTCCTGTTTTGGGGGACATTCCTGCCCATGGAGACAGAGCCCTCAGATCCTTCCGGGTTGGACCATGATTCTCGGGCCGAACTCTGGTCCTGGTCGCAGCCTCTCGGGGAGCCGGCCGCCGGGGGGAGGGCAGCTCACTGGGGCCCCCAGGAGGAGGGGAGCCCTCGGACTGCAGGCCTGTGTCCCCCATCACACACGTGGGAAACCCTGATCCCAGGGGTGGCTGTGGGAGGCGGGCCTTTGCGAGATGATGCGGTCAGGAGGGTGGGGCCCACAATGGGGTTAGTGCCCTTCTTTCTAAGAGGAGAAGCCCTGAGGAGCCTCCCGGGGCTGCCCGGGAGCAGGCGGCTGTCCCTGAGCCGGGAAGAGGCCTCCCCGGAGCTCAGCCGGCCGTGCAGCGGTCATGGGGTTTGTCCCCGCAGCCAGAGCTGATGGAGACGGGGCAGCCCCCGGGGGGGGGGGGGCAGGGAGGCACCCCTCTCACTGTGGAGCTGAACCCCGAGATGAGGCTCTCCAGTGCCCGCGTCACCCCACCTGGTCGCAGAGGAAGAGGCACGTCCGGTCAGTCCCCACGATTCAAAGCCGCTGATGGGCGCACACTCTGGGCGGACAGGCAGGTGTCACCGGCGCCCTGGCTGCCTCGGTCCGTCCGGGAGGGGACCCGTCTGGTTATGGAAGGACACCTGCCCTGAGTCTGAGCCGCCCGCCCGCCCACCCGCCTGGTGCAGTCCTAAAGCCCATCGGTTCCCTCCCACCCCCCGACACCCCCCCACCCCCCGCGAGCGGAACCGGAGACCTCTCAGAATTCACACCGGGCTACGTTCCGGGCCTGCGGAGCTGGTGTTTAAATGTTTCCGGCTGAAGCCCCGGCTGCCGCACCGGCTTCCAGCCCCTGCCATCGGCCGGCCTCGCTCAGCGCCGGGAGCAGCGGGTGAGTGAGTGATGGGGCGGCCGCGGCGGGGACAGGACTCATCGCTCCCCGTTAAGCTCGGCCGACAGGCCACTCGCCCACCGAGGCCGTCAGGGAGCCGTGGCCGCATCCAGGCCGATCCGCGCTCATTCCCTCCCAGGCCGCTGGCGCGGGCTCGATGCCGACGCTGAGAGCAGAGAGGGGCGTCGGCCCCTCTGAGCGGGACCCTGTGCCCCGGGGGAGGGAGGCGGGCGTTCCATGGCGGTCCCAGAGGGAGAGCCAGCGGACAGGCCTGGTCACGGCGCGGGCTCTGCGGGCACGCCGCTCGCTGCTGCGCCCACGGCCAGTGCCTGCCGTCCTCGGGCCCCGCGGCCCAGCCCCCACCCCTCGGTGCCTCTTCGGAACAGGGAGACGCACCTGGCCCTGGGCGTGCCCGGAGGCCGTGCCCTCCTCCCTGCACTCCGCCAGCGCCAGGCCCGTACGTACGAGTCGCTCTGGCCTTGGCTCAGGTGGCTGACTGGGGTGAAACGCCGGAGGACAGGCGGGACGAGTGTCCAGAACCCCCGGGGTGGCCCCACGCAGGCACAGAGGGCCGAGAGACTGTCCCCGAGCCCGAGCCCACACGGGGCTTGTCCTGCGGGCGAGCTTCTGTAAACTCCTCATTGCTGCCGGCGGGAAACTGAGGCTCCCGGTCTCCCACGCTCTCCGGGCCCCCGCTGTGAGGGAGGGCGGGAGAGGGAAACTGAGGCTGGGGACTCCCCCTCTCTCCGGGCCCCACCGTGAGGGAGGGCGGGAGGGGGAAACTGAGGCTGGGGACTCCCCCTCTCTCCGGGCCCCACCGTGAGGGAGGGCGGGAGGGGGAAACTGAGGCTGGGGACTCCCCCTCTCTCCGGGCCCCACCGTGAGTGAGGGCAGAGCCAGGGTTTAGATGGCACTTGGGCTCCAGGGACCCTGCCCTGGGCAGCTGCCCCCGCTCCGGCTCCTCCAGCCCAGCCCTGGCCGCCATTCCCGTGGGGCGTCCTGGGGGAGGGAGGCCCCCCAGAACTTCCCCAACATCCCGGCCGTGGCGCCGTCGGCGGGGTGTGGCCCCAGCACTGCGTGGCTGTGGGCTAACTCGCCGGTTGGGGTGAGTGTGGGAGGCAAACAACCAATGTCTCTGTCACTCAATGTTTCTCTCCAGCTCTCTCTCCCTCTCTCTTAAAAACAATGTTCTAAAGCAGTAAGAACACATATCCTCGGGTGAGGATTCAGAAAAGAAACTTCTCCAGCCATTCTCCAGTGCCTGAGGCAGGCGGGGGCGGGGGGTGGCCACGGGGCGGCCACGGCTGGTCACAGTGAGCCCGTGTCCTCTGCGTGAGAGCAGCGCCATCGAGATGCGGTCCACCCGCCAGACACCTCGCCCACTGAGCCTTGGAGTTGAGGGTTGTTCACGGCCTCAGAATCGCAGCGCCATCCCCACCCCCACCCTCAGACACCGCCTCGCCCCAGACTCTCTTACCGATGTGCCATCACACTCCCTGCCCGCCCAGACACCGGCCCGGGGGCCCAGACACCGGCCCGGGGGCCCAGACACCAGCCGGCGGCCCAGACACCGGCCCGGGGGCCCAGACACCGGCCCGGGGGCCCAGACACCGGCCGGCGGCCCAGACACCAGCCCAGGGGCCCAGACACCAGCCGGCGGCCCAGACACCGGCCGGCGGCCCAGACACCGGCCCGGCGGCCCAGACACCAGCCGGCGGCCCAGACACCGGCCCGGCGGCCCAGACACCGGCCCGGGGGCCCAGACACCAGCCGGCGGCCCAGACACCAGCCGGCGGCCGAGACACCAGCCGGCGGCCCAGACACCGGCCCGGGGACCCAGACACCGGCCCGGCGGCCCAGACACCAGCCGGCGGCCGAGACACCAGCCGGCGGCCGAGACACCAGCCGGCGGCCCAGACACCGGCCCGGGGGCCCAGACACCGGCCCGGGGGCCCAGACACCGGCCCGGGGGCCCAGACACCGGCCCGGGGGCCCAGACACCGGCCCGGGGGCCCAGACACCAGCCGGCGGCCCAGACACAGGCCCGGCGGCTCAGACACCGGCCCGGGGGCCCAGACACCGGCCCGGCGGCCCAGACACCAGCCAGTGCCCTCCGGCTCTTCCTGCCTGTGGACTGGCTGCTGCCGGCGCTCTCACAGGACGAGTCCCGGAAGCTCTGGGCGGTGCGCGCACAGACTCTCGCACAGACTTGCTCGGAGGAGAGCCGGGCTGGCTCCCCGGGGGCCGGGGCGGGGAGGGCGCTCGGCTCGGCAGTGAAGTTGCGCGTCCTTCCCTGCGGAGTCTGGTTCGTGTCGGCATCTCTGGCTGCGGCTGGCGGAGAGCACGAGGGATTTGTCAGGAGACGGAGGCTCTCCGCACCCCGGAAGGCGGGGGGCCAGGAGCCGAGCATTCTGGGAGAATCTGAGTCTCACCAAAAAACACCAGTGGGAAGCATGGATGACATGCTGCCCGCATGTACAGCCTCCAGTCAGCATGCATGGTCTCCAAAAGGCATGCATGGTCTCCAGTCAGCACAGTCACAGCCAACATGCATGGTCTCCAATCAACATGTATGTTCTCCAGTCAGCATGCATGCATGGTCTCCAATCAACATGTGTGTTTTCCAGCTGGAGAGGACGGGGCAGAAGCTCTGCCAGCCCCACCCCAGGGCAGCCTGAGGCACAGAGAAAACCCCCGAGAGGAGACGAGGGGCAAATGCAGAGACCTCGGCCTGCGGGGCCCTCTCAGGGCGGGGGGGGGGGGGGGGGCGGGAGAGGGGGCCTCCTGCTACTGCGCACGCAGCTCCCGCCTGCCCGCAGCTGTGGCCGCACCTGAGCACCCCCCTGGGCAGGTGCACACAACCCGACCCGGTTCGCCTGCTTTCCAGACGCCCGGGAAGGAGAGTCGTTAGAAACATGGAAATGGAGTTGCCGGGAGCGTGAGATTGCCTCGGACGCTCCCTTCCTCGCAGACCTCACCCTTCTGTGGAAATTAAGCACCAAATGGCTCAAAACGGCAGCGGAAGATTAGCAGGCTCCACTCACAGCCCGCAGGCAAGACCCCACCTTCCCTGCCTCCCCCGCCCCAGCAGCCTCCCGCTGTACGGATATGGCTACTGGGGGGGGGGGGCAGCCTAAGCCCTGGCCACCTGCCTCTTCCCGGCAGCCCTGGCCCAGGGCCAGGGAAAGGGCTCCGTCATATGTGACATGGGCAGCCCCCCTCCCACTGGGTCCACCTATAGCCACACCCTCCAAAGAGAGAGGTAAGAAAAGCATCTCTGCTCTCCGGGGCCTTCGCTCCTGCGGCCGCTGTCTGCGCATTGAGTGAGCGCCGGCGTGCGGGAGCTGCACCGGTGCTGCGGACAGGGGCTCCGCCAGGTCTGTCCCTGCCCCCAGGGACTGGGTGTGGTGGACACACGGAGCCACGTCCTCCCCAAGCAGGACGAGAGCAGCACAGGGCGCCCGAGAGCCCAGGACGGTGGAGCAGCTTCCTGGGGGAAGCCAGGAGGGCTCCCTGGAGGAGGGGACACTTGGAGCTTGGTCTCAAGCATGAGCAGGCATCCACCGTGGGGGAGCGCTCCGGGAAAGAGCAGCTGTGTCCCACATACAGGCCGCCAGACCCAGGTCTAAGCCGGACACAGCCCTGTCACCAGCCTTCCCCGAGCACTGGTCCTCTAGCCGCAGAGTTCCGGCTTGCAGGCCAGTGATCACACACAGGAGTGGTTATTGTTGTTGTTATTATTATTGCTGCTGGTTACTATTATTATTATTATTATTATTATTATTATTATTAATTATCATTATTATTGCAGGACCAGGCTCCAGGAGCTGCAGGCCAGGGGCTGCTGGGGCCCAGGAGGTGAGGTCGGTGGTGGTCCAGAGGCTGGAGAAATGCAAGAGCTGGGAGGGAATGGTGGGCAGAGAGAAGAATGAACAAATGAATGAATGAATGAATGAATGAATGACTCTGGCCCGACCGGCATGGCTCTGTGACTGAGCATCGACCTATGAACCAGGAGGTCACAGTTCAATTCTCAGTCAGGGCACAGGCCCAGGTTGCAGGCTCGATCCCCAGTGGTGGGCGTGCAGGAGGCAGCCGGTCACTGATTCTCTCTCATCACTGATATTTCTAAACCTCTCTCCCTTTCCCTTCCTCTCTGACATCAATAAAACAATCTTTTATAAAAAGAAAAAGAATGACTCTGAAGAGAGCCGTCCTAGGATTCCTGGGGGGACACCAGTGGGCGCAGCAGCTCAGACTTGCGTCTTATAAACCTGGGGGGGGGGGGCACGGAACTGCCACGTCCCTGTCCTGACTGGCATCTCCGCGGCTCTGAGCTGGCTCCCGCCTCCCACCTGAGGCCCTCCTCCCAGGCTCCCCAGAGGGTCCTTCCCGACGCTAACATCTTCCCCTGGAGGCTCCATCCCTTGGTGATCCCACAAAGTGGTCCAACAAAGGACAATTGGTGGCAAAGGCCGCAGGTGCTCAGCACAGCCAGCAGGGGGCACCCAACACAGGTCTGATGTTGGCAATGAAAGGAAAGGGCCCCTTTGAGATCATGTTTACAAGCTCCTTCCAGGGCAGGTCCACAACTGTACCCCTTTGCCGAGACTCTCCCCCCTCCCCGCCCCCCTCCACCAGGACATCCCGGCCCAGATGTAGCTGTTGATCTCCCAAGCCTCAAGGTCAGAGGGAGTCAACGCCCCCCCCCCCACACTCCTCCCTCCTGGCACTTCAACGGGGCTACCTTCAGGGTCCCGTGGACACGGGGACCGCCCCCCCCCCCCCCCCCCCCCGCAGCCGGGCGTCCCCCCGGGACTGCGCCCGGGACTGCAGAGGGCCCGCCGGCAGCTGCGCTGGCAGGCGGCGGCGAGATGCCAATTTGCGGCGGACGTCTGAGGAAGCTATTTCTAAAACAGCAATTACCAGTGAGGGGAACAAATCACCCCGCACTTCAGAGGCGTTCACACATGGAGAGCGGCCGCTCAGTAATCAGGGCAATGTGTTTGCAAAGCGGCCTTATTTATGCGGAGATCTCTCACCCGGAGAGGTCGGCGGCGGGGAGGGGAGGGGAGCGGGAGTGAGAGACGGGTCAGCGCCACCGCCCAAGCCCCCGGCGGGCTGATTACCGCCGCGTTAGGCACAGGAAAACTATTAAATAAACCGGGGCCCGGGCCCGTGTCAGACTTCCAGGACAAACGCGCTCCGTCGTCCAGACCCGCGGCAGAGGCAGAGGAGATGCCCCGTGGAGGGTCCGCGGAGCCCGGGACCGGGGCTCCGCCCGGGGCCACGAGGAAGGGGAGGAGGGACCGGGACTTGGGGGGCGGGGGGGCAGCTGGCAGGGACTTTGATCGGACCCCACGGCAGGTTGTCAGCCATCAGGCCCTGCAGCCCAGGGGCCAGAGCAGGCCCTTGTCTGTACTGACCCTCCCGCTGCACACCCCACCCCTCCGAGGGGAAGGAAGGCCCGGGGAGGATGTCACTGTAGCTTTAATCACGCCCCCTATCTGATCTGACCCTCCAAACAGCCCGTGGAGCTGAGAAAGATGCTCAGGCCCCGAGGTGGGGCGGGGCTGGGGGGCAGGGGGAGGGGAGGAGAGGCTGGTCCCAGCCTCTGTGACCTCAGGGCCTCGTCCCAGAAGCTCGGGGCCTCGCATTGGGGAGGCCTGGCCGCTGTGGCCTCAGAGGTCACCTCTGCGTCCTCTCCCCAGGTGCCACCCCGTCCTCCGCTCTGTGGCCCAGCGCGGACTCGCCCGGTGAGCGCGAGGCTCCCGGACAGTGACGGCGAGAGGAGGCCAGCCCGAGGGCCGTGCCTGGGTTTGGGCCACACCTGCCTGTAAGGTACACGTACACCCCCAGGCGGGGCCTCTAGTGTGTCCTCTGCTCGGGGTTGGCAGAGGGAGGGGGTGGCTCCCTGCTCAGCGGTGGACAGAGAGAGCGATGGATGGATGGGGTGGGTGATGAATGTATGGTGGTGGACAGAGAGAGGGATGGGTGGATGGATGGGGTGAGTGATGAATGGATGATGGTGGACAGAGAGAGGGATGGGTGGTTGGGGGGTGGGTGATGAATGTATGGTGGTGGACAGAGAGAGGGATGGATGGATGGGGGTGGGTAATGAATGTATGGTGGTGGACAGAGAGAGGGATGGGTGGTTGGGGGGTGGGTGATGAATGGATGATGGTGGACAGAGAGAGGGATGGGTGGTTGGGGGGTGGGTGATGAATGGATGATGGTGGACAGAGAGAGGGATGGGTGGACGGGGGTGAGTGATGAATGGATGGAGAGCGATGGGTGGATGGGGGTGGATGGATGGGGGTGGGCCCTTCCTTAGGGACCAAGTGTAGCTCCTGGACCCCCAGCCTGACCACAGCCTGCACTGTCCTCACTCCCCCCACCCCCGCTCCTCATTCCCCCTCTGTCCATGAGCGAGGCCTAACCCACCACCAGCCACCAGCCAGCTCCCAGCACCCGGCCCGCAGGGCGCCCAGCTCCTCTTGGTTTCCTGCCGCTCCTCCTGTCACATGTCCCCCCACCCCACCCCCTCCTGAAGCGTCCCCCGGCTGGGCGTGCCCCTTCTCTGTGCCCCGAGCTCCCGGGTCTCCTCCCGCAGCCGGCACCCCTGCACAGCCCGCATGGGGGGCCTGCCTCCCCCACCAAATTCCGTGAGCCCCTCCTGGGACGGGCACGGGGGCATCCCCTGGTTTTCCCGTTCACTCTCTCTCGGCGCTCGCCTGGGGCAGAGGGCTGTCTGTCCTGCTCTCCGATGGCTCCTCTGCACCGAGGACTGTGTCCGGCACAGAGCGGCTCTCATTCATTCATTCATCACCCGTCCATCTGTCCATCTGTCCGTTCCCACTCATCATCCACCCATCCATCCATCCCTCTCCCTATCCACCATCATACATTCATCATCCACCCCATCCATCCATCCCTCTCCCTATCTACCATCATACATTCATCATCCACCCATCCATCCATCCCTCTCTCTATCCACCATCATCCACCCCATCCATCCATCCCTCTCTGTATCCACCATCATCCATTCATCATCCATCCATCCATCCCTCTCTCTATCCACCATCATCCATTCATCACCCACCCCATCCATCCATCCCTCTCCCTATCCACCATCATACATTCATCATCCATCCATCCATCCCTCTCTCTATCCACCATCATCCACCCCATCCATCCATCCCTCTCTGTATCCACCATCATCCATTCATCATCCATCCATCCATCCCTCTCTCTATCCACCATCATCCATTCATCACCCACCCCATCCCTCCATCCCTCTCCCTATCCACCATCATACATTCATCATCCATCCATCCATCCCTCTCTCTATCCACCATTATCCACTCATCATCCACCCCATCCATCCTTCACTCTCTCTATCCATCTATTTGTTCACCTGTCCATCCATCCCTCTCCCTATCCACCATCATACCCTCATCAGTCCACCCACCATCCATCCATCTGACCACGCACACACACAGGCATACACGCACCAAAACCTCCCTGCGCAGGCCTGGGGGAGACCCCGTCAGAGAGAGGAGGGCCCACAGCACAGAAACGCTGGAGCAGGGGTCCTCAAACTTTTTAAAGTGGGGGCCAGATCACGGTCCCTCAGAGAGCTGGAGGGCCGGACTATATGAACTACTAATCCCTACTGTAACACCTCGGCTGCGCTCACTGCCCAAAAAACCTGGCGGGCCGGATCAGACTCCTCTGCGGGCCGCATGTGGCCCGTGGGCCGTAGTTTGAAGACCCCTGCGCTGGAGGGACCTTTGCCATCCGCTCCTCAGTGCCCCTGTGGCACACGGTGCAGCACGGGGCAGGCAGGAGTGGGCATGTCTCGTTGACCCCCGTACAAAGGCCGTGCCCTGTGCCGAGGGCGGGGGCCAGGAGGGTGTCTGCTGTGAGTCGCCCTCCGACTGCAGAGAAACCTCAGAGAGGCCCGGGGGAGGAGCGGCCGGGCCGCGGCACGGACAGCCGCCTGCGGGCCGGCCGAGCGCGGCAGGAAGGTCCAGCCCGCGCAGCCGCACGCCAGGGCCCCGCGCAGAGAGCAGCGGGCTCCTCCTCAGAGCCGCACGGCCACTCCGGCTCCTGAACGCACCCTCCCCTGCCTCCACACTCCACGCGGTTGTGATTTGTTAGGGGCATCGATCATCCCGAGTAAAGAACAATTTACATTTTAAATTATTAGCATGGATTTTGCCATTCATCTTTCTAGCGTGCAATGCCAGTTTTAAATGCAAATGCCAGGGCATTCCTGCGGAGGCAGAAACGCTGAAATTGTATAATTCATGTTTTATGGCTTGTGCGTGAATATGTATTTCCTGCTTCCCGGAACAGGGAAGCGCACACAAAACCCACTCCACTGTCCTCATCTCCGTTCCTAGCATCTTACCTGCATGAGGAAGGGGGGGGGGGCGGGAGGAGGAGGAGGAGGGGGAAAGAAGGAGGAAGAGGAGGAGCAGGAGGAAGAGCAGGAGGAGGAGGAAGAGGAAAAGGAGGAGGAGGAGGAGGAAGAGGAAGAGGAGGAAGAGGAAGAGGAGGAGGAGGAAGAGGAGGAGCAGGAGGAAGAGCAGGAGGAAAAGAAAGAGGAGGAGGAGGAGGAAGAGGAAGAGGAGGAGGAGGAGGAAGAGGAGGAGAAGGAGGAAGAGCAGGAGGAAAAGAAAGAGGAGGAGGAGGAGGAAGAGGAAGAGGAGGAGGAGGAAGAGGAGGAGAAGGAGGAAGAGGAGGAGAAGGAGGAAGAGGAGGAGGAGGAGGAAGAGCAGGAGGAGGTGGAGGAAGAGGAGGAGGAGGTGGAGGAAGAGGAGGAGGAAGAGGAAGAGTAGAAGGAGTAACGGGAATGAGGGGGTCGGAGACAGCCCCTGGTCTCTGAGTTCCTTGGGCCGCGCCTCCTTCCCGCTTTCAGCCCAGGTTCCCATCAGCTGGGGCGTAGCCACGCACACAGCCGAGCCCCCTTAGCCACCAACAGCGCACGCTCCGCACCCGAGTCCTGTGAGCTGCCACGCGCCGTGGCCCCCGGGCTTCTGTGCGGGTGGGCAGCGTGGACGCCGCGCACAGAGGGCAGGACGCTGGGCACACCGGAACGCGCATCTGCCTGTACCCACAGGCCAGCGCCCAGCAGGCGTGCTCACAAACGTGAGTTTAAAGTTGGGAAAGTCAGTAAGAACGTAAAGATGGCCGCAGCCGCCGGGGCTTGGGATCAAACCCGCGAGCCACGTCCGTGTCCTTGACCGGGAATCGAACTCGGGACCCTCTGGTCCACAGGCCGGAGCAGTAACCACTGAGCCAGGCAGCCAGGGCAGGCAGCCGGGTGTGATCCCAGGCTCATAACCGTGTTCACAATGTGACCTGGACCAGTCACTCCTCCAGTTCCCCGGCCGGCGAGCTCGGCACGGAGAGTGGCACCTGCTGGGCACGGCCGCCCGGGCTGCAAACAGACCCGTGTGCGGCCGAGCGCGGCCTCTGCGCACGGCGGACACGGGGTGACTACCAGGCACTCCCCCCCGCCCCTCCAGGATGGACGGACGGACAGACGGGCATGGGGGGCGGCTCCGGACCACGTGCTCCAGTCCAGGCTGGTCTCCACAGGAACCGCTGGCCACGGGTGACCATGGCAATGGAGTGGCTGTTCAGCTCCGGGGGCTTGGATGGATTTAAATGCACAAAGCCGTCTGCCGCCAGTGGGGCGTGAGGGACCCAGCCCGACGGCCATTCCGGGGTTTCTCATCACACGGGATGAAGTGTTCTCTCGGGCAGGCGTGGGAGCTTGGATCCCTGGGGGGAGGCCGGTTCGCGGGGTCAGGCCCTGAGAAGTCCTGCGTTGGCTGCATTGTGCATGTGTGTGTGTGTGTGTGTGTCCCCCGCCCCCCCCCCCCCTCGATGTTCCCCAAAACCCGCTGGCCGCAGACTCTTCCTGTGCAGACCGTGCAGACCTGTGCAGACCCCAGGTGTGCGCCGTGGACGTGGGTGCCACCTGCACAGCTGGGACGGAGGAGCGACAAGGGTCCCCTCCCCCCTCCCCCGGCCCAGTCCTGATCACAGTCTGTCTCAGTCGTCAGCGGGTCTGCGGGAAGACCACGTCCCTCTCCGAACCGGGCGGTCGGACGGGGGCGTTACAAGTCCTGCTCAGCCCCAGCTGCCCCGCGACCTTTCTACTTAAATTCCAGGTGACGGGTAACATGCGTGTACTATGCCTGGTTAACACGCGTGCACTGTGCCTCTGCCCGCAGGCCGCGCGAAGAAGGAGCTTTCTCAACACGGAGGCCCAGGCGCTGAGGTTGTTACCTCCGCCTCCGGGCGGCTCCGAGGCCCCGTCCGTGGCTGACACCCAGCACCGCCGTCAGGGGGCTCCCGGGGCGGCCATGGCCCCGACCGGCTCCCTGGGCAGCGTCCGCCCGGCCAAGGACAAGATGGCCCCACAGTCCCAACATGAGATTGCTACAGAAACACACACAGACACATACAGGACACACACAGGGGACACACACACACACACACGGCACATACCAAACACACAGCACACACATGCACACGTGCACACATGCACACACATTCACACAGGCCTGGCCGCCCTCCCCAACACCAGCCAACTCTTCCCAGTTCTTCGAACTTTCCCGTTTGGCCCCGAGCGGGCGAGGCCACAGAGAAGCAAACACAAAGTCTCTGACAGGAGCCTTCGCCGCGGCGCGTCCATCTGTCCCGGAGCCGGAGGGAGGCGCGTCTGTCACCGCCGTAATAACTGCATATTGAACAGAGACCAGATTTATTAGCCGTGAGATCACACGAGAGGCTGCTATTGACGAATGGCAGCAATTTCAGACACCCCAGCAGATCAATACCCTTTAATCGAGTCAAATCTCAACAAATTAAATTAAAGCAACATTCCAGAAACCGCCCCAAACGAGGCAAGTGAGTACGTGATGTTCCCCGCGGGCCGGACGGCCCTCGGGCCGCTGTCCTGCGACCAGCAGGATGTTTATTTACTGAAGCATGCGGACACGTGTCGGGTGATTCCATCAAGCGGGTGCCAGGTCCATGTGAGCCCCGCGGCTGGACGGTGAGTCAGGGCCCCCTCAGTGGCCACTTTGGAAGCAAATGTGCCCCCTACCTGCTCACCACGACCCACCACAGGCCCTGTGAGGACGCAATCGGCCCAGGACTCCAGGAGACAAACACAGATCCCACTGTGCCCAGGTGACCAGGTGACCAGGTGACCGGGTGACCAGGAGACCAGGAGACCAGGAGACCAGGTGACCAGGTGACCGGATAACCAGGTGACAGGGTGACCGGGTGACCAGGAGACCAGATGACCAGGTGACCAGGAGACCAGGAGACCAGGTGATCAAGTGACCAGGTGACCAGAAGACCAGGTGACCGGGTGACCAGGTGACCGGGTGACCGGGTGACCAGGTGACCAGGTGACCAGGTGATCAAGTGACCAGGTGACCAGAAGACCAGGTGACCGGGTGACCGGGTGACCGGGTGACCGGGTGACCAGGTGACCAGGTGACCAGGTGACCAGGTGACCAGGAAACCAGGAAACCAGGAGACCAGGTGACCAGGTGACCGGATAACCAGGTGACAGGGTGACCGGGTGACCAGGAGACCAGATGACCAGGTGACCAGGAGACCAGGAGACCAGGTGATCAAGTGACCAGGTGACCAGGAGACCAGGTGACCGGGTGACCAGGTGACCGGCTGACCGGGTGACCAGGTGATCAGGTGACCAGGAGACCAGATGACCAGGTGACCAGGAGACCGGGTGACCAGGTGACTGGGTGACCAGGTGACCGGGTGACCAGGAGACCAGATGACCAGGTGACCAGGAGACCAGGTGACCGGATGACCAGGTGACCGGGTGACCAGGTGACCAGGTGACCAGAAGACCAGGAGACCAGGAGCGCCCACACAAACTACAGGGAGCTCTTCCTCCCCACAAACAGACATGATGGTCGCCATTGCCGCCTCCCAGGCCGCTGTGACATCGCACAAAGTAACACATTTGGAAGACCTGGTGACCTTTCTTACTTAAAATTCAAAATGATGTATTATCACGGAAGAAGCACCCGGATGTGAGCCACAGGAGATGCCACGTGGACGGCAGCTAATGAGACTGCTCAGCCGGGTGTCCCAGGACAACAGGGTGCCCACTAAGCTGAAGGTTCCCACGTAACCAGGTGGCGTTCTCTGGGGCTCGCTTCGGAGATTCTTTTTTTTTTTTCCAGAAAGGAAAGAAGAGAGAGAGAGAGAGAGAGAGAGAGAGAGATCAATGGTGAGAGAGAATCTTGGATCTGCAGCACGCCCCCCACTGGGAATCAAGCCAACAACCCGGGCATGTACCCTGACCAGGAATCAAACCATGAACTCCTGGTTTATAGGTGGATGTTCAACCACTGAGCCACACTGGGCAGGCTGGAAATTCTCTCACACCTGGAATTTTCCGATGCCTCTGCCTCCTTCCACTCAAGCATGAAGCATGACCTGTCTGTAGAAGCTCAAGGACGATCAGCAGCTGCTGTCCTTGCTCAGCAGTTAGAGATGCCAGAGGCGTGGAGACAGCCCCAAGCTCACTCAGCCTGGGCTCAGGGCCCCCTCCCTCTATCACACATGTGTCTAATGTGTGTAGGTCCATGCATGTGCATACATGTTGTGTGAGCAGGTAGGTATCTGCGCAGGCATGCACAGCAGGCATGGGGTTTGTGTTTGCATATTTAAGTGGGTCAGGAAACATTCTCAGAAGACCGATGTCTTCTTCAGCCAGCGTTTCCTGTCTTGTCAGGATATTAATACTGAAAATTATGAGACATAAATGGGGCTAGTTAGCACAAAGGCCATAAAATATGTGTTTCTAATGGAGCCTGTGCGCAGGCAAATCTATCTTCAGCTGCCGAGGGGCCCCTGACAGGAGAGGGGTGTCCTCTCAGCTCCAAGCAGCCAGAAGCGCCCCACCCTGATCTCAGGGTGTCCCAACTGCCTCCCATGTCGGCCTCGATCTGTTTCTCTCTCTGTGAACTCTCCTCAGTCTATCCAGTTATCTATTACACATGTATGTATCCCTTCCTCTCTCTATTCACCCACAGCCCCCATCTACCCATTTATCCATCCACCCTACCTATCCATCCATCCATCCATCCATCCATCCATCTATGTATCCATCCAACTGTATATACCCATCCATTCACCCATCCACCCATCCATCCATCCTCCATCTATTTATCTATCCACCCACCCATCTATCCATCCATCCACCCACCCACCTAACTATCTATCTATCCACCCTCCTATCCACCTATCCATCCATCCATCCATTCATCCATTCATCCATCTATACATCCATCCATCCATCTATACATCCATCCAACCATATACCCATCCATTCATCCATCCATCCATCCATCCATCCACCCATCCACCTATCCATCCATCCATCCATCCATCCATCTATATATCCATCTATTTATCTATCCACTCACCACCTATCCATCCATCCATCCACCCATCCACCTATCCATCCATCCATCCATCCACCCACCCACCTGTCCCCTCATCCAACCATATATCCATCCATTCATCCATCCATCCACCCATCTATCACTATAGCATCACACACAGTATCATCTATATCTATCTATATATCCATCAATCATTTGTCTAGCTAACTAGCTAACCATCCATTATCTACCATCTATCTATGTATCTCTGCATCTATCAATCAACAAGCCATAATTTACCTCGGCCCACATTCCATTTGCCTAATTTGAACACGAAATGGACCCAGAAGCTGAGGGGAGGCTCTTGGTCACGTCTGATCCAGGTGGACCTTCCCTTGTTTTGCTAAAACTCTCTAAGAAGAAGTCATTGCAGACAGCTCCTGCCTAACAAGCATGCTTCCCCCAAAGTCTCCGGGCCCGGGCTTATCCTGATTAGCAGAACGTTCCGGACAAAAAGAGCTGGAACGGGGTCCGGATGCTCCTGGGGTGTGGACGGTGGTGCCGGGAAGATGGCGCCAGGACGTGGCACCTTCCTCTGAGGCTTGGCAGCCCCCTGCCTGCGCCGAGAGCGGGACCCGGCTCCTCAGGGACCCGCCCGTCTGGGTGGAGGTGCCTGGGACTGACGCCAGGAGGCTGAGCTGGTAAATGGGTGTTTGAGCCCCAACCTCCCCTTTCTTAAGCAGCAGCCCTCAGGGGTTCTCCGGGCCTCCCCGTCCACAGCCTCCCCCATTGCTAAGGATGCCGCTGCCTCGCCCTATATTCCTGTCCCCGTTAGCAGCCCAGGCCTCATGACTCACTGCGTCTCCCTGCAACCACCCCCGCCCCTCCCTTTCCCTCCCCCCTCCCTCCCCTCCGTCACCAGGGCCTTTGGGCTTCCTCTCCGGCTGGTCTCTCCTGTCAGTTTCTAAAGAAAGACGCCAGGGCCTGGCCAGGCGGACCCGCCCTCCGGAAGCCGGCCCGCCCTCTGGTATGGAGCGGCTGCTCTGACACAGACGGAGACACAGCACGGGCCAGCCTCGCCGTGACCACGCACTCCAGTGTCACAGCCGCCCGTGTGTCTGGGGTGGGTGCCGGGAGCAGCCAGGAGACCTCCGCACAGGGTCTGGCTTTCCCGGAGCCTCCAAAGGGCTCCTTTCTGGTTGGAACATTGGCCAGGCGGCCCGGAGACTAGACCTGGGCGTGGGGTCCCAGAGATAGAGCTCAAACCCGCCCCCCCCCCCAAGTGGCACCCTGGGGCCACCGCAGGCCCTCACATGCAATGAGGAAGAAGGGGGTCCTCGGGGTCCCGCCGGAGACGCAGCTAAGGCCCAGCACGGGGGAGGTCAAGGCAGGTCAAGGTCAAGGGCATCACCGCTGAGAGGAAGGAGCAAGACGATGCAGCATGCGCCGGGGGCCAAGTCGGACCGCAGACGCAGTGAGGTGTCTCGGCCCTCATCCATCTCCTTCCACTCACCCCGTTTTGAAATATGGCCGTCTCCGAGCCAGCGCGCGTGCACTCGGGCGTGCCTGCCGCGGACGATTCATGGAGACATCCCGCCCGTCACTGGAGACGTACGGGCCCCATAAATACAAAGGATCGCCCTGCAGATCCCCGCTCCCTCCCGGGCTGCGGGGCCGCGCTTGGGCCGGGGCCCAGACACACAGAGCCAGTGTGATTGAGTGCGACTTTTTAAAGTTTTGTTTGGATTTATTCCCAAACGCTCCCTCCCCGGAGGCGCGGCTCCTCCTGGCACGGACGCTGCCGGCCGTGAATCAGGGGCCGGATCTGAGTCGCACCTGCGCACAGTCCTGAAGGCGTCCCGGGGCTGGGCCGGTGGCACGCCCGGCCCTGTGGGGGCCGCTCAGAGATGCAGCAAGTGACCCCGTGACCTCAGGAGACCACAGACTCTGAGCTTGGACATGCAGCCGAGACAGCTGAGGGTCAGGGCTGAGTTTTCAGCCATTAAAAATGGTGTCTGCGAGCCCATTTAATTAAATGCGTTTAAAAAGGAGTGGCTCAGCTGGTGTGGCTCAGTGGTTGAGCGTCAACCTAGGAACCAGGAGGCCACAATTTGATTCCTGGTCAGGGCACAGGCCCGGGTTGCAGGCTCCATCTCCAGTGGGGGGCGTGCAGGAGGCAGCTGATCCATGGTTCTCTCTCATCATTGATGTTTCTCTCTCTCTCCCTCTCCCTTCCTCTCAGAAATCAGTAAAAGTATGGGGGGGGGGGGGTGGGCTATCTCCCTCAGCTGTCACCTGAGCCACCTGGGGAAGAGAGTACCCTAAGATTTCTGTAAGCCCCCCCACTCCCCTACCCCACCCCCTGCGCGGGCACCACAGAGCCGTGCTTTCTTATTTCCCGGGAGATCTCAGGCACATGGACAGCCTTTGCATAAAGGACTTTTGCGTCTAATCATATCGATTTTACCATAATTAATTTTTAATGAATTTTCCAAAGCGTGTGTCTGCACCGGCCCCCCTGCCTCCCGCGGGGCACACGGCCATTTCCGTCTGAGGGGTGTTAAGTGAGGGGTAACGTATTAGCACTGGAGACGGGCCCACGTGAGCCCAGTCACCATTTGCATTGTGCCGTCTGCGCTTTGACTGGGACAGGGCCCCCACAGAGAGGCGATGGGACGGGACTCTGCCCGGATGCGGGGCGTCTGCCGAATTCTCATCACAGGGCGACCGGCAGGCGGGACGGACATCAATCAGGGCCGGGGCCCGTGTCCCGCTCCGCCTGACCGTGGGAACTGGGCGCTGGTCCAGAGCCGGGAGGGGCTGGCCTGGCCTTGTGGCACCCAGGCCGGCGGGGAGACCGGGCGGTGACCGGCCAGGCCAGGCCGAGGGAGAGCAGGCCGGGCCGTCGGCAGTGTCCTCGGCTCGTGGGGACCTAGAGGGACTCTGTCCCCTCCAGCCGGGAGGCAGGAGCGCTGAGGGCACCCTGTCCGGCAGCAGGAGCTGGGGGACGGGAGTCCGGTGGGCAGCAGGAGCTGGGGGATGGGTGTCCGGTGGGCAGCAGGAGCTGGAGGACGGGCGTCCGGTGGGCAGCAGGAGGAGGAGGGAGTGTGAAGTCGTCCCAGGAGAGACCCTCCAGGGTGCCTATGCGCGGGATGGGTGACTGCCGTCCGCGGAGGCATCGCCGCCACCCAAGGTGTGGCCCCAGCGCAGAGGCCAGCTGCCCTCCTCGCCCCTTCCCAGCACCGGCGGGTCCCGTGGCATCACTGGGTGCCAGGACCCGGGAGGGGGCGAGGAGAGACCTGGTGGCCCGGCGCTGTGGAGTCCATGTTGTCAGGGACACTACACCCTCACCCCCTTCCCTCCCCCCAAAAAAAGGAGGCTGGCTCCCTCCTGCCAGGCAGGGCACTCCGTGCCCTCACTCAGGGGCTGGCAGACACCCGCCCGGAGGTGGACCGCGCGGGGGGACCCCACTAAGCCTCGCCGTCTCCTGAGGGTGCACCCCTGACGGAGCCCGGCGAGCGGGAGGCGGGCAGGGTGCGTCTCCCGAGGTCAGTGCGCCCGGGCGATGGATGCACCGCAGCCCGTGCCTGTTCACAGATTTACGCCGCGGAGAGGACACTCGGCACCGGGCCACCGACCTCATTTCCCTGGAAGCAGCTCCACATTAGCTAATGGCCGATCGGCAGGCGTGATCTACAGCCGCATGCTCACCCCACTTCCTGGGGCGGTCCTGGCCCCGCCATCGGCCTCCCGGGATCAGGGACGGGAGGCGGGCTCTGTGGGCAGGTGGGCTCTGCAGGGAGGTGGGCTCTGTGGGGAGGGGATCAGAGACGTGGAGGTGGGCTGGACCAGGGTGAGGGACAGTGGAAGGGCACCGCTGGGCACTCACTCAGCCCGAGACTGCCCTCCCCCTCTGCCCCTCACCCCCACCACCCACTGAGGTCCTGCCCAGCCCCGAGGGACACAGGTGTGTCCCCCTAAGAGCCACACCCACCCAGACCACCCAGAGGCTGGCGTCTCTGCGGCCTGCGGTCAGCCTCCTTCCATCCTGGGCCTCACCGTCCCCACGTGACAGGGCGAACCCACCATGGCCTCACCGTCCCCACGTGACAGGGTGAGCCCCGCCCTGGGCCTCGCCGGCCCCACGTGACAGGGCGAACCTGCCGTGGCCTCACCCTTCTCCACGTGACAGGGTGAACCCGCCGTGGGCCTCGCCTGGGCTGCAGGTTAGGGAGGGAGGAGCTCAGCGCCTGCCCCGGCCTGGCTGGTCCCTGACCTCAGGCCCTTGGCACCTGCCTGCTGAGTCCCCAGGAGCTTCCAGCAGCAGCCAGAGGGGGGGACCCTGGGACCGAGCAAGGGCTCCTCTCTGGCACCCACATTTTCCCACACCCCCAAACCAATCAGCAGCTGGGGTGGGCCCCTGGGTTCCCTCACTTTCTGGAGCTGCTGGGCCGGCATCCTGAGTCCCTCACCCCCAGATGACCGTCCGACACCAAGCTCCACCTCGGCCTGCAGCCCTGCCCGGGCAGAGGGGCTGACCCCGGACCAGAGCAGCCACATGGGGCTGGACAGGGAGGGGCCCGGGGAGAGTGGGGTTCCACCAGCAGAAGCCCCTGAGGGGTGGGCCCCTGAGAGGAAGTGGACGGAGGAGGGGGGTCCCAGGCTGGGCCGGACGCCCCGGGGCGCAGGGATCTCCCATTCCAGCCCGGCGGTGGCGCAGGCACACAGACAGGGCCTAGTCCCGTCTACTGTGACCAGTGTCCCTGAAGCTCCCACTGCCCGGGCCCCGTGACAGCCAGGTGGGGTCCAGGTGCGGGTCCAGGTGTCTGTCCACTTGGCCCCCAGGGCAGGGGAACCTGCAGTGCCTAATGCGGCCTCCAGGTGGCGGTGTCCCCACCAAGAGGCCTGATGGGACAGGGTTGCCCTCAGGGCTCCTTGGTATGTAGTGGCTTTGGGGGGGATGGAGAAGGGCTGGTGGTGTGAAAGGGGATGCCCCGGAGAGCCAGAGGAGCCCTCTGCACCCTGGGCACCAAGTAAGGGTACACCCGGTGGGCAAGGCGCCCAGAAACCAGATATGCGGGCTCACACCCACCCCCCAGGGCTTCCCTGCCCTGACTGACAGCCCAGTTTCCGCCCCTCCCCCCTCCTGCACCCTCCAGGGCAGAGACCCTCAGGGAGCGCCTCACACCCTCCAGGGATGCGCCCCCAGGAGGGCTTCTAAGCGGGTGTTTATCAGGGTCTACAGTGAGCCCAGGGCTAACGGCAAACGTCCGGCCGCAGCTCCGTCTCCTCAGTGTCCCTTTGCTGAACGGGGCTTCCCGGGGAGCTGTGCAGAGCCGTCCTTCAGGCTCCGGGAGCGGCCCCCCCACAGCCCCACGCAGCCACCCACGCGGGTGAACGCTGGGCTCAGAGCTCACAGAGGGGCGCCGCTAAGGCTGTGTGGTGGGGACGGGGCTGGGCAGCCTGACCCAGCTCCCCTGGCTCCCGGGACCCCACCTCCACCTGCCCTCGGCCTCCCTTCCTCCCTTCCTCCCCCGACTGGGAATGCCCCGGGGATTGCTGATCCCCCAGAGCTACTGTGGGGCGGGGGGGGGGGGGGGGCAGGGCCTCTCTGAAGCTGGCGCTTAGCCCAGAGGGCTTTGCTGGCCCCTGGGCTGCCCTTCCCTGGGGGGTGGGGCACGGCTGGGGGCTGCTCAGAGACGCTGCCCGGTGGCCACGCTAATGACATCTGCCTGGAGCTTCCAGAGAAATAGAGCCACCCCCAGCCCTCAGACAGGCCCCTCCTCGGCAGTGGTGCCCGGACCCCAGACATCCGTGAGGCAGCCCAGGGCGGAGGGCGGGGGAGGGGAAGGGGCTCAGAGGCAGGCAGGCCGCGCCCAGGGCCAGGGCGCTATTTCCCAGGCCCGGCTGCTCCTCTTCTTCCCCCCCACTGCTTTCCCCGCACTGCCCCCCACCCCAACGCCTCCGGCAGCCTCTTAAATCTGCCCCGCGTGGACTGAGTCTCCGGGGCGGATGGGGAGAGCCAGGGGGAGGGACCGCTGCGCTGATGGGCCTCCAAAGGGGCATTAATGGAGTGCGTCCACCGGCTTCCAGCAAAACAGCCCCCAGCGCCGCCCACAGAGCGTCCGCAAAGCTGGCTTCTCCCCTGGGCTCCAGGCTCCTCACAGTCCCCTTCGCAGCAGCAGCAAGAGCAAGCGGGGCGGCAGCTGTGTGCGTGTGTGTGTGTGTGTGTGTGTGTGTGTGTGTGAGAGAGAGAGAGAGAGAGAGAGAGAGAGAGAGAGAGAAAACAGCTGTGTGTGTGTGTGAGAGAGAGATAGAGAAAGAGAGACAGAGAGAGAGACAGAGAGACAGAGAGAAACAGCTGTGCGTGTGTGTGTGTGTGTGTGTGTATGTGTGAGAGAGAGGGGGGGGGGGGGTGTCTGTGGGAGCCAGGCCCTGAGAGAGCGCCTTGGCCTGCTCGGGCCTTTGGGTGGGACTAGAGGCAGAGGGAGGGGCATTAGGACCTGCCCGTGGTTCAGGGGTGGGGGCATCATTCCATACAGAACCCCAGTGTGCCTGCAGGCGGCCAGGCCGCACCCGCCGTGAAGACTGTAACTGGGTCCGGACCGCTAAGGGAGGAGCACGGACAGAGGCCTGGCCGCCCGCTGCTGAGGGAGGCTGAGCTGACACCTCCTCCACACGCGGTCTTGCTGGCTCCTGGCCCCCCCAAGGCGATGAGCTCCGGGGGGGGGGGGAGGGGGGCGCCCTGTACCCCGCACCACGTAGGGCTGGCGCCCCGGAAATACACTGTTTGCCACGTCCCTGTGCCCCCGGCTCTCCTGGGCGGCGGCACCTGGGACTCCATTTCCTCGTCCTGCAGCCCTGCTGAAGTTGGGGTCCATCCTAGCGACTGAGAGGGCTGCACCCCAGTTCCCCTGGCTCAGGGGTGTCAGAGCCGCGGCCATGGAGGCGCCCAGGCAGATGCCGCCAACAGGGCCTGCTCTCCCCCCCGCCCCCCCCCCCCCCCCGGCTGCTGCCATGGCTCCCCTGCACCAGTCAGCTCACGCTGCGTAACAACCCCCACCCTGAGGGGTGCTCCTGAGGCCTGGCCCCAGAAACTGAGTCCCAGGTGCGGGCGGCTGGTCCCCACCCCTCTCCCCGGAGGCCTCTGTCTGTGGCTGGTGGGCGGGGTCTGTCTGAGAGTGTGTCCTGACCTCGTCCTGTGAAGGACGCCAGTCCCATTGAGTTCGCTGGGGCCCGTTCACCCTGTGCGGGAGAGGAGTCCCCCAGCGGCCTCATGTGACCTCCGTCACCCCGGAAAGACCCTGCCGGGTACAGCCCCAGCTGAGCGCCGGGGTCAGGCTTCGGCACGTGGATCCTGGGAGTCGCAGCTCCTCCCGGAGTCTCCGGGCCGGCCCCCGTTCACCCGGATCGGCCTCCAGTGCCGTGTGTGCCAGGCGCACGGCGCTCCGCGTCCCATCACTTCTCCAGAGCCGTCTCCGCTCTGAGCCCCTCACTGAGAGGGTTCGGGAGGAACAGAGAAAACAATCCCGCTCAGACTGTGTCGGAACCGGAGACCTCACACGTCGGGCTCGCAGGGAACGGAGCCGCGGACCCGGGCTTTCCGGGAGAGGACTCCGGAAGCTTCCTCTCCACGGCTCGGTCCTCGGCGGAGAGACCCCGTCCGAGACGAGGTGCAACCACTGTGACGGGGCATCCCGTGGACGCGGAGAGCATGCGCTTCTTCTGTTCTATGTATGTTTTATTGATGTCAGAGAGGAAGGGAGAGGGAGAGAGAGAAACATCCGTGATGAGAGTCATGGATCGGCTGCCTCCTGCCCGCCCCCTAGTGGGGATGGAGCCCGCAACCCGGGCAGGTGCTCTGACCCGGAATCAAATCGTGACCTCCTGGTTCCTAGGTCAACGCTCAACCCCTGAGCCATGCTGGCTGGCTTCTTCTTTTTTTAATTATTTATTGTTGATACTAATTGCCCCTGATCCGGCAGACACCTCCCTCCTGTTCACCCGAATCCTCCTGGTGTGGGAGGGTCCCCGTGTGGAGGGTCCCCGTGTGGGTGGGTCCCGTGTGGAGGGGTCCCGTGTGGAGGGGTCCCGTGTGGGTGAGTCCCGGTGTGGAGGGTCCCGTGTGGAGCAAGGCAGAGGCCTCAGCACCGCACCCGTGTTCTCCTCTCCCGCACGCGGTCTAACCAACCTCCGGGGAGGCCCATGCTGCTGAGGCCGCGTCCGGGAGCCTGGTGAACGGGCCTGTGTGCCGTCCCCTCGCCGCCTCCCTCTGGGCCGGCGGAGGGCAGTCCGGGCAGCGCCGAGAGTCAGCCACGCTCTCTCTGAGGGGAACGGGGCTGCGCTTCCAAAGGAGCCGACCCACCCCCGGCCTCCCGGCCGCTAAACGAGGTTATCACATCCCGGGCGGCGATTAGACGTGTCAGCAGAGCCACCCGGTGCCACCGGAGCACTTAATCCTCATTAGGAAGTGACACCGCCGGCAATTACCAGGCGAGCGCCGGCACAGGGCCTGGCACTCACAGCACAGGGGGGACCCCGAGATCCCACACGCCCAGGTCTGTGCCCCGCTGCCTCTGCGGGCGCCGGGGGCTCGGGGGGCCTGCTGCCTGCTCCCTGTCCACACCGTTCACCCCTCTGCACCCCGGCGACAGTCATCCCCGTGTGAAGCCAGAGGCTGTTCGTCACTTATTCACTCCTCCTCTCACACCCTCCACGGGCGCCGCTTAACTGAGAACACGCTGGTCCCTCACCCCTTCCACCTTCTCCACTCCTCCTCCAGTCCCTCCTCCCCACCTCATCCCCTCCCCCCTCCCTCCCCTCCTCCCCTCATTCAGTCCCTCCTCCCGTGCCCTCCCTCCTCCTCCCCTCTTCCTCTCCCCGTATTTATCCCCTCCCCCCTCCCTTCTCCTCCCTCCCCGTCCCCCCCTTTTCCCCTCACTCCTCCCCCAGTCCACACCGGTGAGGTCTCAGCACTGCTGAGAACAACACAGGGCAGCCTGGAGCCCCTGAAGCAGCCAGGCCCCCACAACCCCAACCCTAACCCTAATCCTAACCCTAACCCTAATCCTAACCCTAACCTGAACCCCAACCCCAACCCCTCAGCCAGCAGGAACCACCACCTACAGACCTAACCCCAGCCCCAGCCCCAATGCTAACCCTGACCCCAAACCCAACTCTAACCCTGACCCCAGCCCCAACTCTAACCCTGACCCCAGCCCCAACTCTAACCCTGACCCCAAACCCAACTCTAACCCTGACCCCAGCCCCAACTCTAACCCTGACCCCAGCCCCAACTCTAACCCTGACCCCAGCCCAGCCCTGAGGGTGGGTCCCAAGCTCTGGGCAGTGAGCCATGGCTCTTGGGGCGGAGGTTCTAGGCAGAACCGTGCCAGCCATGCAGCCTGCAAGCGGGAGGGAGACCCACACCCAGGCTAGACTCTCAGGGCAGGCCAGCCAGCAGCTTGAGGGGCTGAGGGGGTCACCAAGGCCAGGCAAACGCCAGACTCAGGGGCGCTCTGAGCCAGGCAGAGCCAGCCGCCCACCGAGGCCAGGCCGTGGCCCTGTCACAATTAACAGGTAAGCAGCCCCCACATCCTACATTTTTTCTTCGGGGGCCTTTTGACTACTTTTGGACCTTTATTCTTTCACATAAATTTTGAAATCACAGTTCCACACAGCACCCAACTGGGGTTTGGACTGAAATTACACGGCACTGACAGGTCAATTTGGAGAGAAGGGACATGTTTATAATATCGGCTTGAACCATCTACACTAATAAAAGAGAGACATGCAAATTAACCATATCTCCGTGGCACCCACCAGCCAATCAGGTGTGAGTATGCAAATTAACCTAACAAAGATGGTGGGTCAATTTGCATATGCAGGCCAGAGCAGAGACTGAAGACTGAAGGCTCCGCCCTCGGCCAGAGCTCCGCTGCAGCCCAGGTCCCAGGTGCCAGAGGAAAACGGGTGTCAGGAGCCAGGGGAAGGAACGCCTATATGGGCCTCTAATTCATAAATAAGCAAAAATCTCCATATATTTATGGCATAAAGATGTCTTCTACAACATTTTAAAGCTTTTACTACAGGCCCGCCAGTGTTGCTCGGTGGTTGAGCATCGACCTATGAACCAGGAGGTCAGGGTTCAATTCCAGGTCAGGGCACATGCTTGGGTTGTGAGCTCCATTCGGTGAGGGGCAGCAGAGGACAGCCAACGGATGAGTCTCCCTCATCATTGATGCTTCTATCCATCTCTCCCTGTCCTTTTCTCTCTGAAATTAAAAAAAAAAAAAAAAAAGAATTCCTGGTTGGTTTTTTTTTTTTAATTACTACAAAGATCTTGCATATCTTTCATTTATTCTGAGTTTCCTTTTACTGCCGTTGCTATTTTCACAGTGAATTTGTTTAATTCATTAGTGCTGCTGTGCAGAACCGCAATTAACTTGTGTGTGGTCTCATATCCGGTAACCTTACGAAATGCCCTAAATGATGTGTACAATTTGTCTCTGCAGCAGCTGGGATTTTTCTAGGATAAGCATGTCCTTCTACCACAGTTTCATTTATTCCTCCTGGTCTCTCCAGTCTTATTTTTCTTGTCTTATTGCTCCGTTCAGTTCCTCCAACAGAGCAGCCATGTTCCTAGCAGGGGAGAGCAGACATTCTCGGCTTAACAAAATGTTTCAGCAGTTATTTTGCTGCCGGGCATGATGTCAGAGAAAGGTTTTTAGAATCTTCCTGGCTGTTTTGGAGGCGGAAAGAAGCGAGCTTTGTCATAACAGGGCACTGCATTGAAGTGGATGCTTCCTCTGTGTTGAGCAGAACATTTACTTTTTCCTTTAGGCTGTTGATGTGGAAACAAATGCATCTGTCCTCAGCGTTTGCTTTCTGAATAAAGCCGGCTCAGGCACCGCCGACGATCTGCTTGCTCCTCGCGGCTGCGTTCGGTGAGTGCGTTTTTAGGGTTTCTGCATCCGCGTTCACGCTTGCGGTTAGCCTGGGGTTTCCCTCTCTCCGGCCGTCCTCTGTTTGGATGGCAGCATTTCACCGAAACACTCTGCAAAGTTCTGTGGGAGAATAACAGCATCCAGTCCTTGAGGCGTGAGACGGTCCGGGTTCGGAGTGTTCTCTGTAGGAAGATAAAGAACTAAATTCCATTTCCTTAATGGTTATGGGAATATTCAGATTCCTCATTTGTCTCCGGCCCGTCGGGGGCATTCATCATCTCCGCGGAGTTTGTCTCCGTTTTCCAATTTGCTGTCTGCCGAGGGCCCGCGTTCTCTATTAACCTCTCCGTCTCTGCGGCGGCTTCTCCCCGGATCTACGGCGGGTAACGGAGCCGCCCTGCAGCCCGTAAAACACCCCAAATTACACGCCGAGAGAAGGAGGCGAGTTTATTGCTGAGCAATTACGTCCGAGGTATTAATGACTATTGTCTTCTTGTTTACACTTCTTTTATATTTTCCAATTTTCGTGATGAACATGTAATGAACCGGGGAAAATACATCAATATTTCTTTGCCCCAAAAAGAGAAAAGAGAGACCGGGCTGCGAGCCAGAGCGTCGGCTCTGCCTTCTCAGCCTGCTCCACCCCCCTCCTCCCCCCAGGCCAGCGCAGACCCCACCCCACCCTCCCGGCCTTTCTCCCGCCCCATCCCACTGTCCTGTGGGCCGCCCCAGCCCCGGCCGCCCTGGCGAGGGCTGGATGGATGGGTGGACATCTACCTTGAGCTAAAGAGGCGCTCGTTCTCCCTCGCACCGTGTCCCTGTGGGCCAGACCCGGTCCTTCCCCACCCCATGCCGGCCTGACCGGCCTGACCGGCCTGACCGAGGTGGGGGCAGCCGGGGCTGGACAGAGCCAACCCCAGGGGAGCATCAGGAAGTGATCTCACCGGAAACTCCATCAGGCCACGTGACAATGACACGCGTGGGGCGAGGCTGGGGCCCAAGGGCTTCCTGTGGGCGGGGCTCTGTGTGTTCTCAGTTACCCGACAAAACTCCCGGCAATCCTATTTGCAAGTGGGGGTTGGCGGGAGGGGGTGTTGGGGGGGTGGCAGGGCGGGACTCAGAGCTGGCTCCTGGGTGCCTCTCTCTCCATCCTGAGCCCATCGGCACGCCAGCTTTGGAGAGCAATGGAGGAGGGGGAGGAATTCACCAACTCCCCCCACAGACGTGGCTGAGGACAAAGCAGGCAGACCGGCGGGTCTGCAGCCACACGAGGCCCCTGGGCAGACGCCCCCCAGTGAGAGCAGAGACCGGCCCCAGGGACCCCGTGTGGCCGAGGCTCCCCCAGCTTTACAGCAACAAGGGGGACGTGGTACATCCCTGCCCGGACCCCAGAGCCCGTCAGGGACCTCACTGGGCAGCAGGGACTTGGCAGACGGACGAGGTGACGGACCCGGAGGTGACCCTGAGCTGTGGGCGGGCACTCACGCCCTCTGCGTCTTAGAGGAGCAAGGAGGAGAGATCAGGCACAGAGGCGGCGGCCGCGGGAGCCCGGAGACACAGACGGGGATGTGGCCACCAGCCACGGGAAGCTGGACGGAGCGAGGAGCAGAGAATCCCCCTGGAGCTTCTAGAAGGAACCAGCCCTGCCCACGCCTGGGCTTCATCCCATCAGACCCAGTTCACCCTGACCTCCCGGCTGCTGTGGGCACCGCCAGGTGTGGGTCCTCTGTTACAGCCGCCGTGGAAGCTCACACCCTGACCAAGCCGGCTGGCCCTGCTCTGCCGACCCCAATCCAGCCACCGTCCACCCAGTGGGACAGGAGGCGGGTCCCAGACACGTGTGCTCACGCCGGCCAGGCGTGTCCGCGGTGCTATCAGCCACGCTTACAGCAGCCACACGTGGAGAACTCACGGAACCTGAAACGCAGCCAAACCGCACTCTCTGTGCCCACCAGGTGCCCTGGGGCTGGGGGAGGGCGGAAGGGGTGTGTCTGGGCGGGGGCATCACTTGCTGTGAGACTTACCATTCCCTTTATTTTATCCCTCGAAACACACAGAGCGGGGAGAGACTGGACAGGAATCGTACACCTGTGGATGAGGACGTGGGGGGAGGGGAGGTAAGGGCAGAGGGTGGGATGGGAACCAGGTGGAGGGGAGCAGGGGAGCTATGGGGGGGGGGAGAGGAACAATAAAGATTTATTAAATTTTTAAAAATAAATAAATAATAGAAAAAATAAATAAATAAACAAACAAACACAGAGACGGCCCGGCCGGCATGGCTCAGGGGCTGAGCATCAGCCTATGAACCAGGAGGTCACGGTTCGATTCCCGGGCACGTCACATGATCAACGGAGGCAGCTGGTCAATGGTTCTCTCATCGGTGATGTTTCCATCTCTCTCTTTCCTCTCCCGCTCTCTCTGCGATCAATTACAAAAAAACTCACAGAGCCGGCTCCCGTGACCCTGGTCCCCACAGCCCTCCCCTGTCGTCGGGAAAAGAGGGTAATTGCTCGGGCCGAGCCCACAGCCGGCCCAGTCAGGAGCCGGTGTCAGAATGGGGCCCGGGGACCGCGTCTCCTCTCCGCCAATCACAGGTCTCTCGCCGGGGCCAGGGTGAAGGATCTGGACAGGAAGTGGCCGTGGCAGCGCCCGGCCAGGCTCCATGGGGGCTTCGTTAGCGGAGACAAATGAGGAGCTGCCCGCACCTGGACCGCGGGCCAGCGGGGCCGCCCGGAGGCTCTGTGGGCGGGGGACGGCCCGGGAGCAGGGGGGAGATGAGCAGCCCCCAGGGAGGGCACCCGCTGGGCACACACGGTGGGGACGCGCCCACCCCAGGATGCCTGCCACGCCGGTCCAGGTGCCCGCCCCCCTGCGCGGACGGCCAACACAGAGTGCCCCCACCCAGTCCTTAAAGCACAGATTCACGTTCTCAGGGTTCTGGGGGCCGGAGGGCCGAGGCCCAGGTGTGGGGGGCGGCGTCCTCGGGGCTCCCCTCTCCCTGGGCTGCCAGGCCTGTCCCCTGGTCGCGGGCGCCCCTGCTGGTCCTTCCCCCTTGAGGCCCCGCTCAGATGGACTGGCCGGGGCCTCGCTCACTAACCCTGTAAGGGCCCGGCCTCCCAACGCGGCTGCATCCCGAGGGCCTGGGGGTGGGGCTTCAACCTGCAGTTCTGGGGGACGGATTCTGCCCAGAGCTGAGGCTCCCCCTGGGCGCCGAGGGAGCCCCCCGCGGTGTCCCCGTCAGCCAGGAGCTGCTGCAGCCGGCGGTTTCACTGCCCCATCAGCGTCAGGGAAAAAGGGAAGAAGCAGGAACCCACAGCGGGGCCAGGCCCCCCTTGGGTCCAGGAACCGCACCCTGTGCTCCAGGAAGCGGGGAGCTGACCGTCCGGGGCTTGTGGGAACCTGAAAGAGCTCATGGGTGGGTCCCAGGCTGCCCCTCCCGCAGGTGGCCCCCCAGAACCAGGCAGCCCCGGGGAAGGAGAACCCCAGACCCCATCTCATCCCGCACAGGGCTCCCAGGCAAGAAGGGGAACCATCCCCCAGAGACTGTTCACCCCTAAACCTGCAGGGAGGGCGTGCCTCACCCCCATTAACCCCAAGGTGGCCCGACAATTAACCAGGCAGAATCCCCCCCAGTCTGCTCCCCCCCCCTCCCCCGGGCATTCCAGGGACCAAAGGGCAAACTCTCTGTGATGGGGCCTCGGGGCCCGGGAGCTGTATGTGGTGACTGAGCCCCCGGTGCCCCTGAAAACCTTTCCTTCCTCTTCCTCCTCCTCTCCTCCAGCTCAGCCCGCCCTTGTCTGACAGAGTCTCAGAGCCAGGCCAGGAGGAGGGGAGGAGGAGCCCAGGAGGAGGGGAGGAGGAGCTAATATTTGCGGATAGAAAGGCTCCCTCCAGAGAGCAAGCAGGAGGGCGGAGCCTCTGGGTCCTGGTGGCCAGGAGCCTACTGCGGACCCGCTGCCCTTTCGGAGGGATGGAGGGACGTGGCCGGGAGCTCAGAGGAAGCCGCTGGCTCTGGGCTCAGCTCCGACTCGGAGCCGCCGGAGGTTCCCGTGCGGAGGGGAGCCGGCCCCGGGGCTGGAATCCACCCGCCCAGGGCAGGGAGGCACACACTGCTCCTGAGACCGGGCCGAGAGGAAGCAGGGCAGCCGTTCAGCACGGTTCCTCGGGGCAGGCCTGGCGGGCGGGCGGGGAGGGAGACCCTGCAGGTACAGCTGGAGCCCTGCTCCTGGGGGGCCTGGGCCTGGCCGCGCAGGTGCCCGGCCTGGGACATGGCGAGAACGGGCCTGTGCAGGCGGCTCGCTCCTCCGTGCCCTGGCGAGCACGGGCCTGCCCGGGACGCGGTGGCCCAGGCAGGAGACCAAGCAGAGTCCCCACACGTCACCCTCGCAGGCATCAGGCAGGAGGGCCCGGGCCCCGCCCAAGCCCCTCTCCCGCCCCGTGTCTGCCCGCTCAAGCCACAGCCCGGCCTCGGGTCAGCGCCCAGACCAGGCTCTCACCTCCAGACAGCCCCTCAGCCCCCTGGTCCCCTCGCTCCAGCTTTAGGGCCAGAAATGATGAGGTCCCCCCAAGTAGGAGGGCATGAGCTAAGTTGGGGGCACAGCCCCCCGATGGCAGGTCCCCTGGTCATACCGGGCCTTCCCTGACTGAAGGAGGTCAGGAGGTCAGGAGGGCCGTGCCGTCTGTGGTGGACAGAGCGCCGGTCCCAAGCCTGAGCCCCCGGCTGACCATCCTGAGCCCAGACGTGTCGGGGGGACATGGGAGCGGGCTGCTCCGCTCCCACTGCGAACCCTTTGGGCAGGAAGCGAGGGGCACGTCCATCAGTGACGGGGACAGCAGCGCACGCCCGGGTTCTGACACGCGTGTCTCCCCCTTCTCTTCACCCGCCTGGCATTGGGGTGATGGTGATGATGCTATGGAATGGGGTGTCATGTTCGCTCCCCAGATGCTACTGGTAGGCCGATGGTGCCCCGACAGTCAAAGGCGCCTTCGGACTGAGCTCTGGCGATGGTGGCTGAGCCCCGGTCCTGGCCCTGGCTCAGCAGGGGAGGCCCTCCCTCAGGCGGGACATAAACTGAAATTCGTGGACACAGACGGCAGGGTGGTGGTTGCCAGAGGGAAGGCGGGAGGGGGGAGGGGTCCTAATATGAGGGGGCAGGAGAAGACGTGACTTTGGGTGGGGGCACATGGTGCAAACACAGACCTTGTCACATAGAAACCCACGCCTGAAACCTGTATGTTCCTGTTAACTGATGTCACCCCAATCAATCTATATATATAAAAGCCCAAGTGACTGTCATGACCAGATGACCAGATGACTGGCCGGGAGGTATGACGTGCACTGACCACCAGGGGGCAGACACTCAATGAGGAGCTGCTCCCTGGTGGTCAGTGCACTCCCACAGCCAACCTCCTGCAGAGGGACAACCTCCCACAGTCCCTTCTTCCAGCCAGCTGACCCCCATTGGTCCCTCAGCCAGGCCTCAATCACTGGCCAGGCTGAGGGACCCCATCCGTGCACACATTCATGCACTGGGCCTCTAGTTTCGTAATAAAAAATAAAACTTTTTAAAAATAAATAAACGCAAGACCCAGGCGACGTGGGCGACGGGGCCAGTGTACTTCCCCCTCGGGGTGCACTGTGAGGGAACCAGACGTGAAGGATGCTCCACCCACTCACCCATCCGCTCAGCCCCAGGTCCCACCCACATCCTGGACATCCCCGGCCATGGGAGCCTCGCGGCCATCCACCCCTTTCCCAGGTGCCTCCTGGGTCGTTCAGAACTCAGAGCCGTGACCCCCGGCAGAGAGAGACAAGGGTCCCGGGGATAGAAATGACCACGGAGCTCGGGGCCCCTCCGAGCCGGCTCAGGGTTTCCCGGATGATCAGACACCCTGTCCCTGTGCGTATGTTGGAACAGCTGCTGGAGATCATGGAAAACCAGCGGGTCCGCCGAGGTGTGAAGTGGAAAGTCTCACAGCCCGGCAGCCCGGCAGTCTGACACCTCACAGACCAGCAGCCCCAATCCTGGCTGGCAGGCCCCCCCTCCCGCAGGCCCTGCAGCAGCCCGCCGCCCCCCGTGCCCAGCATCGCTCGGGTGTGGCTGAGGAGTGGCTGGCGGGGTGACGGGGGGAGGGCTGTGCTGTCCTGTGTGAGGTGAGCACACACCGGGGCCACCCGCCAGCTTGCGCACCGCCAGGCTTCAGGAGACGCCTAGGTCAGCCCCATCCCGAAGTGAGAACCCTCGGCGAGGGATGTGGGTGGTGATCTCACCGGAGACGCTGTCCCTGCTCCCTGAGAGCTGGGCTCCCCGCCTACCTGTGCTCCGAACACGAGGAGCACGGATCTGCCTGTCAGCCTCGGTGCCTGTTTGATGAAAGAAGGTTGAGTTGGCAAAGGGGGACTTTGAGAACTGTGCTTGCCTGGCTGGGGTGGCTCAGTGGATAGAGGGTCAGTCTGCAGACTGAAGGGCCCTGTGGGCCCTGTGTTCTATTCCAATCGAAGGCCCATGCCTGCGTTGTGGGCTCTATCCCCAGTAGGGGGGTGTGCAGGAGGCAGCTGATCAATGACTCTCATCATTGATGCTTCTACCTCTCTCCCTCTTCCTTCCTCCCTGAACTCAATAAAAATATAAATAAAGTAGAGGCCTGGTGCATGGGTTCGTGCACGGGTGGGGTCCCTCAGCCTGGCTGGTGACCAGAGCCGATCAGAGCCGTCTCACCCAGTCCCAATCGGGGCTGCAGGTCAGGGGGAGAGACCGCGAGAGGTTGGCTGTGGGAGCACACTGACCACCAGGGGGCAGCTCCTGCATTGAGTATCTGGCCCTGGTGGTCAGTGCGCGTCATAGCAACTGGCCGGTCCTCCCATCATCCAATTGTAATGGTCACTAAGGCCGGTGCTCAGCCCCTGAGCCCCGCTAGCCCGCCCTGGTGAGGCCATTTCCCCGCACACCCGCCGTGGACGGCTCTGGTTCCCTGCCCACAGGCTGACGCCCACAGCCACGTCAGGAGCTGCCCGTGGCCTACAAGCCTAAAACCACGTCCCTTCCCGTCACACGCTGCCTTTCCCCGGCTCTCACATCCCCACCATCCACCGGAGGCCGACACGGTGAGGCCCAACAGGGACCTCGTCACTCGGCCGGCCCCCCAGGCCGCCCCTTGTGATTGGGGGTACGAGGGTGGGGCCCTGGTTTCTCCAGCTGTCCCCACACCTCCCTGGCAGTTACTATAGAAACCGCCGCTGCCTTGCTCTCCCCACCTTCGCGATGTGGATAAACAGCCTCATTATTTTGCAGAAAACACTTGGGAGAAGCAGACGAGGGAGGGCGGCTGCAGGCCCCTCTAACCGGCTGAGTCGGGGTACGAGTACAGCTGGTGTGCGCACAGGGCTGCTTCTGTGCATAGAAAGGGACTTCCCGCCTCCATCACGCACCCCACCACCCTCGCTCCCCTGAGGGGTGGCCAGGCGCGCTCTCCGCCTCTCCCCGCCACAGGAGTCAGTGAAGGCGCTGGGCAGGTCCGGTCTCCGGGCAGCGGGGCACGGGAAGGACCCGTTTCCCTGCCTAATGTCACCGACGGGAGGCAGGCCCAGCCCTGGCCGCCCAGGTGGCCCGAGCCGAGTCCTCGCCTCACTGCCGCTTGTCCCGGCATCTGGAGGGGAAGGTCATGGGAGGCCTCACTGAGGAAGCGTGTGTGTGTGTGTGTGTGTGTGTGTGTGTGTGAATGTGTGTGAGTGTGTATATGAGTGTGTGTGTGTATGCGCGTGTGTATGAGAGTGTGTGTGTAAGTGTGAATGTGTGTGAGTGTGTGTATGAGTGTGTGTGTGTGTGTGTGAGTGTGTGAGTGTGTATATGACTGTGTGTGTGAGAGTGTGTGTGTAAGTGTGAATGTGTGTGAGTGTGTATATAAGTGTGTGTGTGTATGCGCGTGTGTGTGAGAGTGTGTGTGTGAGTGTGAGTATGTGTGTGAGTGTGAGTGTGTGTGTGTGAGTGTGTATATAAGTGTGAGTGTGTGTGTGTGCGTGCCTCACACTCACTCCGGGGGAAGCTCTGAGATGTTGACCTGCTGTGAATGTGGGTAGCAGCAGAGCCACCGAGGGCCCCTCCTGGCCGCACTACGTGTGTGGGAGCACCGTGCCCAGCGGCTTGTGGGCGCATTGTGCTGCCTGGCAGCCAGCAGGGCCTGGGCCGATGGAGGAGACCCATCTGTGGGCCCCGGGGGGCAGCACCCCCAAAGGTAGGACCAAGGCTCTGACCCTCCCCAGTGTGCTCTCCGAAGCCACCCGGCCAGGAGGTGTTTGTCCGCAGGTCTGATGGGCACCCTGCACCCCGCACCCCGCAGGAGCCAGGCCTCACCTGGCACGGGCACCCAGTGCCCAGCGGGTTAACCTGCGTGGAGCTGGGCAGGTTGCATTCCTGTCTGTGAGACTCACAGCTGTATGCGGAACACAACAGACTGTGAAACGCAATAAATCTGGAGCTGCCTCTCAATCTCAGCAATAATAATTAGCAAATTAAAATAGAAATGTCACCACAAACCCATAAACGTTCTTAAGTGCAGGATGACGGAGTCTCTCAGGAGCGGAAATGGCTTCTGTCCGTGCAGGGCCCGGGCCGGCGGGCTGTCGAATGTTCCTCGAGGCGGCCATTGGGCCCGCAGCGCCCACGCGGCGCCGATGGATCCCGGGCCGGCGGCCGTTCCGTGTCAGCGAGCTAACATAACTGTGTAATCAAGCCTGCTTTATGGGGCCGGGAACGCGCGGACAGCGGCTGGAGCCATCACTCTAACAAGGCCGAGGGGAGCGGAGTGCGTGCCAGCCAGCCGCAGCCCGGCTTCCTCGCGGCCAGCACCCCGGCCGCCAAGCATCCGTGTGGCCAAATGAGGGGAGGCCTGGGAAATCACGGGCAAATCGCGCACCATCTGGCTGGCATTTGGGAGAGCTGGAGCCAAAGACTGCCCCCGGCTCGCTCACGGCAGCCCCTCCCTCAGAGGTCCCCCAGGCACCTCACACTCTGCTGCGGGGGCTGTTTCTCTGTTTTCCGTGTCCATCTCCATCACGGAAAAGGAAACAGTCAGGGTGCTGAGTGGAGGAGCTGGGGATTAAGAAATTAAAGAAAGAGACCAAGAGGCAGAAATAGATTCATCAAGCTGGGCGCTAGATGGGCGCCATCTCTCTGATGGAGAGGCAGCGAGCGGCCCAGCCACGCAGCAGGTTTATTTATAGGGTCAAAGGAGCTTATTTGCATTCTTATCTAGGCCCTAGCATTACTGGATTTACATATCTAGACCCGCCCCTGCTGACACCTGGACAAAGGTAAGTCAGAACCTGAATAACACCCCCGCCCTCTTCGGGGGCTGTAACCGGGACACGCACTCTGCCAGTGCCTCGGGCTCAGTGACAATTTAAAGGGTGTCCATGGGCCTGCCCAGGAGGCCCTCTGCACTCTGCTCCGAGTGCCGCCCTCCCAATGGCGAAAATCCCATCTCGAAAATCCCGCTTTCCTGAGACCATCAAATGGTGGTGTGGCCGTCCCCAGGATGCAAAGGGAGCCTTGTATCTGTAAGACATCGAGCTGGCGCCTTCGTCTCTGGCTGCACAGTGAGGGCCGGACGGAGCCTCCCGCCGGAAACAAAGCCTGTGTTACTCGGGGGTTCCCCAGAGAAGCGCACCCGTGGGCTACATCCACACCGACGAGAGCAGGAGGAAATTTATTGTAAGGACTCGGCCTGCAGGACAATGGAGGCTGACGTGCCCCAGGCTGTGCAGACCCAGGACCCCACGCAAAGTTCCAGTGTGAAGGCCAGAAGGCTCAAGACCCAGGAAGGGCCAGTGTTTCCAATTAAAAAAAAAAAAAAAAAAAAGCAGACTTTTTACCCTCGCCGGTTTGGCTCAGTGGGCAGAGCATCAGCCTGTGGACTGAAGGGTCCTGGTCTCAGTTCCAATCAAGGGCATGTGCCTTGGTTGCAGGTTCTCCATTCCTGGCCGGGGCGCGTGCAGGAGGCAACCCAGCGATGTGTCTCTCTCCCACGGATGCTTCTCTCTGTCTCTCCCTCTCCCTCCCACTCTCTCTAAACATGAATGGAAATGCCCTCAGGTGCGAGTAGCTTTTGCTTGTGTTTGTTCCATCGTGGGCTCTTCCGTGGCTTGGGGTATGGTTCGTCCAGGTATGGCGTGAGCATGGTTGTTAGGAATGAAACAGCGTGTGTGATGCGGATAGTATAGAAGTTTCTCTTCTCCATCTTCTTGTAACTCCTCATGCTTTGCTGCACGACCTTCACCCTGGAGACCCAGGACCTTTGCGCTGATCAGAGGCCTGGGAGGGGGCGCTCTCCGTGGTGCTGAAAGACGGTGGCCGCCTTTGGCCCGCCCAGCGGCCTGGGCGCTCTCCGTGGTGCTGACGGACAGGTGGGGATGAGGCGGTTGTTTCCTGGCTCGGCTGGTGCTGGCAGGGCTGCCTCTCGTTAACCTCCCCCTTTGGCTTCCCAGACGCTCTGGTAACTATAAAGCAGCCCTAAGAGTCTTCCTGGACCCGAATCAAGAATGTATTGATCCCCCATAAACAACGTACGTGCCAGGAGAGAAGGGCTAAGTGTGCTGTCAACCTCAAGTGTCACTCACAAATGTCCCAATGATGCCCGTCCTTTCCAAGAAGAGACTGCCCGCCTGACAATTGGAGGGTCCCGGGTTCAATTCTGGTCAAGGGCACATGCCTGGGTTGTGTGCTCGATTCCCAGAAGGGGGCGTGCAGGAGGCAGCCGATCAATGATTCTCATCATTGATGTTCCTATCTCTCTCTCTCCCTCTCCTTTCCTCTCTGAACTCAATAAAAATATTTACTTTTAAAAATTAGAGACTAGCCCTAACCGGTTTGGCTCAGTGAATAGAGTATCCGCCTGAGGACTCAAGGGTCCCATGTTCGATTCTGGTCAGGGTCACGTACCTTGGTTGCGGGCACATATCCATTAGGGCATGTGCAGGAGACAGCTGATAGATGTTTCTCTCTCATCCATGTTTCTAACTCTCTATCCACCTCCCCTCCTCTCTGTAAAAAATCAATAATTTATTTTTTTTTTAAAGAAGAGACTGATAGCTCTATCCAACAATTTGGTTGGTTAGAATGTCGTCCCAATATGCCATGCTTGCAGATTCAATACCCAATTGGGGCACATAAAAGAATCAACCAATAAATGCATAAGTAAGTGGAACAACAAATCTCTCTCTCCTCTCTCTATCCTCTCTCTTTCTCTCTCTCTCTCTAGTCAATACAATTTTTAAAAAGAGAGAAAAGGCTGACATTTTACCCATTCCCACTCCTCTACCCATCCTTGCCAGGTCTCTCTGCTCCCCAATTTGCCTGCATCTTGCGTCTTTGGGGCGGCATCTGTCCTGTTGTTGGACAGGATCCCGTTGAGGGCCTCCTCAGGCATGCTGGGATTCCCTTTAGCCTGGATGTCATCGTGGCTCAGGAAAGCAGGTGAGCCTGGGAGAGAAAGCCCCCGTCCACTTCCAGCCCGCAGCCGGCGAGGACTGCCTTCCTAACGCAGCCTGTCCCCTGATGCCCGGGCCCGCCAGGCTGTGAGTGCCTGCAGAGCACTCACCACAAAATGCCTGTGTCACTCACTAACCGCCGGGCCCTGTAAAGCGGGGACCTTGTTTTTCACATCCGCTGAAGTATTCCAAATACCTAACAAAGCCTGACATATGGTGGGCGGCCAATAAACGTTGGTTAAGTGAATAGATTGGGCTGTAAACGCTTATGGGAAGTCCAGAGCCACTGGAAGGCTCCTGCCTGGAACACGGCCCACACACCGCTCCCCCTGTGCTCGGAGTGGCAGGCGTCTAAGCCTGCCTCCGCCGCTGCCCTCAGGGCCGCTGCCCTCAGGGCCAGGGGTGGGTGCCTGGACCCGGCCCCTGGGCGGGCAGAGTAAGTCACTTTGCCTGCTTTATATATTGTGGTTCCATGACAATTTCTGTTTAGAAGGAAAAAGGAATACCATCGTTTGTTTTTTTTAAATGTCTACAAGTCATTTATCTAGGTTTAAATCGAGAAAGAAATTATGCCATTTTAACGAGGCATTTTTGCAAAGCCAAAACAGACTCCTTTAAGATCTCACCCTTGGAGTCTGTGTGATATCCCTGCGTGTTAGGAAAGCTACAAAGCAGCGGATTTGCTTTGTTGTGTGTTTTCACTGATTTTAAAGAGAGAGGAAGGGGGAAGGGTAGAGAGATGGAAACATGGATCCGCTGCCTCCTGCCAGTCCCCACCGGGAATCAAGCCTACACCCCGGGCCTGTGCCCTGACCGGGAATCCAGCCAGTGGCCCCTGGGCTCATGGCCAAGGCTCCACCACACACCGGCCAGGCTGAGCAACGCATCTGTTGATCCCAGAGTCGGAGGTAGGAGGTTGGACGAGAGAATCTCTGCCTTGTTTAATCTGTGCCTCTCTCTCCTGCTCTCATCAAAGGCTGTGCGGCATCACGCTGCCCACGGAGAAAGCAGGAGAAAAGCACGGAGAACAAAAGAGGCGGCCTCAGCGGGCGGCTGAGCCGTGCGGCCCCTGCAGGGAACGGAATGTGCCGGAGGCCGCTGAGGAGACAGGCAGGTGTGCGGTGCCGGGAGCCAGGGGACACCCGCCCCCGCCGGGGAGAGTGGGAACCGGACCGGCGGCCAGGACTCCTGCTTCCCCCGCTCTGCCTGTCCTGAGGGGCCTGGGCCTCCCGAGGGACCCCCCCCCCCCCAATCACGGAAGGGCGCAGACCGCTTCCCTTGCCGGAGGATCAAACTCACGGACGTGGACATGACGTCTTTACAGCACAGGCTACTGACGCACCGTGGAACATGGTAGGACCGACTGGTATGGAACACAGTAGGACTGACCAGTATGAAACATGGTAGGACCCATTGGTATGGAACACAGTAGGACTGACCAGTATGAAACATGGTAGGACTGACCAAGATGAAGCATAGTAGGACCAACCACTGAGACCCAGCAGGAACACACTGTGACCCAGCAGTATGGAGCACAGTAGGCCCGGGGGTGAGGAGGCACCAACAAGGTCACAGATGAGACTGAGCCGGGCTCTGCTGTCTGAGCACATCCCTGCCTCTCAGCCCTCCCAGCGCCCCTGGGACCAGAGTTCACTCCTCGGACCCAGGCAGACCTCCCGCTCCTGTCACAGACCCCGAAGGGCAGCCGTGTCCCTCCCAGGATGGCGCTTCTGAAAACGAGTGCGTGGCGCTGTGACGTCTAAAATGGGGCCCAGCCCTGGCTGGTGTGGCTCAGTGGATAGAGCATCGGCCTGTGGACTGAAGGGCCCCGGGTTCCATTCCAGTCAAGGACACATGCCCAGGTTGTGGGCCAATCAAGAATTCTCTCCCATCATTGATGTTTCTATCTCTCCCTCTCCCTTCCTCTCTGAAATCAATAAAAATATATGTTTTTTAAATTAAATTAAAATGGGGCCCTAAGGTGGCAGGGACCGCTGTCCCGTGACTTTCTGTGCCCTGCGGGGAGGCCGTGAAGAAAACAAGCCGTGGAACTCCTCGCTGCATCGCGGCTGCCCTGTGCCGCCTCGCGCCGTGAAAACGGCCGTCCAGGCAGGTCTCACGTCCCCTCGAACTCTCACCAGGAGGAGCCGCCACGGAATCCGGAGGCGGGTGGAGGGCGCCCTGTGCGAGGTCGGGGGGCTGTGGGCGTGTCCTGTGTCTGAGGCTTGAAGGTGCCTCTGGCCCGGAACCCCCCAGAGAGGAAGCCATGGGGCCCTCGGATTTAAAGCTAAAGGATGACCCAGGTCCACGGACAGCGATGGACATAAAGGCGGGCGGGTGTCATGGACACACGGCCTCACCCGGCACCTTCCCACCCCCCGCCCCTCACGCCGCCAGCTCGCCCAGCACCTGGCCCGCTGCTCCTCAGCATCGGGGGAAAGTCACCACCGTTGGGTGGATTTGGCGCTTCCTTTGTTATTTATCCTACATAATAAAAGAGTAATATGCAAATAGCTGAATGGTGGAACAACTGGTCACTATGACGTGCACTGACCACAAGGGGGTAGACGCTCAATGCAGGAGCTGCCCCTGGAGGTCAGTGTGTTTCCATAGGTCGGCAAATCATTAGTCCACAGAGCCAAACATCAACAGCACAACGATTGAAATTTCTTTGGAGAGCCACATTTTTTTAACTTAAACTCCTTCTACCGCCACTTCTTCAAAACAGACTCACCCAGGCCGTGGTATTTTGTGGAAGAGCCTCACTCAAGGGGCCAAAGAGCCGCATGTGGCTCGAGAGCCACAGTTTACAGACCGCAGCCATAGGGGGAGCACTGCTCAGCCAGAAGGCCTGAGCTGGGTCACGGCCGGCAAGCCCAGTGGTGGTGACAGGAGCCTCTCCCGCCTCCGGGCAGTCGGACATTCCTCCCGCCGCCCCCAGGGCTCCCGGCCTGAGAGAGGGCACAGGCTGGGCTGAGGGACTCCCCCCCCCCCCCCCCCCGCTCCCCAGTGCATGAATTTCATGCACCGGCCTCTAGTTTTTTTTATAATTGGGGATGGAAATCATCTGAAACCTTTGCAGTACACGATCTAAGTGTTTAAACCACCTGCAAGCATTTGTTTATTGCTATTTATATTTATATGGATTTATTATACTAAATCCAATTTCATTTTAATATCAATTAAACTGAGTTAAGAAAATGCATTAAATGCTAAAGGGTGTGTTAAGTGTTAAACTATTAAATTATATTTACATTCGACATCATTACACGCTCACAGGAAGCTGCAGGAATAGAATGAGAGGTCCCAGGGCGCCTGGCCCCTCCCCGCAGCGGTGACGCCTGTCAGAGCCACAGTACAGACCCCTCCGGAGAGCACCCACCCCCACCGCCGTGGGCTCTGCATGCCAGCCTCGCCCCGCGCCGCAGGCAGGGCCCGCCACGTGCCAAACGCATGGCCCTTCGCACACGGGAACGCCTCGCCAGCTTGGACGAGAATGGATCTGGGATGGCCAAGCCTGGCACCCAGGGTGAGTCCAGGTGAGGGTGGTAGAGGCTGCAGGCCACCCTCCAGAGCTGAGGCCAGACTCCCCTAACTTCGGAGCCACCCCCAGACTCCACCCACTCTGCTCACCCCTCCCCACCTCCCACAGTCACCGCCCTGGCCTCCCACCTCCATCCATCCCGCCTCGCCACGGAGAAATCCAATCTTGTCTTCATTGAGAGTTTTTATGTCCACCCTAGCCGGTGTGGCTCAGTGGAAAGAGCGTCAGCCTGCAAACCGAAGGGTCTCGGGTTCGATTCCAGTCAATGGCACGTGCCCAGGTGGTAGGTTTGATCCCCAGTAGGGGGCATGCAGGAGGCAGCTGATCAATGGTCCCGTTTCACCATTGATGTTTCTCTCTCTCCCTCCCTCTCCCTTCCTCTCTGAAATTAATATCTTTTTTTTTTTTTAAGAGGAGTTTCTTTCTCAGTGAGATGGAGGATGGGTCTCCCATAGCTGGGGCCACTCCCCAGGTGACCTCAGGTCAGGTGACCAAATGGCCGCAGGGGACTTCCTGTGGGCGTTAGCAGAGTGACCGGGAAGATGGAAGCAGCCACAGCACAGACAGCCGGGCTGTTTTCCCATTAACACCCCCCCCCCCCAGCCACCCCATCAACACAAAGTGTTTGGGGACCA
>NC_140504.1:198619899-198632399 GCF_964339955.1 Pipistrellus hanaki
GCCCCAGAGGGGAGCACTGAGGCGCCAGCTCCGTCCCCGGGGGCCGGGACGGGTTGGTGGGAATGGGGATGGTGGCTCCAGAGCACAGGTGGGGTGAGCCAGACCCCGAGGCATCACCACGGAGGAGGAGCGCCATCCACGTGGGACCGCGGAGGGCGGGCCTCGAGGGGTCACTGTGTCCGGCCCCGGCGCCACTTCATTTGTTTATGTTTTTATTGATGTCGGAGAGGCAGGGAGAGGGAGAGAGAGAAACATCCGTGATGAGAGAGAAGCATTGATCAGCTGCCTCCTGCACACCCCTTACTGGGGATGGAGCCCACAACCCGGGCCTGTGCCCTGACCGGGAATCGATCCCTGACCTCCTGGTTCCTAGGTGGACGCTCAGGCACTGAGCCCCACCGGCCGGGCTTCCTGACCTGGACACCAGCCCCGCCTGCGTGTGGAGACAGGCGCTCAGAGACCTTAGCTTCCTGTCCAGCTCGCTCAGCCGGCTGTGGCCGCGCAGAATTCGAACCCGGGAGAGTCTGACCTGGAGCTGACAGCTGTTCGCCAACCCTCCTGCCTTGTCTCCCGGGGGCGTCCTGGCCTCCGCCCTCCTCCACGCCGCCAATGGGGACGAGGCGGCAGCAGCATCTGGACACGGGACCGCGAGAACGGCAATGCATGGCTCGTGTGGAACGCATCTTAGCCCCTCCCCCGACCGCACCCCCCCTCACAGCACCCCCGAGAGGGGGCACTGAACCTTCCTGTTTGCAGATGGGGAAACCGAGGCGCAGTGGCCAGATCCGTGCCCAAGGCGCCCAGTCGGCCTTGGCAGAGGCCTGGGCACGTGCTCCCGCCTGGCACGGAGGCTGCCAGGCACGGAGGGCTGAGCGCCCCAGAGGCAGGACCCGGGAGCGGACACATCAGAGGCCCCGGGATGATGGGTGTGGCTCCCACAGAGATAGGGGGGTCATTGCTGTCTGGGCGCCCGTGCTCTGCTGGCTGCCTGGAGCCGATGGCACGGGGGCATCCAGGCCACAGGGCACGAGGGGTCACACCCCCTCCTCTGACCCCCCGCCCATGTGTGCAGCCCGTCTGTGTCTGGACCACACGCACTCCCTCTGCCAGGATCCTCTCGGGCAGGATCTGATCCAGAATCACCACCTGAGCACACAGGGGAGGGAGGGGGGCTCCGGGAGGCGTTGCTAGGAGACGGGAGGAAGGAGCAGAGGGCATCAGGACCACGGGGCTCCACAGACCCTCCTGGACCATCCCAGCCTGCGGCCCGGGCAGGAGGGCACACGGAGGGGGCTGTCTCTTCATCTCAGAGAGCGGGGTGCGGCCTGACATTGGGGGGGCGGCCTCAGAGGACGATGGGAAAGCCGATCGCGGTGTTTGGCTCCAGTATTAGAGCAGTGGCCCTCGGTAAATATAATAGCAAGGGGCTGGACACCTGCCCTGAGCCTCTGGGCAAAGTTTACTGACGCTGCCCTGGCCATGGACAAAGGACACGTGGGCGGGGAGGGGCGTGGGGGAGGGCAGAGAGAGCAAGTGCTCCTGGGAAGGGGAAGGCAGCAGAGGGGGAGCCACGTCTGTGCTCTGCCTGGGACACACACGTTCTGAGGGCGTGGCTTCCGGGGCATCTTCGCAGCTTCCCCGCTCTGTGCATCCTGGTACCCAGCCCCGCATCCCAGGACCCACCCGCCCGGGTGGAAAGATGGGAAGAGACCCTGGGGTCCTTGCTGTGTACCCCAAAAAGAGGGTGGATGGGTCAAAATGGAAGTGGGGGGGGAGAGAGAGAGAGAGAGAGAGAGAGAGAGAGAGAGAGAGAGAGAGAGAAACCATTAAAGTATTTGAATAAGTCATTTTTAAAAAATTAATCTCAGAACGGGAAAGATCCTTCCAGCAAAAACACAAATCTCAGAGCCATAAAACAGAAGCGTTAGAGCCGCCGAGTGAAGATGGGAGTTTGCTGCCGGGTAGAAGCTACCGGAGAGTTTTCCTTTCGTTTAGCTTTGTTCCTTAAGGGAAAGTGATAATATATACACACACTCGCCTGCAATTCTTCCGCACAGGCTTTGTCCTCCTTTAAATAAATAGTCCCAGTGAAAGCCCATGAGGAGCAGCCAACAGCCCAGAGTGAGAGCTCAGAGAGGAAGGAACAAATGGCTCTGATGCCCGCAAACGTGACCATCTCACGCAGGACGAGAGCCCCCCACCCCACCGGGCGCAGATGGGGGGCTGGAGAGGGCGCGTGGCCCGGCTGGGGACGCTCGCACGGTGGGGGAGGCGGCACATGTGTGTGGGGGGTGCTGGCCCTGCGCGGCCAGCTCTTCTCCGCGAGGCTGTGCAGAGAACACGTGACACGGGACACGCTCTGGTTCCAGTTTCACCTCCAGAAGCGCCGTGTCCTCCCTCCTCCTGAGCTGAGCCGTTTGCCCGGGGCTCAGTGCTGCGTGTTGCTGTGATGAGGAGCAGCCGGGGCCTCCCCTCAAAGTGCGTTCAGGTGTGAGGGCGGCGCCCAGAGACGCTGCCCAGGTCCGTGGGCCCGACGGCCTCTGACCCCGTCCCCACCCACAGCTCAGTGCGCACACCGGGCATCCCCCAGCGACCCTCGGGCTCCGCTGTGCGGGGCAGAGGCCGGGCTGATCTCTCCTGCTCCCCCCACACCTGTGCCGGCCCCAGAGCCTCGGGGGTCAGGGTGCGAGGGGGGCGGGGCGTAGGGGGAGGTCCTGTCTGAGACTTTCCCACACATCACAGTGCTCAGCTTGTGTGATTGTGTGTGTGCATGTATGTGTGTGCATGTGTATGTGTGTGTATGTGTCTGCACTCCCATGTTCTCCCTCCCTCTCTCACACATAAACCTGCCTCCTCCACCTCCAGGGAAATTCAGTCCACACACACCCCACCCCACTCCCCCCCAATACACACACACACACACACACACACACACACACACCCTCCCCACACGCACACACACCTCAGTCTTCCTGGGGCACCGCCTCAAACCCAGGTGCTCCCCTCCCCAGCCTAACGGGCCTGTGACGCCTGCAAGATGCCAGGCGCGCACGTTAGACGCAAACGAACCGTCACTTGAGGAAATGAGTGATCCGGAGCCGCCTGCGGCCACACGCAAAGACTCACGTGAGCCCGGCCTCCGCTCCACCAGGCCACCCACCGTCACCCACCCAGAGCCAGCCTCGGTCCTGGCCCTGCACCACCACCCCCCATAGCCCTGCGGGCAGCAGTCACCGGCGGGGGCACCGCGAAGGAAACTCCGGCTTCTGTGCGAGGACGGCCTGGCGCCGGCCCGGTGAGGCGGGGACCGTCCCTGCCCTTCTCCCACGGAGCCATCTGCCCCCTCACCTGGGACCCTTGTGTGCCTGACAGCCCCATGCCTGACAGCCCGTGCTTACAGCGGGAGGGGGACCCCGTGCTTACAGCGGGAGGGGGACCCCGTGCTTACAGTGGGAGGGGACCCCGTGCTTACAGCGGGAGGGGGACCCCGTGCTTACAGCGGGAGGGGGACCCCGTGCTTACAGCGGGAGGGAGACCCCGTGCTTACAGCGGGAGGGGGACCCCCCGTGCTTACAGCGGGAGGAGACCCCGTGCTTACAGCGGGAGGGAGACCCCGTGCTTACAGCGGGAGGGAGACCCCGTGCTTACAGCGGGAGGGGGACCAGGCTGGGCGCGTGACCAACCAGCCCAACCAGTTCCAGACGCCACCCCAGGACCGGCCTCGGGCAGAGCTGACCTTCCCACACGCCCTGACAGCACGCCCCGCCCCCCGTGATGGCGTCCCCCGCCCGCCCCCGAGAGCCCCTACAGCGGCTGATCTCCCCGCCCCTCCCTCTGCGTTCCCGGCGGTCCTCCCTCGGCCCCATCAGTAAGATACATCGTCTCCCGGGTGCTCCCAGTCCCTCACCAGCAGTCGCCTCCTGCCCAGCCCCAGACCCCGAGGAGACATCGAGACTCTCTTTCGTGGCCCCAGCCAGGCGCAGTCCCCGCCCGTGAGCCCGGGCTGGCGCAGGGGCCGGGGCGGCAGGGGTGGAGGTGGCACCCTTCGCCTGCCCTCTCCCAGAATTCTGGGCTCATCTGAGGAATGTGACTGAATTCCCCTGGACACTGTGGGTGACTGAATTCCCCTGGACACTGTGGACAGAGGGGAAGGCAAACCGCAGGAGACATGTGGACAATTCCCAAAACCAAACACAGAGGCGGCTCGGTCAGCATAGACCCACGGTGACGGGGTGACAGGGCGTGAGCACGTGGGGAGGGAGGCGAGGGGGGCCGTGGACCCGGTCGACCTGCTCCCCTCAAGGACACGTCGGGGCGTGTGCTCCCCGTGTCCGCCCTCCGGGGGTGCGGGCAGTCGGGTCCTTCTCGGCCCCGTCTGGAGCCCGGATGTTGGACCGCGGTCTGGAGAGCGGATACCGCAGGAAAGAAACGCGCCCCCATGTTACCATGGCGATCCAGGCAATTAGAGGAGGCTCTTGCTTCTATTTTCCTCTGCCTTTATTTATCTCTTTTTCCTCTCGAGGGGACTTCGCTGTTGCGATGGGAACACGTGTCCATTCCCGCTGCCGGGAGCGCCCGCGCCCGCAGGAGGACGGGGCGGTGGGGCTGCGCGGCCCTCACCCTCCCCCTCCCCGGGGCCCGAGGGCGGCTCTGCGGACGGAGATATGGACGGACGCTCGTGCTCCCCGCGGCCACGAGCGAGGGAAGGGAGGGGAGGTGAGTGATTGCGGGATGCTCCCTGCCTTATCTCTCTCTCTGTGTCCTGAGGCGGAGTCATTCAAACTCCGAAATAAACCGACATCAGCTCTAAATGAGGATTAAGTGCTCCGCAGGCTCCTCTTCAAACACCGACACTGTGTGTGCTATGGTCTGGACGGAGGGGCCACGGGGCCCACGGCGGGTCACGGGGGCCAGGGGGGCCTATGGGGGGACACAGGGGCCAGGGGGGGCCACGGGGGGCCATGGGGGGCTACGGGGGCACGGGGAGCAGGGGATGCTCAGAGCTTGGGCCTTTGGTCTCTTGGACGCCACAGAGCAGCACCTCTTCCCACAGGAGGAGCTCTGTGTCCAGGGGAGGGGTCACCGGGGAGGGGTCACCGGGGAGAGAGTCCGGGAGTGAGGACGCGCTGTAATCGTAGGAAACAGCCCAGGAGGGACCGTCCTGCCCGGGCATTGCCCAGAACAGCGGCCTGGAGGAGAGCCGCCAGCGAGACCCCTGGGCCCCCGCACGGCCCCACCACAGGGGAACCAGGAGCCAGAGGAGAAGCCCGGGGTGGGTGTCTGCCCGGAGCCCGAGGACCCCCTCCCCGCCTGGGTCAGGCAGGAGAGAAGGCGCTGATGGATCCTTCCAGACCCACAGCCCCCAAACCAGTGGCTCCTGCAGAGGCCGAACCCTCACCCCCGGAGCAGGATCACAGAGCAGAGCCCGTGGGGTAGGGGAGCCCCGAGCAGGACTCAGGGATCCCAGCCTCAGCTCTCCTGGCCCTGGGCCTCCCCCAAGCGAACGTCCTTCAGGTGTGAACTGAGCACCCCCTGAGGGGGTGGGGGTGCTCTGGGGGAGGGGTCGGAGCATAGGAAGCCGCAGTTGCCCCAAGGCGGGCATGGAAGCAGCCGAACAGGCCCAGCTGGTATGGCTCAGCGGCTGAGCATTGACCCATGAACCAAGACTCCCGTCCAGGGCACAGGCCCAGGCGGGGGCCTTGGCTCGGTCCCCAGGGGCAGGTGTGCAGGAGGCCGCTGCTCAGTGATGTTTCTCTTTCATCAATGGTCTCTCTTCCTCTCTCCCTCTCCCCTCCTCTCTCTCTAAAAACCCATACAAACATGTAAAAAAGGAAGGAGGAAATGGCTGACCAGCAAAGCCGGTTGCCATGGCCGACGTAGGAGGAGGCGGGTGTTGGAGTGAGCAGGGTGGCAGAGTCCGTTCCGGGAGGGCGGGAACGCTCAGTGGGTGGTCCCCAAAGGGCCGCTCCCCCTTCCTGCCCCAGCTCCAGCTGGCCCTCCACAGCCTCCCAGGGCACAGGGCAGCTGAGAGCGGCCATCGGAAGAGGGGAGGGAGCGGCTTCCTGGACCACGAGGCCGGCATCCTACTGGAGAGCAAACACCCCCGCCCCCAGGGTCCATGGTGGCAGCTGACGCAGAGGCGAGGGCTGGCTCCTCGGTGCCTGGACATGGAACATCGGCAGACGACCGAGTCTCCCCAGCCCAGCAGGCACGGTGCACTGAGTGCTGGGAGGGACGAGAGAGGGGGTGAAGGGGTGGGACACTGGGTGCCAGAAGGGAGGAGAGCGGGTGGGACATTGGGTGCTGGGAGGGAGGAGAGGGGGTGGGAGACAGTGCAGGAAGGGCGGAGAGGGGTGGGACTCTGAGTGGAGGGAGGGACAGGAGAGGGGTCGGACACTGGGTGCCGGGAGGGAGGAGAGGGGGTGGGACACTGGGTGCCGGGAGGGAGGAGAGGGGGCAGGAGACAGGCAGCTGGAGGGGTCCTCCCGACAGAGGCACGGGGTCCGCAGCCACGGGGCCGGCTGGCATCCCGCCTGCTGGCTGCCACGCAGGCGTCCTGGGTGCTGGGAGCCGCGTGACAGGGTCTGCTGTCTGGACACGGAGCTGTGCGATGACACATGTGGCCATTTGCTTCCTATTTCTCCCATCTGCTGTCCGTTCCGCTTTTCCTCGTTGGCTTGTTTGTTTGTTTGTTTTTGTCTCCCGAACGGTTGAGTATTTTTTATTTCATCTGATCTTCTTTGTTGGCTTGTTGGGTGTAACGACTTTGTGGGGTTTGGCTTTGATTTTTTAAAAACACGTTCTAACTAGAGGCCCGACGCACAAAGTTCGCGCGAGGCGTTTGGCCCTGGCAGCTGAGCTTCCTCGGGAAGGTATTTGGCTGTCCGGTCTCATTAGCACATGACACTTTTATTGTTATAGATTATTATAGACGAGGGGCCCAGTGCGTGAAGATTCCTGCACGGGAGGTGGGTCCCTCAGCCCGACCTCACCCTCTCCAATCCGGGAGCGCTCGGGGGAGCCCTCTCCAATCCGGGAGTTCCTGTCTGTCTGTGAGTCCTCCGAGCGGAGTGTCTGAGACCCCGGCCCACAGAATCACAGGCTTTTTTCCTTCGCTCCATGGCTGGAGATTTCCTGGAAGCTGCAGGATCTCTTCCCTTTAGTTTTTCCTCGACCCTCTGACTTCACTTCCGTGTCTTGCCTTTGCTTTCCCTCCACCCCCACCACAACAGTAACTGCTCCAGGCGCCCTTCGCTCGGCTGCCTAGGGCAGTGGTCGGCAAACTGCGGCTCACGAGCCACATGCAGCTCACGAGCCTGAGATTTGCCACTCCGTTGACGAATGAGTTTGCCGACCATTGTCATACACTACCCTTTACCCCTTTGCACACAATATGCCACAGTTGCCTAGTCCTCACAGCTTCCAACTTCATGGCCCAGTGGTCGGCAAACTCATTCGTCAACAGAGTGGCAAACTGTAGCTCTCGAGCTGCAAGTGGTTTGCAAGCCGCAGTTTGCCAACCACTGGTCCAGGAGATCCATCTGCCACCGGAACTACGATTCCCAGCATTCCTGGCACTCCCTGCGCTCTGGGCTTCCACTTCCAGCCCTGGGGCTGCCACCAGAACTACCATTCCCAGAATTTCTGGTGCTTCCCGCACTCCTGGTTTTCCCCTCCTGCTCCGTCTCTGTCCCACAGCCTCCCACTCTGCCAAGTCCTCCAAGCTTCCAACTCTCCCTCTCTGCTCTCTGCCCAGAGCCTGTGTATGCAAATTAACCCCCATCTTTGTCGGGTTAATTTGCAAACTCACTCCTGATAGGCTGGTGAGACTCATGCATAGAGAGCAGGCTGACAGCTGTCAGGGGTGATGGAGGGAAGGAGGGCAGGGAGCAAGGGGGCGCAGGGGCAGGGAACTGAGCACACACAAAAAAGGGGAAATCTCATGGACAGGGACAACAGTGTGGTGATTCATGGGGGAAGGAGGGTAGGAGGGGTTGGAGGATGATGTAGGGAAGGGAAATGGCGAAGGGAGGAGACTGACTTGGAGTGGTAAACAGGTAATACTGCGTACAAATGGTACGTGTGGAACTGTGCACCTGAAGCCTGTTAATTTTGTGAAGCAGTGTCACCGAAACAAAAACAACTCAACAAAAAGGGGGAAAACTGAAAGCACGCTTGTCCTTTGAAGACTTCTTAAAGCCTTTGCAAGGGAGAGTAGAGTAGCTTTAGCCTAGGCCCGGGGTCGGCAAACTCATTGGCCCACAGGGCCAAACATCAACAGGACAACGATGGACATTTCTTTGGAGAGCCACATTTTTTAAACTTAAACTTCTAACGCCACTTCTTCAGCATAGACTCGCCCAGGCCATGGTCTTTTGTGGAAGAGCCACACTCAAGGGGCCAAAGAGCCGCATGTGGCTCGCGAGCCGTGGTTGGCCGCCCACTGTCCTAGGCTAATTTCCCGCATCTGGAGGCGATGGTTTTAGGCCTCCGTCCCTCGCCCTGGGATGGAAGCCTCGGCACACTCCTGCCAGGAACACCAACACGCCGGTCCTGTGTGGGCTCCCTGTTCCTGCCGTCCCTCCCAGTGCTCCCTCTGGTCTGGGCAGCTGACGTATGTACGCAGCGGCCGGGAGGCAGCCGACGGCACTCAGATGTGTGCCCGTAGCTCTCCTCTCTGGGCTGTGGGCGCTCCGCCCTGCTGAGTGGCTTGGTCTGCCCGGCTCCTCCCCATCTCCTCACCTCAGGCCTTTGACCGGGCTCGGCCTGGGTCTCCCCCCACCGTGACCTCGGGCCTCTCTGGGCAGTGAGTCGGGACAGTCCTTTGTCTCCACTCATTTCCTTCTTTTCTCTCAGGGACCAGCGCCCGGTGCTGCCCACGTCTGCGCTGTTGTCGGGTGAGGATTGAGGCCAGAGCTCACATTCTGTGTGTGTTTGTTTGTTTGCCAGCCCTCACCTGAAAATATTTTTCCATTGATTTTAGGGAGAGTGGGAGAGAGAGGGAAAGACAGAGAGAACCAAAACCGGTTTGGCTCAGTGGATAGAGTGTTGGCCTGCGGACTGAAAGGTCCCAGGTTCAATTCCGGTCACGGGCATGCACTTTGGTTGTGGGCACCTCCCCAGTAAGGGGTGTGCAGGAGGCAGCTGATCGATGATTCTCTCTCATTGATGTTTCTCTCTATCCCTCTCTCTTCCTCTCTGTAAGAAATCAATATAAATATTTTTTTAAAAACAAAGACAGAGAGAAACATCAATGTGAGAGAAACACACCCATTGGTTGCCTCCTGTGCTGCAGCCTGCAACCAGGGTCCGTGCCCTTGACCGGAATCCAACCCAGAGCCGCTTGGTCCCCAGGCCGTCACTCTATCCACTGAGCCACACCGACGAGCCAGAGGCCATGTCTGGGTGTCTGAGCCTCCCAGCCGTCCCCGTCCCGCAGCCCCACCCCGAGGCGCTCCCCGGCTCCCCGGCGAACCGCACCTCCATTGCCATCGGCACGCGCCCACGCACGACTGGCAGCTGCCGGTGCCCTCCTGTTCCCGCTTCCGACGGCTCCTCTCGCCCCCTCCAGAGCGGGGCCTCATTATCGGTAACTGATCTGTGTCCTCCGGCTGTCACCCCACCGCGCCGAGCCGGCTCTGCTCCCGGGTCATTAGCAGCCGAGATCTGATGTCAAACATTCACCCCCGGAGCCGGAGTGCCGGTGCCGGGAGCCAGCACGCCGAGGCCCTCCGGGAGGCGGGGCCCTCAGCGAGCACGCCACCGCCCGGGTCCGGGCTCAGGGGCTCAGGGCGCTGAGCACGGGACCCGGATGTGATGATGTCTCAGGCGCCCCCCCTCGCCAGACATGAGCTTCTAACGATCTCTTCCCCTCGGGGAATGGGAGCGGATCCCGGACTCCCCCACACACCGAGGGACCGGAGGCCGAGGAGGACCGGAGGCCGAGGAGGCGGCTCAGGCCTCTTCCCGGAACATGCTCGACAGCTTCGGAGATTAAAATAATGGCCGCTAATGGGGCTCCACGGTTAATGTCTCAGCTCCTGGTAAAATTAATGCCCTGTTTAATATTAATAGAAGCGACGGGCCTCCCGGGGTTGTTAATCTGCTCCCTCTCCTCGCGCCGGGTGTAAAAATAGCGCCGTGATTAGCCAGGTGGGCAGGGACGGCGGGACGCGGGGGGAGGGACCATGGGCGGGCGGCCACAGCTCACCCTGGAACGGCCTAGCTCCTGCTCATCGGAATTCCGAGGGCAGCCCCTCTCCGCCAGGCTGCTCCCCTCGCTGATGAGCTTATGCCTCCTCAGCAAATATTTACTGAGCGCGCTCCGCCTCCCCGCCCTCGGGCCTCCCAGATGTCCCCGGAGGGACAGCTGTTGCCCCCATTTTAAGGATGAGAACATTGAGGCTCAAGGTCCAGCAAGTCGGGATGGGGCTAGACAGCCACGGCCCCCGGCTCCCTCTGACTCCAGAGCTGACACGTCTCACCGCGCGCTCTCAGGGTTTCGTCTCGTGTTTTCTTCCAAAGCATCGCTAAGTCTGCCATCGCGTAAACACCACAGGCCGTAACTGAGCAGACGGGACAGAGAGGGGGGCCTGGGAAGGCGGGGGGGCGGGGGGGGAGGGAGTGGGGGGCCCTCACTCCACACTGGGAAGTCTGGGGACGTCTTCTTCCTCCTCAGCAGCTCCGGTGTCCGTTCCAGTTAAACAGATGTGTGTTGAGCACCAACTACTCTGCGCCAGGCACAGGGCTGGGCACTTGGAGCATCAGGATCCCGGCAGACACTGCTCGCCTCGCGGGGGGGGGGGGGGGGGGGGGGGGGATTCTGTCCCGCGTGTCTGCTCGGTGGCTCAGGAGGCTTCACCTCCCCCACCCTGCCTCCTCCCCCCCCCTCCATGGGCGAGGCCCTGAGCCTTCCGAGGCCCCAGAACCACCTTTCCAAAGAGGCCCCTTAAGGTGGTAAGACGGGGTCGTGAGCACCTGGGTCTCAGGAACGGTGAGGTCAGCCGCTCCCAGGAGGGCCGCCCGGGAGGCAGAGGCCAGTGTGGGGAGGCGGGACGACCACAGCAACACAGCAACTCCACATCGCCCGTGCAGCCGGGTCCTGGGCGGACACCACCCTGGGGCGTGCGGCTGACCGGAGGGTCGGGCCTGCGTCTCCGTGGGCAGCGCCGAGCTGAGGAGGAAGGAAGCGGCGGCGGCAGCAGAGGGTGAGGAGGGGCAGGTGACACCCCTGAGTGTCTGTGAAGTGTCCTGACCGGCAAGTGGGAGTGAGATTCCAGAGAAAAAGCAGACCTTGCCACTAAGAGGACACGATGACGGTGATGGTGATGGTGATGATGATGGTGGTGATGATGGTGGTGGTGATGGTGGTGATGGTGGTGGTGATGGTGGTGATGGTGATGGTGGTGATGATGGTGATGATGGTGGTGGTGGTGGTGATGGTGGTGGTGGTGGTGATGGTGATAGTGGTGGTGATGATGGTGGTGATGGTGGTGGTGGTAGTGATGATGGTGGTGGTGATGATGGTGGTGATGGTGGTAGTGGTGGTGATGGTGGTGGTGGTGGTGGTGATGGTGGTGATGGTGGTAGTGGTGGTGATGATGGTGGTGGTGGTGGTGGTGGTGATGGTGGTGATGATGGTGATGGTGGTGATGATGGTGGTGATGGTGGTAGTAGTGGTGATGATGGTGTTGGTGGTGATGGTGGTGATGGTGGTGGTGATGGTGGTGGTGATGGTGGTGATGGTGATGGTGGTGGTGATGGTGGTGGTGATGGTGGTGATGGTGATGGAGATGGTGGTGGAGATGGTGGTGGAGATGCTGGTGATGATGATGGTGGTGGTGATGGTGGTGGTGGTGGTGGTGGTGATGATGGTGGTGGAGATGGTGGTGATGATGATGATGGTGGTGGTGGTGGTGGTGGTGGTGGTGATGATGATGGTGGTGGTGGTGGTGGTGGTGGTGATGATGGTGGTGGTGATGATGGTGGTGATGGTGATGGTGGTGGTGGTGATGATGGTGATGGTGGTGATGATGGTGATGGTGGTGATGATGGTGGTGATGGTGGTAGTGGTGGTGATGATGGTGGTGGTGGTGGTGGTGGTGGTAGTAGTGATTTGGAAGATGAGAAAGCTGAAACAAAAGCTCCAGTATCGGCCCAGCTGATGTGGCTCAGTGGTTGAGCATCAACCAAGGAACCAGAAGGTCAGTTAGATTCCCAGTCAGGGCTCATGCCCAGATTGTGAGCTTCATACCCAGTATGGGGCGTGCAGGAGGCAGCCGATCCATGATTCTCTCTCATCAGTGATGTTTTTATCTTCCTCTCCCTTCCTCTCTGAAATCAATAAAAATATATATTTTTTAAAAAAAATAAACGAGTCCTACTTCAGAGATAGGTCTCATATTAAAAAATAAAAATCAAAAATCAAACCCCAGCATTGGAGTGGACGCTGACACACAGTGAGCGGCACAGACACTGTACGTCCAGCCAGCACAGCTGCT
>NC_140504.1:198637399-198773488 GCF_964339955.1 Pipistrellus hanaki
TATCTCTCTCCCTTCCTCTCTGTACAAAATCAATAAAATAAAAAATTTTAAAAAATATATTTTTCATTGATGTCAGAGAGGAGGGGAGAGGGAGGGAGAGAGAGAAACATCAGTGATGAGAGTCATGGATCAGCTGCCTCCTGCACGCCCCGCACTGGGCATTGAGCTCACAACCTGGACCTGTGCCCTGACCGGAATCGAACCCTGACCTCCTGGTTCACAGGCTGACATTCAGCCCCTGAGCCCCGCCCTCTGACAACAGTCCTCCTCTTCACAGATGTCAATACAACTGCACGAGCAGCAACTGGGCAGTGGCTGCGGCTCAGGCACAGAGAGACGGACCCCGGGGACCCCGAATCACGCTGTCAGAGGTTTGGGGCCTGGGCACTCTGGGCCTGCAGACCGTGGAGCTGGGGAAGCTGCCCTGAGGGAGCCCGCTGTGCTGAGGGGGCGGGGGATTGGGGATGTGGAGCAGGAGGGGGGCTGTGCCGGGGAAGGAGGGAGGGGGACACCCCGGGGTGGGCAGGCTGCGGCTCCCGACCATCGGGTGGAGCTCTGCACTGGAATGAGGGCAGCCCCTCCCCCAGCGCAGCGCCCACAGCACAGCACAGACTACCGCAGGGGTGCGAAGCGGGGCCAGGGCAGGGCGGCCCCCTCTGGAGGGAGCTCTGGCCGCAGGGGCAGCAGCGGGGACACGCCGCCCGCGCCTCTGAGACAGCGAGCCTGGGCCTCAGGCAGGAAGCGGGCAGGAAGGCTGCCCCCTGCGAGGACACTCAGTCCGGGCCTGCTGGGACGCGGCAGGAGGGGGGGGAACCACTGCCGGTGGGAGGAGCAGGGCCGCGGGGGGCCGGGCTGCAGGCCCCACCCAGCAGGGGCACCAGGTCCAAACATCTGCCGGGGGGACGGTCAGACCGCTGAGGGTCCCCTGGCGTTTCTGAGCGGAGATGACTAAGGGGAGGCCCGGGCCCGGCCCCCCACAGGGGCGGGGGTGGCAGGTGCGTTTGTCACTTTAGCTCCCGGGCACCTGAGCGAGCGAACAGGTGAACCGCGTTTGGAGGCCCCTGGGTTGCCCCACCCCCCACCCCCTCGAGATCCTGGCGGAGATCCCGGCCGGGCCCTGCTGGCGAGGCTGAGGCCGCTCCGTCCTCACCAAGAGGCAGCGGCCCCCCGGCTCCTGCCGGAAGTCCGGGCGCCGGCGGCAAGCAGGGCTAATGGCATGTTTGCCTGACGCGGAGACAGCTGTTTGGGGAAGAACAGCTTCCCTGCCTTCCCCGCGCTCCCGGTCGATGGCCTTCCGAGGAGAGCATTTTTCTAAGAATCACTCCCCGGAACCACCAGGCGATGGAGTGTGCCCTCCGCGGCGGCAGGGAGCTGTCTGCAAACTCCGAGGCCCTCGCTGCGCTGGGAGCCACCGGAGGCCAGAGCCTCCCGCTCAGAGGCCGCCTCCCCGCTCAGAGGCCGCCCTGCGCGCAGACCCGGCGGGAGCCCCCGTCCCGGGCCCTGTCCCCCACCCTCACCACCCCTGCCTGATGGGTGCCCCACCTGGGACCCTGGGGGGGGGGAGGATCCTCAGGCTCCCGCAGCCAGGACGCCCCCGAGCAGGAGCCTGGCCGCTCCATGCGTGCAGGAGCCGGCACGCTGCTCGGAAAGCGTTTGCCGTCTCGGGAGGTAGACACACGTCCGCAGGAGCAGTGAGCGAGAGGACAGTGAGCTGCACAGCGAGGCACACAGAGTGGAATGAAGAGAGAAACGGCGGGCTCGGGAGGAGCAGCATCAAACGGGGCAGAGTGGATATTCAGCCATGAGTGCCTGGCACGGTGTGTCCACTGAGAGATGCTCGTACAGCACAGAGAGCGGGCGAGGCGTAAGCCGGAGCAGGCATGTATGTGTGCATGTTTGCGTGTGCGTGTGCATAAGAGTGATGCTTGTGAGTATGTGGATGTGTGTTCATGTGAGTGGGTCAATATGTGTGTTAACATGAGTGTGAATGCATGTAAGAGTGAATACATGCGAGTGGGTAAGGGTGTGTGTGTGTGTGTGTGTGTGTGTGTGTGTGTTTGTGTGTACATGCGTGTTCTCACAGGAGACAGGCAGCACTCCAGCTGCATCTGGAAGCCGGCTCCGCACCCAGAGGCACCACTGCTCAGAGCAGCATGGCGGCAGGTGGCCGGGCTCAGGCCATCACTCAGGTACCTGGCCTTCGGCCTTGGTTTCCCCGTCTGTGAAATGGGCTCAGCGCAGTGGCTGAGCAGGCGCATCCCGGGGGGACACTGAGCACTAACTTTTTCCTTTCTCGTTGGCAAGTCTGCCTTCCAGAACCGCTGGACCACGGACTGTGCAGATGGCCCAGAGACACATGGGCTGGACAGACTGCCCCAGAGCCACACAGTGGCCAGGCTTCCCTTCCGGACCCTGTGGCTGCTCAGCTCGGTGTCCGTGATGGTGGCCACAACCAGGGAGAGGCAGTGGCCCCACCGCCGCACACAGGGCAGCAGGGGCTCCGGGCCCCGCACCGAGGGTTGGACCCCAGCTCTCCAGTTCCTGACTCGGGAGGTGGGCAAGTTCACAGTTTCCTCCCTGGTGACGAGAAGCAGGTGAGACCGACCACGGGGCGTGTTCACACGTGAGGCAGGGACACCGGGGCTGAACGTGGGCTTGGAGCCACACCGAGCCCCTGGCCTGGCGGGCACACCCCCAGCTGTGTGACCTCCCCAGCTGTGACCTCAGCCTTGAGCTTGGTCCACCACCAAGGCCCCCTGTGGCCTGGGTCCGTCTCACCCACGCCCATTGCTGACAAGGAGGTGTTGCCGGAGTGGGCAGCGCTGCCCAGCGCACGCCTGTGGGGAGGCGGCAGAGAGCCCACGGCTGCCCAGTGAGCCTCCGGGCGAGGACATGAGCGCAGGCGGGAAGGGAACGATGGGCACTGGGCTCCCCCACCCGGGATGAGCCCAGAGAAACCCAAGCCGACAGGTGATCGCCGACCGGGAACACCGGCAAGGCCACGCCTGGGAAGCAGCCAGAGGGAGGACCCTGCCCACGGAGGAAGCTCAGCCTGAGAGCGGGTCCCTCAGCTGCCGGGGGGCGGACGGACATGATTCCTGTGGGCTCAGCGCAGAGCTGTCAGCCAGACCCTCACAGCCAGAAACTGTCCTGTGGGGACAGAGGCGACGGCAGACCAGCCAGGTGCCCTCGGCGTCCGGGACCGGCTCCCGCTCCGAGTGCTGGAGGACGCCAACCCAGGGACCCCCTTCTTCCCGCCTCCCCCTCCCTCCGGGTCTCACCCAGTCGCCACCTTCAGAGCCACCTCACTCCATCCATTCCAAGACCAGCCGACGCCGGTCTCCGCGGTAACCCCTTATTGCGGGGCAAGCTCCCAACCTGCCACTGACTCCTCCCGGCGCCCCCAGCCGCCTGTGTTCTCGGCCGCACCTACCTCTCCGGGGCTTCTGTCTCCACCGACGCTGGTGGAGCAGCAGCTCGGGGGGCTCCCAGCGCCTCTTCCAGATGCAAACCCAGCGGGTGGCCGCTCCCTCCGGGCCGTGCAGGAGCCGCCCTGGGGGAGGGTGACACAGGACAGGACACGGGGGCAGCGCTGGGCCGGAGGAGCCTGACCCAGCCCTCACCGACCTGCACGCTGTGGTCCTGCAGCGCAAACCCCCAGCTCTGACTTCCTGCAAAACCACTTCCGGGGCAGGAGGTGAGGAGCCCGGGAAGAGGGGCCACACCTGGCTCCCCTCCACAGGCTGGGTGAGTCGCTCTGACAAAGGCTCCCCCTCAGGCAGGACTCGGAGCCTGTGGAGCCCAAGGGCCTTTGGGGGTCCTCTGCACCCCCAGGTGTCTGGCTGTCGCCTGAGACTCGTCCCAAAGCCCTGGAGCCCTCCACGTGTTGGACCACACGTGAACATTGGGTGGATGGATGGATGGATGGATGGATGGAAAGATGAGTGGATGGATGGATGGATGGATGGAAGAATGGGTAGTTGGGTGGATGTGGAGTTAGGTAGATGAGAAGAGGAACAAATGAATAAGTGAATGAAGAAGCACACAGGGCAGCTACAGATGCTGCAAGGATCACAGCCCCCGTCCACAGTGCTCCTCGGCCCGTCCAGCTGTGCAGCTGGAAGGAGGACTGCCTGGCGCCCACGGGTTCCTCAGAAGTCAGCGCCACCTCGACTCCAGCAGAAAATAGGGAGCCTTCCCTGCAGAGCCGCAGGCACTGCCCCGGCCAAGGACTGCCCCACCTGGTTCACCTCAGCCCGGTCTTCACCCCTCACAGTCAGCAATGGCCTCGGAGCAGGAAGAGGAGCGGGTTTGCTGCAGGGAACTGAGCGCGCCTCCGCAGGGAGGCGACTGGCAGGTCCTTCCGGGAAAACTGACGCCTAATCCCGCCGCCGGGCAGGTGTGATGGGTGAAGACGCCAGCCGGCAGGCACACTGCCCTCCCCGAGGGAGGCACCTCCGTGGCAGGTGCTGCTCTTCCCACGTGAGAGGCTCTGACCGCCAACTAGAATTAGGTGGCTTCCTGCCCGGCGAGGCTCAGCGGCTGAGCGTCCACCTAGGAACCAGGAGGTCATGGTTCGATTCCTGGTCAGGGCACAGGTCCGGGCTATGGGCTCATGAGGGCGTGCAGGAGGCTGAGATCCGTGATTCTCTCTCATCATGAATGTTTCTGTCTCCCTCTGCCTCTCCCTTCCTCTCTGAGACCGATAACAACACAGACTTAGACGGCAGCAAGGCCCCGGTCTGTCAGGGCACAAGTGCCAGCATTCCCGTGGTCACAGCACCCCCTCCCACCGCGGGCGCCTGGAGGGGCAGCGGTTCAAAGGCCCGGCGTGAGACATGCCGCCCTGGTGGGTTGACCAGGGCCGGGGAAGCGGGTGTCCAGGGCTCCGGGAGGAGGGGTAGGCGGGGGCAGGGCCTGGGAGGAACCCCAGGAGCCAGCTGCCTGGAGATGGGCCTGCCCCTCACGGCCCTCGGGCCCGGGTGCCGCGTGGCTGAGCCCGGCATGAAATGAACCATCACAGCCGGCGTCAGGCTGCGGGAGACTCCGACGCTCGGCTCTGCTGTCCCCACGCCACCTGCCGCGGTGTCTCTCCCCCAAACATTAACCGGATCCAAAGCAGCCCTCGGGCCCTGAGCGTTCTCGGGAGCTGCTGCCTGAGCATCGAGGATTAATCCACTCCTTCCTGCCGCTCCGGACCCATTTGGCCCGGCTCCGGGGCGCTGGTTGCCAGGCAGCCTCGGCTGGTAAGTAATTAGGAGATAATTAACATTTGTAACATACAAGGGGGAACAGCTGGACCTGCTGACTTATTAAAACCCGGGAACCTGATTAGACCATTGTGCGGGAACGGAAAGCAGGCTGGGTCCGCAGATCCGTCAGCGCTCTCCGCCCGCCCTCCCCGCAGCCCCGGTCCCTAAGTGCCTGACACTCACGGGTGAACTCTGTCCATGCTGGGTACCTGTCCCCCTCCTATGACCCCCCCCTGTCCCATCCCCCACGTTGTCTTCCAAGGTTAGAGGGCAGCACAGACCCAGTCCTCTTCACCGGCCCAAGACCCAGGACGGAGAGAAAGACCAGGGACCCGGTGGGGTGGCACCCATCCGCTTCCCTCCTGCTTCTCCTCCTCCAGACAGTCCCCCGGGGCTTGGGGAGAGAGGAGCCCTCCGTGTGCCCCCCTGGGACCCCTCGCACGCAGGAAGGCAGAAATAAACCAGAGTGACAGGCCGGAGTGGCTCAGGGGCTGAGCGCCAACCTGTGAACCAGGAGGTCAGGGCACAGGCCTGGGTTGCGGGCTGGATCCCCAGTGTGAGGTGAGCAGGAGGCAGCCAATCCATGATTCTCTCTCATCGTTGTTTCTATCTCTCTCTCCCCCTTCCTCTCTCTGAAATCAATAAAAATACATTAAAAAAAAAAAAAAAAAAAAAAAAAAAAAACCACACACACACACACACAGCAAAGCACCCTCAGCCAGGACCCCGTGGGGAAGATGCGCCGGCCGTGCCCCGCGCTGGTCTCGGCCCATGGACTGCCCCTCCCCCCCCCCCGGCCCCGCAGCAGCAGGGCACACGCGTGTGTGGAAACATGCACTTGAAGAGGCTGAACGCTCTCCCCGAGAGCCTTGGGCTCCAGCCAAGAACATTAGGATGTTGCTCTGCCAGCTAATCACACTCCCTCCCACAGGAGGCGGAAATAACGCTGTGTCTCTGAGCCTGAGGGGAGCCGCTCCAGCTGTGGCCGAGCTCGCTCGCGGGGGGCGGCAGAGAGAGATCCGAGGCTGTGCTTCAGGCACTAGGCCCCCTCCTCCCCCTCCTCTTCCTCCTCCTCTCCCTTCTCTCCCCCCCACCCACCTCCGCACCTTCTCGGTCCTGCTCCAGGCAGGGCCCAGTTGTCCGATGTGGGTGGGGAGTGTCCCTCAGCACGTGAAACCTGAGGCCAAGTGATTGGTCACTGGGTGGGCATGTGACCTGAGCTGCCCAATGAGAGGCCTGTCCTGGGATCTTTCTCCCTCCAGCTAAGGACAGAGGCCTGAGGGGTCCATGGATGGGAGATTGTGAGCAGCCCTGGCCCCTGACCTGGCCCAAGACTGGCACCGGGAGGCACAGGTGGGGTCTGGGACGGCTGACCGCACGCAGGCCCCCACTTTCCTGGACCGGCTCCGGCAGGATGCTGGCCGCCCCCTCCCTCCCCCTCCCACGGGGAGCCGGCCCCAGGGCTTGGCCTGCTGGGCAGAGGCCTTGAGGAGGGGAAGCCCCACGTTCAAGTCCAGGAGCCCATGGCTCCCTTGTCCTGGCCTCCGGCAGCTCGAGGTGAGTCCCTGCAGATACCCCCAGGTGGTCCCCGTCCTTCCTGGGAAAGGCTGTCACCGAGCTGGAGGGATGGGCTCAGAAAGAGAAGAAATAGAAGCGGGGGGGGGGGGGGGGGGAGAGAGAGAGAGAGAGAGAGAGAGAGAGAGAGGAAGGAAGGAAGGAAGGAAGGAAGGAAGGAAGGAAGGAAGGAAGGAAGAAAGATAAGGAAGCAGATAGGAGGGTGGCATTTAGCAAGTTCGTGTGATCCCCGGGGGGATAAGATTTCGTCTGCAGACGCTCCCCGATGTACGATGGTTCACCTTACAATCTGCAGCTTCACCATGGTGGTAAGCGATGGGCGTACACTGAAAACCGAACTTCGAGAATCAGCCCCGCCACCACCCACTCCCGCCAGCAGCTCGCTGTCCGGCGCTTTCTCCTGTGCTGGGCCAGGGCCATGAGCCACAGCTCCTGCTGCCACACAGTCAAGGACACACAACCCACACTCTGCCTTCACTGAGGGTCTGACCCACGCCGTCCGCTGCCAACGGCCCCGTGCTCTCGGGGGGCCCTCTCCCGTGGCCGTTTGCAGACACCCAGCCCGGCCCAGCGCCTCCGTGGCCCTGGGTCTCGGGGAGTGAGAAAGTCCCTCCCTTGGGGGCCAGTGCCGCCCGCTCCCGGCTAGAACCCCAGACACAGCTGAGCGAGCAGCGAGGCTGGGCAGACGCCGTCCCGGGACCAGAGCCTTGTGTCCCGGGCCCTGCATCTGCCCTGGACCCTGTCACTCCCACCAGCACCCGGAGGCTGGGGCCCGCTGGCGGGCACCGGTGGGGCGCTGAAGCTCGCTGCGGGCGCGAGGCCGGGATTCGAACTCGGCCTGCCTGGCTTTCACGCCTGTGCTCCTCCTGCCACCTGCTCGGGTCCCTGCAGAGTCCAGGCCCTGCCTCTGCCCCCGGAGGGCAGAGCGCTCGGAGCAGAGCAGCCCGGCCACCGGGAAGGTGAGACCCCAAACCGCCAGGTGCCAGCTCCTGGTCTCTGGAACCTTCCACGGGGCACCAAGAATAAACCGGGACAGGTGGGAAATAGACACTTGTCAGTTCACGGGCTGGGCGCCCCGCCCCGGGGAGGACAGGCGCAGGGCCCGGGGGCTCCCGCCCAGCCCCTGATGAGGGGCCTTGGCCCCACGCTGGGTGGTTTTCGGCCGTCAGCACTGACAGATGTCCCCACCGGGACAGCGCTGGTGGGAGCCACCCCGGGCCAGCGGTGAAGACTGACAGCGCCTCCCAGCGGATTCACTGTGTCTCCTCAGCCCCCCCTGAGATGCCAGCAGCCGCAGCTTGGCCAGGAGGGAAGTGAAAGTGGGGGGCTGACTGGCCCCCCCAGCTGCTTGCCGCCTGGCCCAGGCGGGAATGAGCGAGGCAGGTGAGGGCTTTGCACAGACTCTGATGAGGGGAAGTGCCCCCCGGTCCGTCCTGCAGCCGGGTCCCCGGAGGAAGCATGCTGGGCCATGGGGGCCCCCTGGCACCTGCTCCGAGCACCTCGCTGCAGAGGGGCCCGGCCGGGAGGCTGCACGAGGACACGCCCTTCATTAAAACCTGGAAATGGCGCTCAGAACCAATTAACAACGAGCCGCAGACGGGCGGTTTGTGGCATCGTCCTGACAGGTCCATCACCTTCTTCCCAGCCGGACGCAGACGCTCCGCTCCAGCGATGGGCCGGAGGCGGAGGGCCCGCGGGGCCGTGGGGCGGGGCCGGGCAGGAGCGGGCCCAGCAGCGAGCTGCGGAGGTCCCATCCTCACGGGCAGGACCGGCAGGGAGGGAAGAGGGAATCAGTGGGCAGAGCCTCCCAGTCCGCGCCTGTGCTCCTCCAGGGCCCCGTGGAGCGGGGAGGAGGGGGTGTGACCGAGGGGCCGCTGAGTGTCCTGCTCCCGGGAGAGCCGGCAGGTTAGGGTTCCGGGGACGCGAGGCCCCTGTCGCTGTGAGAGGACACGCACATCAAAGCGCACACGGAGGCTCTCAGCGAAGCCTGAGAGGAGGACGGGCTGAGGGCCGGGACCGGGGCAGCGGGCGCTGACGCCCAGGCCTATGGCGGACAAGCTGGGGACCCGCAGGCTCAGGGTGCTCGGGGGAGACCCATCGGGACCCCACAGGCTCCGGGCCCTCAGGGGAGGCCAGGGGGACCCCACAGGCTCCAGGCCCTCAGGGGAGCCAGGGAGGCGTGCCGGTCCATACTGTGGGGACCAGGGGAGCGGGTGTGGGCTGAGCTGTCCACTCCCTCCCCCCCCCAACCACTGGAATGGAAATGACAGGCGGTTCCTGGGTTCCGGGGGAGGGTTTCTGAGGAAATTGGGAAGATGCTGCCCCAGTGAGTGGGGAGCCAGCCTCGGCAGCACCGTGGACGGACGCACACGGCTGCCATCTGGAGCACAAGCTGTCGCCCGCACCGCGGCCAGGCGGGGCCAGGTGTGCGGCCAGGAGCCGGGAGCCTGCGTCCCCGCCCCGACCGCCCCGGCCGCTGGCCGCTGCGCTGGGCGGTGGCCGGTGGTCCTGGAGGGTCTCAGGCGGACCGGCGATGGGGCAGGAAGCACCGGCATGCTGCCCGCTGGTGCGGAAAAGGCCGGGAGGCGGCCCCTGGCGGGCGCTCTGGCTCTGCCATCGCCTCCCGGCCCAGAGCACAGTCACGTGGCTGCCATGGCTGCAGGAAGGCCGGACGTCCTCGAGGTGCTGGGAGGAGGAAAGGGGACAGTCGGCAGCCTGACTCCCCTCCCCCCCCATCGCCCTGGGGACTCTGAGACGACGCCCTCACCCACACACGCTGAGCCACGTGGGACCACCCCACTTCCACCGCTGAGCGGCGTGGCTGCGCCTCGAGGGCCAGGGGGGGCTGAGGGGGGACTCGCTGCCTTCGTGGGGGGCTGAGGGGGGCTCACTGCCTCCATGGGGGGCTCACTGTCTTCGTGGGGGGCTGAGGGGGACTCGGTCCTCCTTGTGGGGGGGAGACACTGAGGAGGACCTGGTCCTCCATTGGCTGCTGAGCAGCAGCACACATGAGCCACCGGGAAACCCCCAGCCCAGGTGTCCCTCCCACCGGCCCGGCCACGGCAGTGACAGAAAGGGGCGCGCGTGCCTCTCGTGCCCAGCACTGTCTGCCGGAGGCGGGGACATTAGAAGACGGGGAGATGGGGTCTCTCCACTCAGCGCCTCCCGGGACCCCAACCAGATCCTCTGTGTGCGGTTCAGCTCAGGCAACCACACACACACACAGAGACACACAGAGAGAGAGAGAGACACACACACACACACAGAGACACACACACAGAGACATACACACACACAGAGACACACACACACACAGAGACACACACACAGAGACATACACACACAGACACACACACACACACATACACACAGAGACACACACAGAGACACACACACAGACACACACACACACAGAGACACACACACAGAGACACACACACAGAGAGACACACACACATACACACAGAGACACACACACAGAGACACACACACACAGAGACACACACACAGAGACACACACAGAGAGACACACACACAGACACACACACACAGAGAGACACACACAGAGACACACACACAGAGACACACAGAGACACACGGACACAGGCATGCAGAGACATGGATACAGGAATGCAGAGACACGGCACAGACACACACACGGATAGACACACACACAGAGAGATGGACAGATATACATGATCCAGGACACGCAGGCGCGGACACAGGGGCAGGCGCGCACTTCCTGTGCTGCTCTAGAGACCACAGGGCCAGACCGCCGAGCACCCCCTCTCCCCCCGCCGGGCTGGACGGGGGCCTGGAGGCCCGGCTGGGGAGACCAGGTTGCACGCAGAGACCCACCCCCCATCGTCTCGGGCAGCCCCAGGGGAGAGGGTCCCCGGCAGAGGCCGTCGGCATTGCATCTGGCACCCCCTCCGCTCTCGCCCCAGCTGCCAGCTCCGGGCCGCGGGCGGGACCACACAGACCCACACACACGTGTGCACATTCCGGGGGAGAGTCGAGGCCCCCTCCTGTTGCCATGGCAACCCACCTCGGAGCTGCGGCGAGAGCTTTAATTGGAAATGCTTATTTAGCTGAAACCCCGGGAACCGTCAACAGGAGATTAGGGACATTACACGCCGGCGGGAGCCACGGGCAGCGGAGCCACGGATGGAGGAGCCACAAGTGGAGAGGCCACGGGCGGCGGGAGCCACGGGCGTCCTTTGGCAGAACCTCTGGCAACTACGGACGGGAACGGTGACCGTCGGGATGCGTGGCAGCGCCTCTCCAGCCGTGCTCAGCGCGGAGTCCTGCCCCAACCCCTCCATCAGCCTCCCCTTACTCAGACGGGGAAACTGAGGCTCCGGCTCAGAGCCGCTCAGAAGGACTCCAGAGGCCGCCAGGTCCGGAAGCACTGCCCCCAGAGCCACCAGGGTGGGGCCCGGGACCCCAGAGCCCGCAGCTTCATCCAGGCAGCTGGTCCCTCCGGCTCACAGCCCCAGAGCCCACAGCCGGCTGCCCCGAGGCCCGGCACGTGGACCTCCGCGGCCTGCAGCCCCATTGCTGCTGGGTTCTCCCCAGGCTGCGGGCCCCTCGCCACCCCCTCCGCTGGCCCCACCACCTCCCTCTGCTGGGCCGCCAGCATCCAGCCCGCCATGGGTCTGGTGACCCCTGGTGGCAGCCATGGGGCACTGCACCAAGACACCGGCTTTCTCCCAGATCCCCACCATGGAAAGCGCTGGCCCAGGAGGCCCCTTGGGACAGCCTGGGGTTGGGGGGGAGCAGGTTGGGGAGCAGGGCTGTCGGGCAGCTTAGCCGCTCCCAGCACCTTTCCGGGGGTCAGGAGTGAAAAGAGAGGCAGCGGCAGGCCGGAGAAGCCAGTTCGCACCCAGGCATCCAATGGGCACCTCGACGCACCCTCATCCACCAGTAATTGGGCTGCGGCTCAGGGTCCCTCTCAGAGGGTAGCAAGTGGCACCTCAGACACTGCCCAGGCCCACCCCTGGGCGGGCCACGGATGCCCACAGGCAGGGGCCGGGCCTGACCTCCTGTCTCAGGCACAGAGTGGGCACTGATGCCCGGGGCTCTGTGGCAGCGACCCCAGCACCCCAGCCACCAGCCCAGGTTCCTAGAAGCAGGAGAATCCAGTGGCAACTCGGACCAGGAGCCGAACCAGCCACCAGTGTCCTCTGAGCACCCCCGGCCCCAGCCCTCGCTCTGCGGGGGAGGGGCGGCGGGCCGGAGGGCTGGGTGGGAGGATCTCCGAGGCTCCGAGAACCGGGACACGGAGGCGCGTTCGCAGGGGCGGTAGCCCGGGCTGGGAGCGGCTTCAAAACCAGCGGGAGACGGAGGAGCCGGGAGCGCAGGCAGAGCCGGGCACCGAGCTGCTTGTCTGGATTATTCTAAGCAGGGCCCGCGCCTGCGGGATCTGGCCGCTCCGGTGGCCCGTGTGTCTGTCACAGAGAAGCGGCAGGAGCTTCGGGGGCTGGGAAGGGGGAAGCCTGGGGGGCTGGGGGAGCGTGAATGTTCGCAAATTCCGCACAAATGTGACTCTTCTCCCCACAACCGGCTCCTTCCAGAGCCGGGGAGAGCGAGCATTGCCGTGAGAGGCGGCCTTGGCCTTCATTCCAGGGACAAGAGCTCCCCCCTCTGTCCCCGGCCGGCCACAGCGGCAGCGGCACCCGAGCCCAGAGCCCAGGCTTCAGGGTGAGGCCAAGGCGGTGGAGGCCAGGGTCCCCCAGCCTCCTGGCCAGGGGAGGTCAGAGCGGGGACCTGGAGGAGCAGGGTGGGGAGGGAAATGTGGCTGGGAACACGGCACTCGGGGACCTTGCCTTCGCCCCGGCTCCCACGCCCGCTCGGCTCCCCAGGGCCCCAGAGAAACCCCGGAGGCCACAAAGCAGAGGACCCCGTGGCTCGGGGACTCTCAGGGACCCCAAACCCAGCCATCTTGTTTAATGTATTTTTACTGATGTCAGAGACGAAGGGAGAGGAAGAGAGAGAAAATCATCAGTGATGAGAGAGAATCATGGATAGGCTGCCTCCTGCACGCCCCACACTGGGCATCAGGCCTGCAACCCGGGCCTGTACCCTGACCAGGAATGGAACCCTGACCGGGAATGGAACCCTGACCTTCTGGCTCATAGGTCGATGCTCAGCCATTGAGCCAAGCCCAGCTGGGCTCAAACACAGACATCTTTTAAGTTCAGGCTCATTTTGCATTTCACTCCTCATCTACTCATACTTCTATTTTTTAAAATATATTTTATTAATCTTTTACAGAGAGGAAGGGAGAGGGATGGAGAGTTAGAAAAATCGATAAGAGAGAAACATCTATCAGCTGCCTCTTACACACTCCACACTGGGGATGTGCCCGCAACCAAGGTACATGCCCTTGACGGGAATCAAACCCGGGACCCTTCAGTCCGCAGGCCGACGCTCTATCCACTGAGCCAAACTGGCCAGGGCTATTCATACTTCTTAACATGAACATAATGCTCAGCCTCTAAATCCCGGAGAGAAACAAATACCAGAGGAGCCTCCAGTCAAAGGACTATAACTCAGAGGGAGACATGGCCCCTCCCCACCTCGCCACACATCCCTGGACTCGGCCTGTGAGCACCAGAGTCCCTGCCTGAGCTCCAATCTGGCTCTTCTACTCTTTCTTGGCTGTGTGGCTTTGAGGACATTAAACCACCTCTCTGTGCCTCCGTTTTCTCATCTGTAAAGTGGGAGAAGCGTCCATGGCAGAGGGCGGCTGGGACAGGTAACAGCCACACACACACACACACACACACACACACACACACACACACGGCCGCCAGGACTATTTCCAGCCACGTGTGTTTCTGTGTTTGGCGGGGTTGTCCCACAGGATGAGGCCCACGGGGTAAAGCCAGGGGCTGGTGAAGGGAGATGGGATGAGTCCGAATGAGGTCAGAACCAGGACGAACCCGGGTGTGAGTCAAACACGAACCACCAGAGAGGCGCTGGCTAAGGCGTGAGCCAGGAACACGGCCGCCCGGCCAGCGCCTCCTCTCTCCGGAGAGAGTCCGCACATCCAGCGCCAACGGCAGGGGAGCCGAGTGGAGGGGAATGCATGCAGGAGGCACAGGATCCATGATTCTCTCTCATCATTGGTGTTTCTCTCTCCCTCTCCCTCCCCCTCTCCCTTCCTCTCTGAAATCAATAAAAATGTATTTGGGGAAAAAAATCAATCCTTGTCTCAACGTCTGCTCCTGGAGACCCCAGCTGAGACAGGGGCGCAGGGCCCAGGACGGTGCCCGAGACCCCAGTCCTCTCTGGAAACCCGCCACGGCTGCCAGCGCAGCCCCAGCACTGCCACGGGACAGGCCACGGATGGAAGAGGCAGGAGGGCCTCCTCCAGGACAGAGCCCGGCCCAGCACCAGGCGAGCTGGCTGCCTGGGGACAGACACAGGGACAGACACAGGGCTGAGGACAGACACAGGGGCTTGGGACAGACACAGGGACAGACACAGGGACAGACACAGGGCTGAGGACAGACACAGGGGCTTGGGACAGATGCAAGGACAGACGCAGGGGCCTTGGGGACAGGTGAGGTTGGGTGAGAGGCAGGGCTAGGAATGAGCTACTGAGAGCAGTTGCCTCCTTCCCAGCATGCCCTCCCGAGTCCCCCCTTTTCCAGTCTTAACCGGGCCCAGCTCCCTCCAACCTCCCGGCCCCTCCGGGGTCCAGGCAGGACAGAGCGGGGCTGTAGGTTCCACCGGCAGCAGCAGAGGAAAGGCTCCCGGCCCCCCGCGGGCCCCCCCTTTCCGAGGGGCATTTCCGGAGATGAAGTCACCCTCTCCTGCGTGGCGTGATCTCTCCCGTGTCTGACGGCCCCGCCGCCAGCGCCCACCCCTGGGACAGAAGCCGCCGGCTCTTTCCTCCGAGCACCCTCCGCCTGGTAACGTTTCCCAAGAGCAGGCTGGCCCGGGGCCCACTCCCCTCACCCACGGGCCCCAGAGCAGGCAGGGCTGTCTGTTCCCTCAGACAAGAAGTTCACTTCCAACGAGAGCAGATGCCACGGCTCGCCTTCTGGGCTCCCGAGCGGCTCCAAGGCGCAGCTGGCCCAGCGCCCACGGCACAGACCCTGCCCCGGGCACAGACACTCCCCGGGCACAGACCCTGCCCCCGAGCGGCTCCATGGCGCAGGCAGCGCCGGTGCCCACAGGCAGAGACACTCCCCGGGCACAGACACTCCCCGGGCACAGACACTGCCCCGGGCACAGACCCTGCCCCGGGCACAGACACTCCCCGGGCACAGACACGGCTCCCGAGCGGCTCCACGGCGCAGCCGGCCCAGCGCCCACAGGCACAGACACTCCCCGGGCACAGACCCTGCCCCGGGCACAGACACTGCCCCGGGCACAGACACTGCCCCCGAGCGGCTCCATGGCGCAGGCAGCGCCGGTGCCCACAGGCACAGACACTCCCCGGGCACAGACACTGCCCCGGGCACAGACACTGCCCCGGGCACAGACCCTGCCCACAGGCACAGACACTCCCCGGGCACAGACACTGCTCCCGAGCAGCTCCACGGCGCAGCCGGCCCAGCGCCCACAGGCACAGACACTGCCCCTGGCGTGTTCCCGCGTGTAGGAGAGGCCAGTGGCCAGGGCATCTGGGCTGGACGCTGCAGGAACCCGGGGCGGTGAGCTCCACACTGCACGTGCCCAGAGCGGGTGGCACGTCCCCTGTGGACACCCCGGTGCCCAGGGCCAAGGCAAGTTGGACTCAACTCCCAGCCGCCAGGAAGAATCCGGTTCACTCTACCCTCACTCACCGGAGAGGTGGGGTGGCTGCGCCCCGCAGGGTCCAGGAGTGGCCGGAGCCTGGGCTCTGGGCGGGAGCCTCTGAGCCAGGGAGCCCCCCTCGGTGAAAGCAGGAGTTAGACTGCCTCAGCGTGCCCCAGGGTCCCGTGAGAGGGGAAGTCACCGTGTGCAGGATGTGCTCGGCACAGAAGCCCCCCCAGGCTGGGCCGGAAAGGGGTGCAGCAGCTCCCATGATTGGGTGAGACTGGCCTGGAAGGCTCCAAAAAGGCCACTGTGTGTGCGCACATGCGCGCACGTGTGTGTGTGTGTGTGTGTGTGTGTGTGTGCATGTGTATGTGTGCGCGCGCGTGTGTGCATGTGTGTACATGCTCACGTGCAAACTCTCTCTCTAATTATCTCTCTCTCCAGCTCTCTCTGATCTCCCCGCTCCCCATTCCTCTGTGTCGGCTGCATTTCCAGGCAGGTTCTCCCCACATGGCAGCAGGATGGCCACCAACAGACTGGAGGTCCTGGTGCTTACTGTCTTATGGCTGCTGATGAGAGCGAGAGCGAGCGAGCGAGAGCGAGAGAGAGAGAGAGCGAGAGAGAGAGAGAGAGAGAGCGAGAGAGAGAGAGAGAGAGAGCGAGAGAGCGAGAGAGAGAGAGAGAGAGAGAGCGAGAGCGAGAGAGAGAGAGAGAGCGAGAGCGAGAGCGAGCGAGAGCGAGCGAGAGAGAGAGAGAGAGAGAGCGAGAGAGAGAGAGAGAGAGAGCGAGAGCGAGAGAGAGCGAGAGAGAGCGAGAGAGAGCGAGAGAGCGAGAGAGAGAGAGAGAGAGAGAGAGAGAGCGAGAGCGAGAGAGAGAGAGAGAGAGAGAGCGAGAGCGAGAGCGAGCGAGAGAGAGCGAGAGAGAGAGAGAGCGAGAGAGCGAGAGAGAGAGAGAGAGAGAGAGATCAGGTCTTTCCCCCATTACTCCAGATAAGATTCCAGGACTCAATCTGTTTGGTCCTGCCTCGGTCATGTGTAGTCCCCTGAGCCAATCACGGTGACTGAGGGACTACACTCTGCCTCAGCTGAGGTCTAACCACTGGGAGGCACTGTCTGGCCCTCGGTGCCTAGGTCTCGCCTCGCCCTCGCCCGCGGGCCCCAGAGCAGCGGCAGGAGCCGTGGGGCTGAGGTTCGGAGGGAGAGCCGGGCTGCGAGCCAGGCACAGGGCAGCCTTCCTTCATGTGCGCCCCTTCCCTGCACACCATGGGGGGCGGGGGAGGGAGGTGGGGCCCAGGGAGAAGCCCCCCGTGAAGGTGCAGGAAGCCCGCCCCACGCGCCCCCAGCACCGCCTCAGGGTGATGTGAGATGCACGCTCCACGCTGGCTGCCCCCTCGGGTCCCAAGCGGGTGTCTGGCTCCAGATCTGTGAGTCCTTCGGGATCCACAGGCTCGCGGGCTCTCCACGGCTTGGTGCCCGCAAGGCCAGCGCCCACGGGAAGGAGCCCCGGCGGCTGGAGCTCCGCCCACAGGACCATCCGCCGTCCTGCTGGTCACCCGGACAGACGGACAGACGGCCGACGCCGCCGGGGCGGTGGGGGAGCGGCTGCAGGAGCCCAGGCCGGGCTGCAGTGGGGGCAGCGCGGCCTGAGAGCCCTGGCTTCTCCCTGAGGGTCACAGTCACTGAGGGTCAGGCCACCACCTCTGCACACCGCCCGCCTTCCACCGTCCCAGCCCAGCGGGGCTGTCCAGAGCCGGGACCAGCACCGAGCTGGACGGAAACCCTGACAGCTTCAAGCCACACACGTTACAGATGAGTAAGAACCAGTAGGCCGAGCGGCTGGGTCAGGGATACAGTGACATGGTGGCCTGGACACTGCAGACGGGTCAGGACCAGGCGAGCAGAGGGACCGGGTCAGGGATACAGGTGAGAATGTGCCAAGGGTTCAAGTCCCAGCTCTGCCGCTGCCTACTGGATGGCAGTCAAGCATCTCATCTCTCCGGGCTACATCGTCTGTGAGACGGGGTGAGGGAGCCGATGTGCGACCCGCATCCCGGGGCCGTTGTGAGGATGGGTGAGTGAGTTCGGCTCCAGCACCCAGGAGAGCGTCTGCCCAGGAAGCCCACCCGCTTGCTGGCCGCCGCTGGTACGTTCTAACTCATGTCGCATTCTGTTATAGAGCACAATCGCTCTGTTGTTCGTCACGTTATGATCACCTAAATCATGCTATCACATTATAATTGTTATGTATTGCAGTGTCGCCGCATAAATTATGTGGTTAACGGTAACTGTAATACACAAAGTTGTCATCACTGCCACGTGGCAGACGGGAGACTCACTGTTTACACCATTCAGGATCACATGGAGGTCTCCGTACAGCTCTGGGAGGCTGGGGGCCGGCCCCCATGGTGCGGGTTCAGGCTGAGGTTCTAGAACACATGTGTCAAACACAAGGCCCGTGGGCCAAATCCAGCCCGCCAGGCCTTGCAATGTGGCCCGCACCGCGCTGTCATCACTGCACTCCACTGTCAGTTTATGACATTGTCAGTTTATGACTGTTCAGTAAACCATTCGGCCGGCGATTTAGGCTGGATTTTAGATTTTGGCCCCTTCTCTGATTGAGTTCGACACCCCTATTCTAGAAGGCCCAGGGATGTGTCCTTGGTCTCATCCGACGCTTTCGGCACAGGCCGTCAGCCTCCGGGCAGCTCAGCTTCACCCCGACTCTGCTACAGAGAGCTGGAATCTCACAGGCACGGAGCCGTCCACGCCAATGACAGGTCAAGGTCAGGTGATAACATGCAACAAACATGGGATACACCTGGGGGTGCCATGGGGTGCCATGGGGTGCCATGGGCCAGTGACTGCATGTGAACCAGAGTGGGCATCCCTGCCCTCAGGGGCCTTCCTGCCCCCGGGCCTGGCACTGGGTCAGCACAAAGTTGAGACCCTCAGGCACCAGCCACCCCTGGCACAGATGGGGACAGGGCCAGGGAGGAAGGTCATGGCCAAGGTCATACGAGGCCACCTCAGAGCACCCAGGGCCGCAGAGCAGGCGGCTGGTCTCGCCTCCTGGCTCAGGGGACTGAGCGGCCCACACTTCCTCCAGGAAGCCAACTGGACTCCACAGTGCCCGCCCCCCCACATCCCCCGCCCTCCCCTTCCCCCCCACCCCCCCCCCCCACACAGGCCAGCCATCCCCCGCCAGGCTGCCCGCCAACTCCGAGGAGGCGCCACTCCGTATCAAAGACACAGCAGTGCTTTGAACATCCCCCACTTTGAAGCCGCCTCGGACGCGGTCCAGGCCTGCACACATCTGTGATGAGACCAAGGACACATCCCTGTGCCTGGTTCGCCACGCGTGTGCGGGCCCTTGATCCGCCTCCGGCCGACGACAGCTCCCGGCTTGGCTTCGATGAGCACATCCACCCAGGACAGGAAGCGCGGGTACCGTGGGGAGCCGCTTCAGAGAAAGCGCTTCCATAAACGGAGACAGATCCGCCCGGAAACGGTGCCGGTGCTCAGCCGCGTGACCGGCCAGTACCCAGCGGCCCCCACAGCTGACCACAGGCCTGACGGGGCGGCGAGAAGGAGGGTGGGGCCCTGGGGACAGGGGGCGATATTCAGGCCCTTCATATGCAGGTCCCCGGTTTTCACTCGGCCCAAACGCCTCATCACTCAGAGTCGCTATGCCCAGCCACTGAGGAGGTGTGGGCAGGCCGGGCGTGGCCGGGGGTGGGGACACGGAGCTGGTCCTGTGGCATGCTGGGAGGCCCACGGGCAGGGGGGGGGGACCAGGGTGCCTGCCCAGAGTGATGTCGGGAGGGCAGGCCTGTTTCACTCTCTGTTAGCTCACTGCTGCCTCCACTCCAACTCGATGGATCCAGACGGGCTGGGGTCCCAGCCGCCCTCCCCTCACAGGACTGAGCACCATGTCTTAGGGCGCGGGGAGCTCCCGGGTCTGCCAGCCTCACGCCCCGGTGAGCCCGGCCGCAGAGCCACGCGCCCACCTGCTCAGACGCAGCCAGCGTTGGCCGCTCACTCCGGTCCGTGGCTGCATCCCACCCCGCGCAGGAGGGCGCTCGCCTTACGGAGGAGGGGCTCCGGTCGGATCAGAGAGGTGTGCCCTGAGGACACGGCCCTGGGAACAAGCCAGAGCCCAAAGGACAGGCCTGCTGCTGCCCCTCCCCGAGGCTCTGAGAGGAGTCAGGCCCACAGAGGCAGAACTCCGAGGGTGGCCCGCCCGCGTGGCTCCGTGGCTGAGCAGTGACCTGTGAACCAGGTGGATTCCCGGTCGGGGCACATGCTCAGGTTGCAGGCTCCATCCCCAGTGTGGGGGGGTGTGGGAGGCAGCCAACGGATGATTCTCTCTCATCGTCCATGTTTCTATCTCTCCCCCGCTTCCTCTCTGAAATCAATAAAAAAATATATATTCTTACAGAGTGGAAGGGAGAGGGTTAGAGAGTTAGAAACATGGATCAGCTGCCTCTTGCACACCTCCTACTGGGCTTGTGCCCGAAACCAAGGTACATGCCCTTGACCGGAATCAAACCTTGGACTTATCAGTCTGCAGGCTGACGCTCTATCCACGAAGCCAAACTGGTTTCAGCAAAATATATATTTTAAAAAGGAAATAGATGGGGGTGCAGGGGCTGGGGGAGGGGAGCGGAGTGAACGTTCAATCAGACAAAGTGTCCGCTGCAGACGATGGGCAAGTCCTGGGAGCAGGTGGTGGTGCACTTCGCACAGCCGTGGGCACGTCTTTAATGCCGGAGCCGTTCACCAGCCGTGGTTACACGGCAGCTTTCACCTGATGGGCATTTCCCACCATCTCAGCCACGCCGCTGCCGTCACAGGCACCACAGACAGGCCGGGCACTGGGCAGCGGGGTTAGTTCTCACGGGTCCGGCTGCCGGAGCCCGAGGCCAGGTGGAGACGCCGGGACCTCTGAGCTCCGGGGCAGGGCGGGGAGCTCTCGGGTCCCTTTTCCGAGGACAAGAACACCATTTATAATCACCTCGTCCTGTGACCTAATCTCCCAGGCACCTCACTTCCTCGTGCCATCACCCTGGGCAGGAGTGGGGGACGTCAACATCGGAACTTGGGGAAACACAGACACGCAGACCACAGCAACCACACACATGGACACGTGCTCACACACACACACACACACACGTGCATTTTAGCATGTGGACCTGGGGCCTTCCTGCCCGTCATGTCCCCCAGCTGTGTCCCTTTCAGCCCATCGCTCAGGCCTTCGTTAAACAACCGCTTCTTTTTTTAAATTTATTTTATTGATTTCAGAAAGGAACAGGGAGAGATAAAAACATCCATGATGAGAGAGGAACATGGATCGGCTGCCTCCTGCACGCCCCACACTGGGGATGGAGCCCACAGCCCTGGCACGTGCCAACGGGGAGTCAAACCGTGACCTCCTGGTTCATAGGTCGATGCTCAACCACTGAGCCACCCGGCTGGGCAAACAACTGTTTCTTCTCTTTTTTTTCTTTTTTAATTCTTTATTGTTTAAAGTTTTACACAGGTCTCCTTCCTCCCCCCGCCCATTGACCTCTCCCCGGTCATCCCCGCCCCCCGGCACATGCCCTCACCCCCGGGTGCCTGTGTCCATGGGTTCTGCTTCTATGCGTGCCTACAAGTCCTTCGATCTCTCACAGCCCATCCCTCCCCCCTCCGCCTTCCCTCTGAGGTTTAATGGTCTGATCGGTGTTTCTCTGTCTCTGGATCTATTTTTGCTCATCAGTCTATGTTGATCATTATTTTCCACAAATGCGTGGGGTCATGTGCCATTTATTTCTCCGGCTGGCTTACTGCGTTGAGCACGATGCTCTCCAGGGCCCTCCGTGCGGTCGCTGATGCTCGGAGCCCTTCCTTTCACCGCAGCGCAGAGCTCCGAGGTGTGGCTGCACCGCCGGCTTCTGGTCCTCGTCGCTGACGGCACTCGGGCTGCTTCCGTCTTGGCCGTGGTCGGTTGTGCTGCTGTGATCCCAGGGAGCAAAACAACCGTTTCTCAAAGCCCAGGTGCTGGGCGCTCTGCCTGGCACCGGGCTGGCGGTGCCGTGACTTCTGCCCAGAGAGCATGCCGCCCGGGGAGGGGACGGGCCTGGAACAGCCGCTGGCTGTGGCTGTCGCTGCACCGGGTGCCGGGAGCCGGGTGCTGGGTGCCCGGTGGGAGAGGGCCAGGGCCAGGGAAGGGCCGCTGGAGCCTCGAACATTGGAGGCTCTAGACAGCTGCAGGCATTTCTCTCCGTTTTCCCCAGGACCTCGGGCAGCGGACAGCGGGGCAGTCACAGGTGGGCAGGCCTGCCCGCCTCCGCCGCCCGGTACGCTGCTTCCCCTGGGACCCGGGAGCGAACGGCCGCTCTGGGGCAGTGTGGGATGTGACGCTGACTCCCCACCCCCCTCGCCATCCCTCACGCTCCGTCCACATGAACTGGCAGGAGAGACGGATGGCCAGGCGACCACCGCCTGCGCCCTCTCCCGTGGGACCAGGACATGCCCTGAGCCTCGCTCCCACGTGGTCCAGTTCGCCCACGTTGCATCTGTCATTCCCACCGCAGGGCATCTTTTCACTTTGGGCAACTTGGAGAATGCACTCTTGGTTCGGCCGAGATTTTCTTTCTGGGCCTCAGTCCGGCTGCCATTGGAGCACCTGACAGGCGTCATGTGGGCCCTGGTCTGCTCGTGGACCATTTAATCCAGGACCGGAGATCATGGCCCCTCCCAGTGTTCCCCCAGGAGCCAAATCTGAGACCATTTGAGCAGGAAAATAATGACAAGAATGGATGATAGCTCATTGAAAACATAGGTAAGCCATGAGACCATAACATATAAATCAATGAAAAAATAAATGAACTACATGAAACTTTTATAGACCGCATAAACAGATTTAATAACTGCTAATGTGATCATCTTAATACACTGATGGGAGAGACGAGAGAGCTCTCTTCCTCAGGGAGAAGGCCTAGTACTAAGCCTCGAAGGAATGATGGCATTAGGAAGCATCGGCTCAGGCTGAAACTAGAGAGCCCTGGCCGGTGGCTCAGTGGTTAGAGTTCGCCCACACACCGAGGGGTTGAGGGTTTGATTCCCAGTCCAGGGCACATTCCAGGTTTGCAGGTTCGCTCACTGGCCCCAGTCAGCATGTGCGGGAGGCAGTCCATCCATGTGTTTTTCTCACATGGATGTTTCTCTCTCTCCACTGCCCCTCGTCCTCACCTGCCCCCCCCCCTTTTCCTCCTTTCCACTCTCTCTAAAAATCATGGGGGAAATAGCCTCAGGTGAGGATTAACAACAAAACCTCGTGGCTGTAAAGCTTTGTCTGGAAATACAATACTTAGCTTCTCAGAGTGTCTCCCCCATCGGCCTGTGAAGCACAAAGGGGAGGAGTCAGTACAGGAAGTAATGAAAAGCTAGTGGCGCCAAGGGATGGAGGTCAGAGTCCCGAGGCTGAGGCCGCTGTGCCTCCGCTGTGGGCAGTGAGAGTCCAGCCTCGCCTCAGCACTCGGCCCAGAAAGATCGCCCAAACCCAAACGCGAGGGGAAGGCGGGAAACCCAAACTCGGGCATCGCATCACCACTGGCCCATGGTCTTCCCAAACATCCGGGCACTGGCCAGGCGGAAGGAGACTAAACAGGAGGTGACCATCGGCACTGCGTGAGCTGGACTAGACCCTGGACGGTGGAAAATGAAGCAGATCTGAGGATATTATTGGGATAGATGAAGAAATGTAAACATATATGGTAGATAGGTAATGATAGATGGGTAGGAGATAGATAGATAGATAGATAGATAGACACATATGATAGAGATAGATAGATGATAGGTAGATAGATGATAGTTAAATGATAGATGATCGATAGAGGATGATAGATAGATAGATAGATAGATAGATATAGGTAGGTAGGTAGGTAGGTAGGTAGATGATTGATAGAGGATGATAAGGCCAAAATGGGCCACATGGGCACCAGGGTGGCTTGGAGTAAGAATACAAGACCTGACTGCTTGCACCTTCGGTATCGATTTGGAAGGGCATCAGGATCAGACATTACAGGAATTTCTCAAGATTCCACCTGCCCCCAGAGGCACATTGCTTGCTGGGGTCTCTGACTGTCCTCAGGTTCAATGGTTTTCCAGGAGGATGTGCAGAGTTCCGAAAGGGTTCTTTCTAACGGGAGGAAGTGATTCGGTTTCCCAGCATCGCCTCCGGAAGGAAGGAGGCTCGAGAACTGAGGTCCCGCTGCGCCCGGGGATGCTCTGTGGAGAGCAGCAGGTTCTCTTGCCGGCTCCCAGGTGCCCAGGGGGAGGTGCGGGCCGCTGGCGCTGGGGTTATGCTGCTGACTTGGGGGCTTTTGTCACGGGCACGGAATGCCGGCATCCAGAAGACACGCTGGCAAGATGCCGGCCCGATGCCACATCCAGAAGACACGCTGGCGAGAGGAGCAGGAAAAGTGCTGTTTCCAGTCCTGCAAACACAGCCCTCCGGGTTCCTTGGGAGCCGGCTCGGGGATTTAGAGGGCGTTTAACTCACAGAGTGAAGCGTCCTCTTGAATTAGTAAAGGGGCAGATCCAGGTTTCTCTGAACCTGAAACATGGAGTAATTATGCAGCCAGAACTCACAGCAGGAGATGTTTTATGGAACCTAATTAAGGCGAGGCAGGAGGAGCGAGATATTAGAACCACGGGAAGGAATACGCCCTGGGACATGGGGCATGGGGTGCCAAGTGAGCTGAGCAGAGCCAGCCAGCAGGAGGCGGCCGAGCAGGGACAGGAGCCAGTCTACCCATGCCGACGGCACATGGGGCAAAGATCCCAATCCTGCCTCAGTCACTTACTAGCTGTGTAACCTTGGGTAAGTTGCCTACCTTCTCTGTGCCCTAGATTCCTCATCTATAAGTTGAAAGTAATGTTGATGATAATACCTATTTCAGAAGATCGTTGTGGCATGCCTTAATATTAATGAAGTAAAAAATAAATAAATATACTGTTTCTGCTTTCCTGTCTATAAAAGCATAGAACTGGCCTGAGACACAAATGAAATGAGGTGATGGTGATTATTGAGCACAATCCTTGGAACACAATCCACAATAAAGAGTAGCTACAATTTATCATCATCATCATCATCACCATCACCATCACCATCGCTTTCATCACATCATCCTCATCACCACAGTCATCACCCTCCTCACCATCATCATTATCATCACCATTACCATCACCATTACCATCACCATCGCTTTCATTACATCAACCTCATAACCACCACCATCATCACCATCATTATCACCCTCCTCACCATCACATCATCATCACCATCGCTTTCATCACATCACCCTCGTCACCATCATCACCCTATCATCACCACCACCATCATCATCACCATTACCATCACCATCATCATCACCATTACCATCACCATCGCTTTCATTACATCAACCTCATAACCACCACCATCACTATCACCCTCCTCACCATCATCCCACCTCCCATCATCATCGTAGTCATCTTCCTATTCATACACCTTGAGGACAGTAGTGTCTTTCCCACGGACCTCACGGGGCTTAGGGAAGGCCACTGAAATGAAAACCTCACAAATGCATTGTTTTATCATTACTAACCCAAAAAAGTTAAGCTGTGTTTCTTTCAATCCCTTCTCAAAGCACAGCTTCTCAAAAACAGATTTTGAAATCCTATATCACTGTTATTAGGATATTCTCCATTCAGAGCTCCGTTCGAAGCTCTGTGATCCAGAAGTCTCACATCTTCCTCAATTCAGGGTGCACTACCTCTCTGCCTTGAAGGCCTAGGGGCTCATCTGTTCCCCAGGATCCCGGCATACAGCCCCAGACCCCAATGGGCCAAAACCAATCCCCACCAAAAGAAAACACCCATTGCTGTGACCAAGCCTCGAAGCATTCAGTCTTCCTCCACCCCCCACCACCATAAACTCACACATGCATGTGTGTGTCCGCGCACATGCGCGTGCATACACACACACACACACACACGCACACACACGTCACCCCCTTGGTCAAGGAGCTCAGGAGTAATTAGAGTCAGAACCTAAAACATCATAACATCTCATGTTCTCTCTGGCCTGCCACAACCAAACGCCACCTAAGTCTCTGACTCCTCCACTGTGAACACCTCCTGTCAGTGACATGCATGTGGACATCAGCTGGCACCACATGATACTTCTGAACATGACAAGGTCCTCAGGTTAGACGTGAACAGTTTAGGGGAATCTGAGTGAGCCTGTTCAGAAGCCCCCTTCTCTGCTAAAGCTCCAATGAGCAGAGGTGGCTGCCTCCTCAGAGAGTGGTCAGTGCTTATCAGGATGCTAACAGCTGAGCCTCCCAACCTCCAGCAAGCACTTTCTCAGAGCAAAAGAGAAATAACATGAGGGGCAAGAGTCAAGGATGTCCAGGTTCTCATAAAAACCTTGGGGTATAATACAGTTACTGTAGCCCACCAAAGAAGTCATTCCTTCTTTGCACCCATCCATCCATGCATCCTTCCACCCATCATGCACCCATCCATCCATCCTTTCCTTTCAATCCATCATCCATCCATCCATCCATGCATCTTTCAATCATCCATCCATCTACCCATCCTTCACTCACTCATCGTCTTTCCACTTCTTTGGTTCACAAAGAGTCTTTCCCAAGGTTTTGCACGCAGACTGGAGCTCCCCACAGCCCCCTGGTCCCTGTAGGAGATTCACCCAAATGCAGGCATATCAACCTGCTATCTGTACTTTAGAAATCAAGTTGCAAATAGTTCTAGAGAGCAATTTTAAACAATGGTTTTTAAAAAATGCAAGACTAGACCCTGGAGTTTTCTTTTGTAAAAAATAAAATAAAAAAGAGAGAAATGAAGACAATTTTTTTACATACCTCAACAATAAAAGAGTTGTTTGGAATAGTCCCACATTGTTCCTATTTGACCCAGTTCTTACAAGACTGGCACTGTGTTTGGAACAGCCTGGGGGCAGGTCACTCAGCAAATGCTAAGATTTGCTCAGAAACCTCATCCTGTCTCCACCAGTAGATGCTGAAGACCTCACTCTCACTGGGGTCCCCTCCTGCCCCTCCACATATTAATCCTTCAAATGAGACCATCTAACAGCGTCAACATGGCTTCCCGCCTGACCTTGGCGCGGCAGCCCATAGAGCAATTCTAGGTCTCGAGGACATTGAAAAACACCCAGCCCCAGTTTTCCCCTAGGAATACAGCAATAATTTAAGCATATTAGGAAATGAGGTGTCAAATGCTGCTATGTGTAGATTTTTTAAATTCTGAGGCTAGACAACCAAGTTTTCATATATCTTTTAACCAAAAAAAAAAAAATCAATGTAGGTATATTTCAGGTTGCCTCTCTACATCTTGGCAGGTTGAATATCAAAATAAGCAGAGCTTGGTGATGCCCCATTCCATATGTCACCTTGTAGAAAGAGAGATCAATTTTAAGAGACCAGAATTATTGAAAGAAACCCCAAAACTACCCTTATTTTTTATGATGTACACCCTCTCCCAAACTTGGCAAAATTAGCTGGCCTGAATATATTGTTTTTTACTACATTCATCTGTCTTCCTGCAATTTGGATCGACTTCAGGAACCTTTCAGAATTCATTTGATAAAATGCTGCTCTGTGTCATTATTGATTTTAGTTCCCGTGTAAAACAGGAAGTTTATGTCCACATTTCGGACATAAATACAGCCACGCTGTCTAAATGTTATACCTCCCTGTCACAGAGCAGCAGTGAAAACATAAACATGCTTTTAATTGACCTTCAGGCGCCTAAAGTAGATGGCATGGCATGGACACGCCAGGGTTGGCGTCTCCTTCCATCGGCAATGCAACATCCTCTGGCTAGGAACGCGCTCTCAAAGCCATTCCTCTTCATTAAAAAGCAGAGACACACGGAAGCCTCCCTTGACAAGAGCCACCTCCGCCTAATCGCTCCGAGAAGCCTGGAGAGGCGCTGAGCATAAGTAGTGTGTCCTCACACACGAAGCGCATGCGGGCTGGTCTTCACCTGCTGAGAAACACTCTCTTCTCTCTGGTTAACAATGCTTTCAAGAATGAAGGCCAAGCGAGTTCAGTACCGTGGACAGCGCCAGGCTATTTTAGGGGACGCTCAGGACCATGGTCAGCGCACCAGGTTGCAAGGGCGTGCGGACAGAGCACTGGATTCCCCCAAGTTTCCTAAAAGGGAGTTCTAACTATTCCCCCTCCCCTCCCCCCAAAAAAAGAGAGGGAAGTTAAATCTAAATGACACACTTTTTCTTTCAATGCTTTAAACCAGAAGTCAACAAACGTTTTCTTCAAAAGACCAAATGTAAAAAAAAAAAAAAAAAAAAAAAAGACCAGATGTAAATATGTTCAACTCTGCCTTGTAGCCCAAAGTCGCTAAATTAATGGGTATGGCTATCTTTCAAAAAAAAATGTAATTTACAAAAGAAGGCAGATTTGGTCTGTGGGCTGTAGTTTGCTAACACCTACTCTATGTTAAAAGAGAAGTGCTGGGAAATGAGTGAAGGGCATCAAACAGCTGGGAATCTAAGGATGTCTCTGGTGGTATGGTCAGATAACATCCCAGCCAGTAAGAAACCAGCTTTGTACATCAATGAAGGGTGTGTTTTCTTAGTTCTCCTGCAATTTGACCTTCGTAAGCTTTGCTTTACATCCTTGACAACTAGAACTGAAAGAATAAAGAAGGTTCAAGATACCAGTGAGCATCTATCCCCCCCCCCAAGTCTTCCTGGGCCACGGGGAGTCCCCGGAGGAACGGGAGCCAATCCCCAGGAACTGATCCCTCCCTAGCATCTTGGGATGGAGCAGCTCGGACACCTCCTCTCACCTCCAAATGGCCCAGGTCTAAGCAGGGGGCTGGTAAGGGAAGCTGTTCTTTGGAACATGAGACTGGGGGGAAGACGGGAAGAGTGGGCAGGACTGAGCTGAGATGCGGCGTTCGGAAGGCTCTGCTCAATTATAGATCTGAGTGCTTCTCTCCTCCTGAACACATTAGCTGCTAATTGGCTTCGGCAATTTAAAGAAAAAAGACTAGATTCAATTTCCACTCCCTTAAAATGCAATCTAGACAATTTATGAAAAGCAACCAAATATACTGCAGAGATGAATAGATTTTTTTTTTTTTTGGCTATAACCTTTCTTAAAAGCACTTGAAGAGGTAAAAATATTCTTAAATCAAAATGAATGCCACACTTAATAAAATGCAAGTTGGCATAATTAATCGAGCGGTTTCTCTATTAGAGAGGACAAAGAGAGTTCCGTTTCCAGCGGTTAGGGCTCGTCCTGGATGAATCCATTTAGAACGGGCAATTATGAAATGAAGAGGATCTGGCTGCCAGAGCTGTGCAGGCCCCACAGACGCGCCCGCCACTCAGACAATGCACACGACCTTGGCAGGAAATGGCCCTCGGCGGGAGCGAGGCTGAGGAAGGCCTCGGGAGGAATGGGGAGAGGCAGGGAGACAGTCACTGCGGTGCGGGAACTAGGTGCAGAGCCGAGGTGGAAGTTTCCAGAAGAGGGATAGAAGGCCTAGCCACAGGGAAGGAGGCACTGAGGGAGACGGTGAGGGGCGAGGAGCCACCCCCGCCCCCAGGAATCCCCGCGTAGATAGGATTTCACCTGTCAGTGACTGAACATGCATGCACACAGCTCGACCAAGGCACACAGAGCTGGGGAAACACAGGCAGACACACCTCACATATATACAAACGTTCTCTCTCTCTCTCTCTCTCTCTCTCTCTCTCTCTCTCAAAGAGCAATGGGAAGAATATCCTCAGGTAACGAAAATAACAAAACCAAAGGTAAATGCCCAACACCTCGCCCCCACCCCCCACCAGGCCTTCTTTCTCCATTTCACAGCAGCTCTGTGGGGTGAATTGCTCAGGTCCCCCTTCCCTCCCCCCCACTTCAGGGACTGGCCCCAGGCTCTGAGCAAGGAGTGGACGGTGTGTTCCACCACTAAGCCGATGGAGAAAGACCGAGGGGCTGTGGGCACGCTTGGTAACCTCCCCAACACCACACACAAGCCCTGCAGCTATAGACACCCTCGCTCAGAACCTCAGCGGTGAGCCGATAGGCAAGCAGTGTCTAGGGACCCACCCCCACTCTCCCCGTGGGCCTGTGGCCCGTGCTGTGACTCCTCCATTCTCGTTTGTTCCTGGGATGATCCCCCGACGCTGGTTTCTCCCATCACTGGACAACAGGCGGGCAGGAGTCCGCTGGGCTCACTGCCGCCATCACCTGGGCCAGGCAGGCACGTGGGGAGCTCAGCACGCTGCCGAGGGAGGAAGGGAGTAAACCTGGGAAAGCAGAGCCACCTGCTCCCAGGTCCTGAAGGGAAAGTCCCGAATGGTAAAAAAGTGAAAACAGCCCTGGTTCCGGGCACATCCCCAGTAGGGGGTGTGCAGGAGGCAGCCGATCGATGTTTCTCTCTCATTGATGTTTCTAACTCTCTATCCCTCTCCCTTCCTCTCTGGAAAAATCAATATATTTAAATTTTTTAAAAAGTGAAAATGGGCAGATTTCAGTGTGTGTGTGTGTGTGTGTGTGTGTGTGTGTGTGTGTGTGGTGGGGACTGGGAATCTGGTAATGCCCCAAGGACAAGGACTTAAAGCTGAGTTGAGGTCTGAGGAATGGATTCCCCAGGAAAATGGGGGCGGGAAAGAAGGACCCCCAGGCAGAGGGAGCAGTGCATCTTGGGGGGGGGGGGGGGCCTATGTGGAGAGGCCTGGGGGCTTGTCTGCAGGCGCTGCCATAAATAACGTGGTGCACAGCTGCCCACCGGCCACCGCGCTGGTTCTGAGAGCTCGGAGCTCTGGAGGCCCAAAGGGAGCCGCTGCGCCCGGAGGCTCTGAGGCAAGGTCAGTGCGAACGGCGGGTGGTGCTGCTAAGAAAACACGGATCTGTGTTTTCTTAGCAGCCAGCAGTCGGCTGGCTTCTGGTCCGATGGGTTTCCTGCCACCACAGCCGTCTTCTCCCGGGTCTGTGTGGGAAACAGCACGGAGAAGCAAGGCCTGGGAGGGAGCGGGTGGGACTGCCGGGGAGGTGACTGTGTGTCCGTGTGTGTGCGTGTGTGTGTGTGTGTGCATACACAATGTGTGTGCATGTGTGGGGATGCACATGTGTCATGTCTGCGTGCATATGTGCATGTGGGGGAGGGATGTATACACGTCATGCCTGTGTGTGTGCAAGTGGGGTGTATACACGTGCCATGTCTGTATGTACGTGTGTGTGCGTGCAGGTGTGTATACACAGGGGTCGTGCCTGTGTGTGCATGCATGTGCAATGTGCGTGCATGGTGAGGTGTGTACACGTGTGCCACGCCTGTGTGTGCACACATGTGCACGCGAAGACTGCATGCGCCCTCCCTCACTGCCAAGCTCGACCCCACGTGCCGTCTAACTGCAGGTTCTCTGTAGGGGAAAGAGCTGGTGAGCCTCAGGTGCCCTCACTTGTCTGCCCTGCAGGGGCCTCAGCTGTGTTCGCCGGCTCTGAGAGAGTCATGCCGCGCAAGCAGTGAACATTAAAGCTCCCGGGAGGACACGACAGGAGGACAGGAGGCACCCGCCTTGCGGTGACAGTGCCCACAGGGACCCTCCGGCAGTGCCCGAGGCCAGGGTGCGACAGAGTGCACGTTCCAGCCCTCACAGCTTCACCGCAGAGCTGTGCTCCTGACAGAACGGCCTGACCAAAGGCTCTCACCTGTGAGAGGACAGCCGCAGGGCAGCCAGTGCGTCTGTTTGCAAAGCACCCGGTTCCCGGAGCAGCCGCAGCCGCCATCTGGGCTCAGTCAGGGCAGGGGGTCCGGCAGCTGCAGCCAGGGTGGGCTCTCGAGCCCGCCATGTCCTTTTCAGAGGCACGTCCCGGGGCCAGGAGCTGGGGCTGGGGGCCTGGGAGTGTGCGGGCAAGGCTGGGGGCTCCTTGTAAAATGCCAATGCTGAGAAGCACCGTCCCTGGGCTGATAGGAGCCAGCTCATCCCAGGAGCTGGGGAGCGGGGCCCTGAGGGACAGGAGGGGAGGAGAGGGATGTGGGGTGAAGGGGTTAGGTCCCCCCCTCCATAATATAAGCGGAGCCTCTTTAAAAATGGAAGAACTGCCTTGCACGTATTGGGCCCCGAACCTCTGGGATATTAAAACGGAGCAAAATAACCCTTGCACAGGGCTTAAGCTCCTGTCCCTGAGAGCTGTGTGCAAAGATGACGACACAACAGATATCATGACCCAGGGGCTGATGGCTACAGGGCTGAGGCTTAAAAGTGTCTGGAATTAGGGTCACCCCACCAGCTTGGCTCAGTGGCTAAGCGTTGACCTATGAACCAGGAGGTCATGGTTCGATTCCCAGTCAGGGCACATGCCGGATTGTGGGCTTCATCCCCAGTGCGGGGCGTGCAGGAGGCAGCCAACCCATGATTCTCTCTCATCACTGATGTTTCTATCTCTCCCTCTCCCTTCCTCTCTAAAATCAATAAAATTGAATTTATTTTAAAAACACACTACCGTGTTTCCCCGAAAATAAGACATCCTCCAAAAATAAGACCTACCTACAGGTTTCCGAGTGAAATATAAGGCATCCCCCCAAAAATAAGCCCCCCGCCCCCAGGCTCTGTCTCAGAATGCTATTGCTAAACATGAGAGATTCGGTCCACTGATTCTGAAAGAAATGGAGTCACAAGAAATTCACCAGGAAATCCAGGAATTGGATTGTTAGGATGATGTTCCAGAAGATGATGACATGATTGTCATTGAATAAATGAGTAAATTCTTGATACTGTAGGATTCAGTTTGTCTGGTTTGTGTTGACAACTACTGTACTACCATATCATATACAGGTAATAAATTTCCTTTATTTGCATTTAACAATAAATGTGTACCGTATTCTTCTTCATGGAAAAATAAGACATCCCTGAAAATAAGATCTAGCGCATCTTTGGAAGCAAAAATTAATATAAGACACTGTCTTATTTTCGGGGAAACAGGGTAGCATCACTGTCAGCTGATCTGCACCTGCAGAAACACCTTCATCAGATAGATGTTGTTAACAAAAAACAACCACTGAAACCTATAAAGAATTTTTGTGAGTTTATCTGAGCCAAACTGTCAACATATGCCGGGAAGCAGAACCTCAATGGATTGAGATAATGCTCCGGGGAATGGCGGGTTACATTACTATATTTATACATTGCAATCAAAGGAAAGGGATGTAGGTGGGTTACATGAAATTCATTGGTGATAGATTAGGGAGGTGGGACAAAGCAAAGCAGGGAAACCTCTGGGATAGGGTAAAAAGTAAAATGGTGGACACATACTTAGGTGGGTACAGGATCAATCAACATGATAATGAAGGAATTTGAGGCATTGGTCCTGGCGCCCAACATATTTGGTTATCCCCAGGGGCTCCAGAAAAAAATAGAAGTTACAAGTTACCCAGACATCTCACAGATATGTTATCTTAGAGGCAGAAAGGCAAATGGGCTCAGTAAAGATCTAAGTTGATCTTTGTCAGAGAAAATACTGGCCTAGGACATGACTACCCACTATAACCTGTTTATAGTTAAATATTTAATTTTCAAACCATCTTTTGTGGTTAGTTTAGGTCTCTGAGTTTGCAAGACCGCCACACAGGCCTCCCTGAGCCTGTCAGGTCAGCATGTGGCTCCTTCCGTCCACAATGTGCTCGTCCCCTTCCCTTCTCACGGTGCCCCTGCCTGTCACTGAGCGGCCACTGAATCCGTGTTTCCCAAATGCTATTCTTTGATCTCATATACATGCTGGTCCTCCTCCGCTGTGAAAGGTCTTTCATTTGTTAAATATATTCCTATTGATCTCAGAGAGGAAGGGAGAGGGGGAGGGAGAGGGAGAGACAGCAGCATCAGGGAGGATTGACTAGCTGCCTCCTGCACGCCCCTCCTGAGGACGGAGGCTGCACCCCGGGGTCAAACCCGTTATCTACGTGACCCCCTGGTTCACGGGTCGCCGCTCCGCCACTGAACACAGGGAGGGGAGGTCTTTCCAGGACAACCCCGGGCGGAGTGATGGCCAGGAAGGACCACTGCGGTCCTTCTCCCCAAAGGCCGGGCCGAAGGCGGGGCTCACTCCTCAGCCACACGGGGTCCCGGGCCGGGCCCGCCATCACCCCGCTCAGCCCTCCGGTGCCTCGCAGGCCTGCTGCGCGGGGTGCAGCCCGGCCCAGGGCCCAGGCGCGGAGCCCCTCTGGCCACTCCGCACTCCTAACGCCCGGGCCGGGGCCGCGGGGAGGCGCCCTCACCAGCATGGCCGCGCCCTCACCAGCATGGCCGCACCTCTGAAACGCGGCGGCGCAGGGCAGAAGCGGAAGTGACGTCACAAACGCGGCGCCACCTTCCGCTCCGGGAAGCGCCAGGTTTGTGGGGTCACGTGGCTGCTGACCCCGGGCTGTGATTGGCCGGTCCTCTAGTGACGTCAGACGTCCCCGCGCACGCCGAGGGTTGGAGAGTGGCTGCGGCGCTGGGGAGCGTTAGGCGGCAGCGACGGCTCGGCGGCCGCGCCTCCCACACTCATGAGGAGCCGGAAGGTGAGGCCGGGCCGGGCCGGGCGGAGCGGGGCCGGGCAGGCGGGGCCGAGGCGCGGGCGCCGCGCCGGGTGCTGGGGAGCTGAGGGGGGACGGACGCCTCGGGCCAAGGGGCGACCTCGGCTTGGGCCTGGCCCTCCGTGAGCTCCCGAGCCACGCGCCCTGCGGGGGCTCCCAGGCCACGCCTCCCGGAGGGGGGCTCCCAGGCCACTCCTCCCGGAGGGGGGCTCCCAGGCCACACATCCTGGGGGGGGAGGCTCCCAGGCCTCCGGGACGGGGACCTGCGGGCTCCATCCCTCAATGGGGACCCGGGCTCCCTCCCCGGAACTGGTCTGGACCCCGGCGTTTCCGGCGCTGCCAGCCAGGGGTCCCTGTTTTCCTGTTGCCACGACCAAGCCTGGGTGACATGCAGCTTGGCCCCACTATCCTATGTGAAACGGGGTGACGTGGAATCCACCCCGAGAGGGTGAGGATTGCCGATGCCCGTTCCTGGCACTGGGTGACCGTGCGGTGTGTGGACGGAGGCGAGGGCCTGGGACACAAGCCACCCCTGGCCCGGGGGGACCCCGCTGGGGGGGCCTCCAGCGGAGGGGACGCGCACCCGGGCACTCCGGGTTTGCTCAGGACCGAATCCCAACTCCTTCCTCCCCCCACCCCCCAGCGGCGTGGACCCTGAGGGCCCCTGCAGACGGCGTAGGTGGCACCGTGCGCAGGGCGCTGGTCCCCAGGCCCACTGTCGGCTCCTGGTTCAGCTGGGCAGCGCGTGCACATGCGATGCTGCTGGTGCACTTGGAGGCACTCGCCTGTGCCATTTCACTTTTCTCTCGTTATGTGGCCTGTTTTGTTTTGTTCCTCATTTAAATGGGTTAAAGTGAAGGTTTTTTATTAAAATTCTTTTAAATGTTTTTATTGATGTCAGAGAGGAAGGGAGAGAGAGAGCTGGAAACATCAATGATGAGAGAGAATCAGATCAGCTGCTTCTGCACACCCCCTCCCCCAGCCCCGACTGGGGATCGAGCCACAGCCCCCATGTGCCCTGACCGGAATGGAAGCGTGACGTCCTGGTTCCTAGGTTGACATGCAGCCTCGGAGCCGCACCAGCTGGGCAGAGTGAACGTTTTTTAATATAACTAATGATTTTCCCCTGGTTTAAAAAGCTTGTCCTTCATAACAGCAGAACCCGCCTGGGATTGTACCAGCTTCATTCCAAACATACAGAAGTGTTCGTCCTGTATGGCTGTTTCTTTACCCGCTTTCATGGTGTGGTGTTGGGAATATCACATTTCTGGTCACAGACGCAGCGCACAATGTCTGCCTGCTTTTCCGTCTGGAGCCATTTTCTTAGCCCAGCGCAGCTTTGCTCCCACGCACCTCCTGTACGCTGTTACTGCACACTGGTGACCGGTGCATGAAATCCGTGCACATTAAAGGGGAATTCATTAGAGGAAATATTTTAATAATCTTCCTCCAGTCAGAGTCTGGGGCGCACCACAGGACCAGAGTTAAGTCCCTGCCCACCCACGTGCTCCTCAAAATCACGAGAGACCCAGGCCTGGCCGGCTCCACCCCCATTGGGCGAGATCCAGACCCTGCCAGCCCCACTCCCATCAAGCCCTGCTGGGCAAGGGGCATGGCCTGCGGTCCCCCATCAAGCTCCGCTGTGCAGGGGGCGAGGCCTGAGGTCCCTGGCCTAGCCCAGCACCACGCAGCCTTAGGTCCTTGCTGATGGCTCATTAAGGCTCATTACGGGAACTGGTCCTCTGTTGTGGGCACAGCCATCTTGTTATGGTGGACAGCCATTTGCATGTTCCCTCCTTACTAGAGAGGCTAGCACGTCTCCGTGTACATTGTGTGCATGTTATCGTGTGTGATTGCTGTTTCAGTCAGGTCAGAGAAGGAGGGGATACGTGTGCGGTTACTGCCTTGTTTCCCTTTGAGTGGATTGCCATCCGGAAGCTTCCTCAGCCCGGAGGGCTTGGTGTAGGGTTGCCTGTGCGGAGGGGTTGCTGGCAGCAGGCGCTCTCAGTGCTTGTTATCCGAAAGTGTCTATTTTGCCTTCATTTTGGAAGAATAGCTTTGCTGGGTTATAGGACTCTTGGTTGACAGCGTTTTTTTCTGAGAACTTTTAATATATTTGAGTGTACCCACTGTGCTGTGGCCTCCCGGGCTCCTGCTGACACGTCAGCAGCTTGCTCCCTTGGAAGCCAGGAGTCATTTCCTCTGGCTGCTTTCCTCCTTGTCTCTGACACTCACCTTTCTCACAGGGTGTGCGTGTGGCTCTCTGTACCCTTGCCGGACGTAGAACTCCGTCCTGGAGGCGCCTGAGTGTAGGCGGTGGTCCTCAGCCCTGTGAGGCGCGCTCAGCCATCCTTTGACTACTTCCTGTCCCTCTCTGTCCTTTCTGGGACGCCCATTACACGTATGTTGTATAAACAATGTTTCTCTAAGATTCTTCATTCTTTTTTCTCTCAAGGTTGCATATCTATCAGTCTGTCGTCTTATCCTGTTCTGCCAATTCATACCCACTGTTGAACCTCTGGCATACTTTCAGCCACAGAACTTCCATTTGGTTCATTTTTATAATTTCTATCTTTTTATTGATACTTTGTATTTGATGCAACATATCAAATCTTTACTTTTTAAATCATGGTTTCTTTTATCTTTTTCACATGTTTATAATGGCTACTTTGAGCCTTTTTCTGATAAATGCAAGATCTGGTCACTCACAGGCAGTGTTGTCTGCTTTTATTCCAAGGCCTGGATCTGCTTTCTTGTTTCCTTGCATGCTTCATGCTTTTTTTGTTGAAGCTGGATATTTTAGATAACGTGGTGGCTGTTCTGGGTGCTGATCTCCCAGCACACTGCTGTTAGTGTGCTGTTGGTTCAGTGACTCGGTGGGTGGTTCTATTAGAGTCTGCTTTCCCCCCTCCCCCAGAGGAGCACTGGGCCACCCACAGTCACCCCAGGAGGCCCGCTTCTAGGGCTGCCTTCCTCTCCCGCCTCTCCCAGCTGGTAACCGGCTGATTGCTCCGTGGTTCTCAGCGGTGACCTGGGCATGCATTGCTCCACAGACTCTCCCACTCCCTCCGGCTTCTCTGAGGGGATGGTTTCTGAGCCAGTGTCTGGTGTCTGTTCGGGCCCCAGGGGCTCTTCCAGCTGTTGCTCCCACCCCCTGTGCGGAGCTGCTCAGGACCCCGCTGCCCGGGGAGCCCCAGGCTGGGCTGACCACTGCCCTGAAGTCACTCCTCTGGGGAGCGGTGAAGAGCTCTGCCCAGGCACCGCTCTGAGCCGGGCTCTGTCAGCACGGACAGGCCTGAGGCTGGAGAGAGGGCTCAGCTCGGGGAGGGCATGGCGGCAGCCGTGAGCCCTCAGGAGCCTGGCGGGATGGATGAGATGCCCCTGGAGCAGTTTCTAAGCTCCCTCCTTCCTTCTTGATCTCTTTTCCTCGGAGTGTGTGGCCTTCCATCTGTCCAGTGGGCTCCCGGGGCGTGTGGTGAGGGCAGCTTTCCAGCCTGCCATCCAGTGTCCCTGGGTTGCCCCCTTCTCTTATCACTCACGCCCATCAGCTCCCAAGTCAGGAGAGGATTCACAGGAAGAGCTGTGCAGCTCCAGGGAGGCCAGCAGCTGCGGGGACAGTGTGAGGCAGTCAGGGCGGCTGAGGGCAGCGCACAGGAGCTCCTGTACCTACACCCGCTCCTCAGTACAATTCTTTCAGCTGTCCCTTTTAATTAACTTCTCCCTGTTATCAGAAGGCGTCTTTAGCATTCAGAGTAAATGGGGGCGGACCCGTTTCTTACTGTCGAGGGGTTCGGGTCCGGGGTGGGGGCTTGTTCATGTTCCCTCTCACCCAGAACTGGCACCACAGGGAGGGACCTTCTGAGGGAGAATGTGTGCTGCGGACAGTTACTAAAGACAGGTTCCTAGAGGGTGTTAGGGACTGATCACCCCAGTTCCCAAGACGGTGGAAGAGGAGGTCTTGCATCTTAAACCCAGAATCGTTTGGATTCGCACACTGAGGTCACCAGTGTCCTTCCATAGCGACGGGAAGTGGGGGGACCATGGCCAGTGTCCTTCCATAGCGACGGGAAGTGGGGGGACCATGGCCAGTGTCCTTCCATAGCGACAGGATGTGGGGGGACCATGGCCAGTGTCCTTCCATAGCGACGGGATGTGGGGGGACCATGGCCAGTGTCCTTCCATAGCGACGGGAAGTGGGGGGACCGTGCTCAGCGCCATCCTGGTTAGGAAGCCCCCTCCGCGCCCACATTGCAGGGCACAGCCTCTGACAGCCGTGCTCCTCCAGCTCACAGGGGCAGTGCGGTCTTCAGAGCGTCTGCGAGCCCGGAGCTGCTCCGCCAGGCTGACCTCTGCCCAGGAAGTCAGGACCGCCGCGTCCGGCAGGACAGTATGCCAGGTGAGCCTCTGCAGGGAGACGCCGGGTCAGGGCTCGGTGTCCGGTCTATACAGCGTGTGTTCTGAGGGGTGCTGATTGGGAACCGGGGCAGGAGGTTGGGTCCAGGGAGTGAGCAGGCCTGTCTCAGGCCCTTCTGTCTTTGATGCAGCCTTTTTTTTTTAATCCTCACCAAGGGGTGAGGATTTTTTCCCATTGGTTTCAGAGGAGGGGGGCGGGGAGAAACAGAAACACCGATGTGAGACACATTGGCTTGTTGCCTCCTGCACACACCCAGTGGGGAGGGAAACGGGGATCAGTACTTGCTCTTGACCAAAAATTGAACTGGCAACTCTCCGGTGCGTAGGCTGAGGCTCTAACCACTGAGCACGCCGACCAGGGCTCAGTGCAGCCTTTTGAGTGATGGTGGCATAGTGTCCTCCTTTCTCCCCCAAGGCTTCGAGAGAAAGGCAGAGTGGGCTGGGGGGCGGACCCACCGTGTCTGCGTGTCTGCATTCCGTGCAGTGCGGCAGCAGTGGCTGGGACTCGGTGTGTCAGCAGCACCCGCAGTCTCGCTGCTCCGTGGCTCCTGGGAGCCCGGCTAAGACACGTGTGAGCCTGCAGAGCACCTCCCGTCCCTGCCCTCAGCTGCTCGCCCTCCAGCAGAAAGGGGACGGCTGCGGTCTGTCCGCACGGGCTTCTGAGCGTGCTCAGCGGTGGGCAGCCTGGGGCACACGGGTGGGGCGGGCTGCGGTCCTGGGTTCTTCCCGCTGTCCCTCGGGTGGCAGCAGTGGCCTGGGCCGTACCCAGCCGTAGAGGCGGGACTGCAGGTCCAGGGTGAGGTGAGAGGAAGGGGCCTCGGGTTGGGACTGCTGTGTTTGCTGTCCGCTTCATAATCCTAGACGGGCCTGCTTTCCGGCATTTTTTCCTCCACAGACTTCCTCCCACAAAGCCACGGACAGGCGAACTTCCAAGAAGTTCAAGTGTGACCGAGGCCAACTTGTGAAGTCGGAATTACAGAAGCTGGGCCCGAAGAGCGAGAGTGGGAGCGCGGCCCTGCCCCGGGCGCCGCCGGAGAGCCCCGGCGGGAATGAGCCCCCGGCGCCGGAGGAGGAGGGCCCGGCGCCCCCGGGGGAGGAGGCCGGCATCGCTGCTCCGCGGGGGAGCGCGGGCCTTCCCTTCGGGCACGGCCGAGTGGTGAGTGACGCGTGCTCAGCAAGGACTGCGGACGGCCCGCCCCGCGCCCTCCCCGGAGGGGAGTCGGACAGCAGCTCGGCCGCGGGGGGCTCCGTGCTGCAGATGGACGGCAGCGCCCTCCTGGACGACGACAGCAACCAGCCCATGCCCGTGAGCCGGTTCTTCGGGAACGTGGAGCTCATGCAGGTGAGTGGGCGCCGTCTCCCCTCGGGGGGCGTGTGAGGACTGCCTCAGCCCAACAGCAGGTGCACCGTCACCTTTCAACCAGGAGATGAAGGGCAGTTCCTCACTGGGCACGCCCACCTGTCCCTCCCCCGAGAGCCCGGCTGCTGGGCGGTGTCCCCGCAGGGCCTGCGCCCCGGGCTGGCTTCCCGCCTTTCCTCCACGTGGACTTAGTGGTCCCACTGTCTGCAGGGGGGCTGCGCTGTGGCCCACGCCGGCGCTGAGGCAGAGGGAGGGGTGACTGATGAGGGCGTGTTCTCTCCCCCAAGGACCTCCCACCAGCGTCTGCGTCCTGTCCCTCAGTGAGCAGACGGGAGTTCAGGAAGATGCATTTCAGAGCCAAAGATGACGACGACGAGGAGGACGCGGAAATGTAGGAATAAAGTTCACACGGTGACTGCCTTGCATGTTCAGTGCGCTGACAGGTGACAGGCGAGGTTATGGGACTTAGGAAAGTGACCCTCGGGAGAGTGTCCTTAAGCAGACTCCCGGGGCTCCGCTGGGGCCGGGCCGTCCTTGCGGGGGGAAGCTGCTGCTGCTGCTGCTTGCACGAGGCGTCTGGTCCCCGTCGGACAGGTGGAGGTGGTTGGAGGCAGCCGCGGGCTGGGTAAAGGGGGGATGTTTGTGAAGGAGACGCCCCGGGAGTTGTAAGCCCTTCACGGGCTGACTCGGACTGTTCCGAGAACTCTGTGAGGCTGAGGTTGACCTTGGACGTTCTGCAAGAGGCACAGGGGAAAATAAAATATATTTTGAAAATATTTTAAAGAAGCCTGTGTCCCTGAAACTACTCCTTTCTGAAGTGTTTGGGACTGTGAGTCCTGTCTTGCCTGGCCCCGAAGGCCGGGTCAGCCTCCTCACCTAGCCAGCAGCCCAACCAGAGGCCAGGCGGCGGCCTGCAGGCTCCTGGGTGGGCAGCACACTCCTCACCTGTGGTGGGCAGCTGCCATCTTGTGGTTTTTAGGATCCTGGGCTCCTGCTCACAGCTCTGCACCCCCTGCAGCTTCCTCGCTGCTGGCGTGTTGTCAGTTAACCAGGTGGCTTTGGGACCCTACAGGTGGGAGGGGCCTCCGGGGAGAGGAGAGCCTGGAGGCTGGCTCTGTCCCCAGGGGCCAGGGACGTGGCCGGTCGGGACTGTGATGAAGCCACAGTGAAACCGGAGGGCCGCCAGCTCGTCAGTCTTTCCTCGGAGACCCTCCTGTGGACGGTGAACACAGAGAGCCTGGTGAGCCTGGCAGGGTCGGAAGCTCCACCTGGATCCCGCCTGCGGGGACAGCCAGGGCTGCACAGTGAGGGCTGCACTAGCTGAGCTGGCCTCCGTGGTATCACGTGTTACCAGGCACAGCTGCCCCCCCACCACCACACCTCCTCCTCTTCGCCTGGCCACAAGGAGCATCTTGTGTTGCGTTCTTGCCAGCGAAAGGAAACGCTCTAAGACTGGTCTTTGCAAAGTGATACACAGTCACACAGGAGCCCGCTGTGGTAGGAACACAGCCCTGTGTGTCCAGCGCCAGGCAGGTGGCAGGGTCACTCGTGCTGTGTCGCAGGAGAGGCCATCCGATCACCTAAGACCGCCTGCCGCCAAGGAGGCTGCTCACACCGACACGCAGGAGACGCCTCTGTGGCTGGAAATGGAACCGCCACCCCCAAACCCGACCTTCCCTCCGGTGAGAGGCGATTGCTCCTCCCCCACCGGCCTGGCCCAGCCCGGCTGCTCCACGGCGTATCCAGTGAGGAGGGGGGACGATTTGGGTCAGGTTTTTGAAAATCACTGACCCCTTTTTATCCTCATTCCCATCATTGTCAGTGAGTGCAAACGCTTCTGACGTGTCTATTTGAAAAACCTTTATTGCTTTTCCTGGTTCTATAACAAGTGTAAAAATTCAAATGTTACAAAAGGTAAAAAACTAAATTTTTTAAATTCTGAAATAAATGCTCATTTTAAAAATTCAAGTATAGTTGTTTCTCGGTCCCGCGGGAGACTGGCCCAGGAGCCCCCACCCCAACACCAAACCCTGAAGACGCTCAGGCCCTGAGGTAAAACGAAGACGGCCCTCCACATCCGGGGATTCCACCTGTGGCGCGAAGCTACGAGGGCCGACTGTTGTCAAACACGCTTAGAACGTGAGTCCTCTGTAACCGTCGCACCCACGCTGTCCCCAGGATTACAGCTGTGCAGACGGGCTGCCTCACACCAGCACGTGTGTCACACTCATGGCCTTGGCGTAGGCCACTCGCCGGTGATTTAACAGGCGGCTCCTTCACAGTGTGGCCTCGGTACGCGGCAGGTTGAACCGTGAGATCAGCAATACCCGACCGCTAGCCTAGAAGCCGGGGATCTGGGCTGAGTGCAGTGCCACGATCACCACGCCCCCAGCAGGTGTGGAGGCCGCTTCAGGCCATAATGGCACAGCAGCAAGCACCCCTATGCTGCTTGTGGGGGGTGAGCATTTCACCCCGAAAAGGTCAGGATCCCGGCATTTGGAAGAATCCAGAGGACGGAGCTTCGGTCTGGGGAATGGAGACCCGGCGGAGCTGTCCCTCAGGCAAGGGTGGTGGCTTCGGCCATGACGCCGTTCAGCGTGGCAGCGTTGCCACCAAGCACGCAGGGTGGGTAAAGTCCAAGAACTCCGGTCCCTGACCCGCCAGCCGGGCCCTAGGCGCTGGTGTCCACAGCTCGCAGGCGCAGGATACGCGAGCTGAACCGTGCTGAGACCAGAAGTCTGCAGGGAGCCTGTGAACGTGTTTTCCAGAAGCTGTCGCAGTGGCAAAAACAGCACCCGTTAAAATTCCGCCCGCACCAGGACGCGGCCCGCGTCACGGGCGCTTGCGCACAGCCTTCCTCCTCGTGAGCTTGGCCTGGGGCCGGTAGATCCTGCGCGGGTCGCAGCGGAGCCTGTGGGTGGTCTTCTTGTGGCAGGCCACGTGCACCAGCTTGAGGTTGTCGCGGGTGAAGAGCAGGCTGTAGAAGTACTCCCAGTCCACCTGCCGCCCGGCCGGCTCGCCCACCGCCTCCGCCAGCGCGGGGATCACCGTGCGCTTCTTCTCTACTCTGCAAGGGAGGGGGACGCTGGTGCCCGCTGGCGCCGAGGCACGGCCTCCAGCACAGGCGCCCTGGCTGGCACCGCGACGCCGCGGGCTCAGGCAGCTCACGGCAGTGCGTGGCCGCTCGCAGAGGTGACGGGAAGTGCAGGTTTAGAGGAAGCCACTCCGCGCCTCCAGGAGCTGGGCGGCAGGGCCAGGGGGAGGGTCAAGCACTCGGGGACGTCCCTTCCCTGACTGGACCCTGAGCCGCACCGAGCGTGGCCACAGCTGCGGGTCAGCTGCCTGGCAGGCCCTGATGGCAGCTTGGCGGTGTCACTGGGTGGTGCCTGTAACTGTAAACAGGAGAGCCCCCGACCCGCGGACTCACATGTGGTCCAGGTTCCACGTGCTGAAGAGCACCCGGCTCTCCCGGCTCCCGTAGGGGTTGATGGAGTGTCTGGACGCACAGTCGGCCATGTCGAAAGGACCCTGCGCCGAGAGAACACGGTGACCGCCGCAGAGTGAGCCGTCCCCTCTGGTCTGGGCCAGGAGGCGCCACCTCAGCCCCCGCCCAGCTCTGCAAAGCCCAGGTGTCATCGGCACCTGAGGCCAGCCACACCTGACACCCACAGAGGTGAAGGCCAGGACGGTGGTGGGATGGAGCCCCCCGTCGTCCTGAGGGGTGGCACCTGGGGAAGCAGTGCCCCGGGCAGCCCTCAGGTGATGGGAGGCTCCTGCAGTGTCTGCCTGCAGCTCAGAGTGCCGGCTCCGGCCGATGCCCCGGCCAGGGGCTCGGGCTGGCCCAGTGCCCGAGGTGTCTCAGTGGCCACAGACCCTGACATCCTTGGGCGCTGTCACTGAGGAAGCTGCCCGGGGGACAAAACACTGCTTCCCAGAGGCTCCTGATGGTCCCTCCTCGCCCCAGCACCCCCATCAGCAGGAGCGCCACCAGAACTTGTCAGAAATGCAGGTTCTCAGGCCCATGCCACTGGAGCAGGTGCTCTGGTGGGCCCAGCGGCCTTTCAGCAGCTCGGGGTGCGAGGCTGCTGGCCGGAGGCCCGGGGCGTTGTCCCGCTCACCTCCCTGGGAGGGCAGCTCAGCACCCGCCAGTGGCCCCAGGCAACGGGCTCCCGCTCACCTGGCAGGAGAACCAGCCTTCGGGCGTGCAGAGCCGGCCGCCGGCCTTGGTGCTCCTGTCGAAGTAGCTGCCGTTGTACTGCGCGGCCCTGAGCTTCTGGGCCATGGCGTCCACGGCCCGCACGTACTCCTCCCGAGCCTGCACGCCCACCGCGGACGCGTGCGAGCTCACCTGGAGGGCGGCAAGGACGCGGCTGGGACCCCAGCCCTCGGAGCTCAGGCGGAACCTCGCTGTCCAGCCCGGGAAGTCTCCGCAGACGGAGCTAACACCACAGGCGGGGGACACAACTCGCTCCGGACACCCTGCCCACCCCCGGTCTCCTCGCACTGGCCACTTGCCGCTCGGGGGGGGGGGGGGGGGACTGAGGGGAAGAGGGCCGACCAGGAGCTGCCATCGTGCTGCATCCCTGCCCGCCTGCCTGCCACACCGTGCAATCAAGTGCAGGTGGAGACTGGCCCCGGGGTGTTCCAGGCTGTGCCAGCACCAGCCCCTTCCTGAGCTGCCCCAGGCAGGGCGGCACCAGGCACCGCGGGGCTGGGGTCCAGCACTGCCCCAGGAACTCCGGGAAGCCCAGCAGCCTCACCTCCCACCGCGGAGCCCAGTGCCCGCCCTCCGCAGGGCCCACCTCTCTCAGGTAGGTCCGGATCCTGCTTGCACAGCTGAACCTCATGTAGGCCGACTTGTTCCTAAACCGCGACTCCAGACCTGCAGGGGGAGCCAGGCCAGGGTCTGCATCCATGCCGTCCTGGGCGGGAGCGGGAGGTGGGGGACCCTGCATCCATGCCATCCTGGGCGGGAGGGGGGAGGAGGGTCCGGGCTTCGCCATGGCCCAGATGCAGGGTCCCCCACCTGCCGTCCTGGGTGGGAGCAGGGCCGGGAGGTGGGGGTCCGGGCTTCATCTGAGAACTGTGTCTGAGGGTCTCTGTGCAGGAGGGGGATCTCAGCGGCCACCCCAGGCCTCCTGCCAGGTGCCCCTTCTCAGGACTGCTAGCGTCTCAGGGTTGCTCAACAGGCTCGTCCATAGGTGGGAGCCACCCGGGGTCTGGCCACGGGCGGATGAACGGATCAAGAACACGCGGTCCCCACACCGTGGGATAGGCTTCACGCCACTACGGCCGGCCGCCAGGGACCTTGTAGACGGAGGCTGTGACAGCAGCCAATCTCAGAGGCAGGTAGTCTGACTCCACCTCCGTGCGGTCCCTGGAGGCGGCAGGTCCACAGAGAATGGAAGGAAAGGGGGATGCCAGGGGCTGGGGAGCGGATGGCGGTGAGTGTTTAATGGGGACAGAGGTGCAGTTTGGGAAGATGGAAAGTTCTGGAGCTGATGATGGTGAGGGCTGCACAGCAATGGGGATGTATGTAATGACCCTGAGCTATGCCCTTAACAACAGCTAGAATGGTGAGCTGTGTGTCATAGGTACCCACCACCGTCCTGGGCGGCCGGACCAGCCCCGGGAGCAGGAAAGCAGCAAGCCCCTACTTTGGGGAGCCCCTAGTTTGGGGAACTGGTGCAGGACCCGGCCACTCCCAAGGTGTCCGGCTCTCGGGAACCCTCCCAGGCCCAGCTCCCCAGGCCCCAAGTCCCAGGCACCTTCGAACCAGGGCGGGTCCTCGGCCCTGGTCTCGGCCGTGATGTTTTCGCTGACCGTGCGCAGGAGGTCGGCCAGCAGCTTCTGCCGCAGCGGCGCCTGCTCGTCGGCCAGCAGCTGCCGGGCGGCCTGGATGACCCCCACGTGCGGCCTGTGGAACACGCTGAGGAAGCGACTGATGTCACTCACGTCTGCCACCGGAGGGGACGAACGGAAGCCATCAGTCCTCTGGCACCGCCTTGGGAAGGCCCAGCCTGACCGCCTCCCCCTGATGCTTTCGAGTCAGGACTCCGTTCTCACGGCATTCCCGTTTGCACCAATGCACACGGGGCTGCCTCCGCCTTCTGGCCGAGGCGCGTAAGCTCTGAGCACACGTGGGTATAACCCAGGGGTTCCCAGCCTTCCTCTGGCCACGCCCCTAAGCATCTCTAACATCCTGAGTGGCGCTCCACCACCCCCTCCCGACATGGAATTCTTATCACAAAGTGAGCTCCTATTCATGTGGAGGAAGCCGAAAAGGCCATGAGCTTGGTCTAAACAAGCTTCTAAAGAACACGGCATCCATGAAAGAGAAAAAGAAAGGGCCATTGAAGTCCTGAGGAAGAAATCACTAAGAACTTGTTAATAATAATAATAATATGAAGCAATATGAAAAATAAAGTTTCAGAACATAATAGAGAACTGAAATTTGTAAGTATGTCACAGTACATATTTATATACTATCAGGTGCCTAGAACCATAAGAAATGCAAAAAATTCACTGTTAACTCCTTCCAGACCTCCCTGTGGGGTGTGTGCCCCACGTGGGAACCCCTGCTATGACCCTCGGTGTGGCTGCGAGCTTCCCCTTTTCTTGGGTGCGCACCCCGGAGAGCACTGCCAGGGCACTGGGGAGCGTCTCGGTTTCAGGAACCACCAGCGCCCACGGCGTCTCTCCACCTCCTCCCCGTCCCCATCATCTAGAGCTGAGGGCAGTCTCCCGGGGGTGGCTTTCACATCCCCGATGGCTGATGGACCATTCGCACACCCTGCTTGGAGGAATGCGCACAGACCCTCTCCCTCAGCACCAGGCCCGCCACTCACAGCCCTGCCAGGCCTGGCCCTCGGTGAGCAGCACAAGCTCCGCGTTGTCCGGGACGCTCCAGAAGGAGTCTGCGGTCAGCTCCGCTCCATCCTCCCAGAGGCACAGGCGGGAGCCGGGCACGGGCACCTGGGGGAGAGGAGAGGACAGGACGCTGGCTCAGGGCCCCAGGCAGGCCCCTCCGTGCAGCAGCCGCCTCACTAGAAACAAGAGCCACGCTCAGCACGCCGCCTTCACCATGGCGCACACCTGAGACGGCGCACGTGTCTAAGGAATCAGCGTGTGTGTCGGAACGCGGGCACCTCCTGCAGGTCATTCTAAAGCAGTGGCCCTGCTCTGCACGAGGGACCCTTTCCAGCTGCTGCTCAGAGCACTTACAATCCAAACCCTTCTCCAAACCTGACGCGGGACTGCAGCCCCTACGCCAGCGAATGCACCCCCATCCACCAGGGCCAGGACCGCGGGCTGAAATGACGCCTGGCTTCTGTCCCTTGGGGAGGCTGGCGCTCTGTTGCTCCACACTGGTTGGTTTTATGAATTTTGGGGGCACCTCCTGTGTCACCCCCACCTCACATGTGTACACACCCCAGCGCTGGCCCAGACCCAGCCCTGAAAACAGTGAGAGCAAGACAGCAGCTGCATGAGCCACTTTCCTGCTGCAGGGCCTTGAGGGGCCCCAGAGCCCAACCCCTTCGTTCCACACGAGGGGAACCCGAGTCCCAGGGCGGCCAGTGGCTGCGTCCTAACCCGCGGCTAAAGAGCAGGTGTGCTCTGGAAACGGTCCCTGAATCTCAAGCCAGAGGCAGGGCCCTCAGGGTCAGAGGGGGATGCCCCGCCCCCTCCACAAGCCTGCACCCTGCGGAGCAGGAGGAAGAGGTGCCTCTTCCGGGTCTCAAGGGACCAATGGCAGGAAATGGCTTTTCCCTGGACCCTCCGCTGTCTCCCTCCCCCTCCCACCACACCGCTGCACCTCCGATTCCCCCAAATTCCTCCCAGGCGGTCAGTACCTGAGCCGGGCAGGGGCAGAGGCTTCTAACGCTGTGTGCCCGGACGCGGCACCTCTGCGCCCAGGGAGAAATCTGAGGACCTCCCCCCAAGCCTGAGAACCCCTAGAAACCTGAGGACTCCAATTCCACCCACTCCGCAGCACCCCCTGCGCCCTTCCAGGCTCTGCCACCCGGCTCCTGCCCTGACGTGAAGGCGTCAGCACAGAATCACAGGGTTTTGTCGTGGACCCGGAGACAGTTCACGTCGGGGGAACCCAGCCGGTGCCGCCCACGGAGATCCTGCTCGGGTCCCCGCCTCCCGAGGCATCTGTCAGGACTCGGGGACACACTGGGCTGATGTGACCGGTGCTGACGGTGACAGATGACGGGCCAAACAGTCCCATCACACCCAGAGCCTCGGGGCAAGCTCGGTGGCCGCCCTCGCCCGCCCCGCCGCACCTGGAAGCGTTGGCACCCCTTCCGCAGCACCTCCTGGCAGCTCCTCCCCGCGATCCCAAACTTCTGCTGGCTGTGCAAGGCCCGCAGCTTGAACGTCTTGGGCTTCCGGGACCCAGACATCTTCAGGGCCTCCGGCCCCGCGGGCAGCACCTGCTCGGCCCGCTGCTCAGGGAGTCCGCACCCCGCGGCGGGCTGGCTCCCGGTGGACTCCGCGCAAAGGAAGAAGGCAGCGCGCCACGCCCTGAACTACACTTCCCAGAAGGCCCAGGGAAGAGGCGGTCCTGTCCTGGAGCGCATGCGCCGTTCCCCGGAAACTCCGTTACCCAGAAGGCCTGGGAAAGCGTTGCGCATGTGCGGCGCGGCGGGCGGGGCCGCGCAGGCGCGGAGGCCGGGCGGGCCGGGCCCGGCTGGTTGTCATGAGAGCGGCGGCCGCGGCCCCGGCGCTGGGCGCCGCCGCTGCGAGTCGGGGCGGCGGAGGCGGCGCTGCCTGAGCCCCGCCGAAGGCGCGGAGGTCGTGTGGACGCCGAGGTCCGGCGGCCCTCCATCCTGACAGGTGGGCGCTCGGCTCCTGGCGTTTCGCGTCGGATTCCGCGTCCTGGTGGCCCGACCTGCCCGTGCGGGGCGCCCGGCGACGGTGACTCGCCGCTCCGCGCAGGTTCCGTTCGCGTCCTGGTCCGTCCTTAGTTACCGTGGGTCCCCTCGCCTCCACACCCCTTCCGGCCCCTGACCAGAGACCACTCGCTGTGTAACACAGTTCCCTGAGGAGTGGAGACAGGCTCTCTCCGGGCTGGCAGCAGAAGCCCGGAAGTGGCCAAAATGTGCCCCTGGAGGCACCCTTTTCCCGGCGGCACCAGCCTGTGGAGTGAGGGGCCTCGGGGACACCTGCAGGCGGGCGCAGGCTGGGGGTGACCTCTGACCTGCACGGGGGATGGCCTCTGACTTGGGGGCGGGGCGCTGTCGGGGTCCCAGATCCACTAACTGGCCACCCAGGTCATGGCCATCGGGTCCTAACTCAGGAACCCTTCCCGGGCTCTCTGTCCAGGTTGCGGGGCCAACTTCGTGTCCGAACCCAGGGTGCTGTCCCAGCCTGCCCGCCAGACTTGCCCCTCCGCTCGGGGCCCCCAAGGCCGGCTCATCTCTAGGAGCAGGACCTGTTGCTTCCTCAGCCCACCTTGAAAACAGGTGTCTTTTCCTGTTCTCGGCTGAGTGTGATGGTGGCTCCTGAATCCGTACAGATTTGAAGTCCTACTCACAGGGCCAACGGGTGTGTGTGTGTGTGTGTGTGTGTGTAGACTCCTTCACCCAGCGCTTGGGACTACGGTGGGCAAGGCCTTGAGGGCCTGTCCTCCAAACCTTCATGACAACAGACAGGTGCAGCTGTCACCCCAACGCCAGAGACAAGGAAACTGAGGCACGGCGAGGCCCAGGCCAGGGTCCCCCAGCTGTGAGCCACGCAGGCAGGGTTTATGCCCCGCCGTCAGTGGTCAGGTTCCAGCACCCTCCGCCGTGCGCACTGAGACTGAAAAAAGGACCTTTTAGGCCCACGGTGCCATGTTGTCTCAGTAAATCCGAAACAAAGGACTGGCACTTAGGGACCGGGCACAACAGGGGCAGCCTCCCCAGGGCGTCTGAAAAGGACTCCATGTTGGCCCCCCCCTTCCAGGGCCCTTCCACCTTGTACCCTAGGCGCCAGGGGTCCTGTCCAGCATCTAGAAAGGTTCAGGAATCTGGACAAGGAGCTGCTGTAAATTACTAGAGTCTGGAGACAGAACATAATTTCGGAAGGCATTTTGGGGAGCCATAGGAGCTTGGCCGTAGGAAGCAAGTTCTCTGTCTCTCTGGACCCCTTGCTTTTTATTAACACAAATTGCCCTAAGGCAAAGTAGATGTGCAGATCAAAGGCCAAGCTTTAGTATTTGGAATCCATTGTCAGGTTGGGGGGGATCTGCAGCTTTGAGGTGTTTGGCCAGCAGGAGGCAGTAACAGGTAGATTAAAATGCCCTCAGCTTTCTGGCAGCAAGCAATCATCTCTGCAGATCTTCAGGTGTGGGGAGATGCCCTCAGCCATTTCCAGCGGGCAGTCCTCAAGGTTCCATCAACCTTCTGAGGGAACTTCCCGCATTTATGACCTGCTGGAATCAGCTTCCGTACCTGGAGTCCCTTTATAAACCTCCAAGTGAGGTAGTGGGGTGTGGCTAAAGGATGCTACTGTATAAGGTGCTTAAGGAGAATCAAAGTTCTTTCGCAGAGGGAACATTGCAGTTACTTGGAGTTTTAGCAAGGCTGGAACTGGTAGTTTCCGGTGGATAAAGTTGTGATAACATGTTACTGAGTTCCTCTTTTAAAAAAGCGTTTAGTGTGGGGGTTCGGGAAGAGACCACCAAAAGCTTACACCTGTGGATAAGGACAGCGGTGGGGTGGGGAGGGGAGTAAGGGTAGAGGGTGGGGTGGGAACCGGGTTGAGGGGAGCTACGGGGGGGAGTGGGGGTGGGAGAAACAATTGTAATAATCTGAACAATAAAGATTTATTTAAAAATAAATAAATAAATAAACAAGCATTTCCTGCTCTCTCCAGCAGCCCCAGCGCACAGAATGCCCCACAAGATCGGATTCGTCGTTGTCAGCTCATCTGGGCACGAGAACGGCTACAGCGCCCGGGAACTCATGATCCACGCTCCCACCGTCAGCGGGTGGAGGTCGCCAAGGTGGGTGGGCGAGGGCCTCGGTGGGCAGCGGGGGCTCCGGAGCAGGCGGCTCCTTTCCCTGTCACTGGTCAGAACTCAGACGTCCTGGCCGCGGGTTGTCCACTGCTGCTGCTGCTGCTGTGCCCCCTGTGTGGTGTCATGCGTTCTCTTCCTGCTGCTCAGGGTTTTTTTGTTGTTGTTTTTTTAAACATCTCCAGGATGCTTTTTTTTTTTTTTTTTTTTTAATATATCGTATTGATTTTTCAGAGAGGAAGAGAGAGGGATAGAAAGTTAGAAACATCGATGAGAGAGAGTCATCGATTAGCTGCCTCCTGCACACCCCCTACTGAGGATGTGCCCGCAACCAAGGCACATGCCCTTGACTGGAATCGAACCCGGGACCTTTCAGTCCACAGGCAGACGCTCTATCCACTGAGCTAAACCGGTCCCGGCTGCTCAGGGTTTTAAAGAGAACTTTCTGGACCTCTTCCCTCGTCACGTTACCCACGTTCACTTAAGAAATGTGTGAACACAAGAGGGGAGACGGAAGACAGCGGCCAGCCGGCCGCCCGCTCACGCCGTCTCTGTGCCGAGCTGCGGTGCGGTTTGCAGGTTTCCTGGTTCCGCCTCTGACCGTGGGGAGGTCACACCGAGCTTTGTCCCGACGTCTGTGCTTTACGTGTGTGTGTTCTGCGGGAGTGTCTGTGTCACAGCGGCTGGTTCCCGTGTTCCTGTCGCCCTCCTTCCCTCGGGCACCGCTCCCAACCTTGGCTTTGCAAAAACTCAGTGTCAGGAAATGCCAGGGGAGGTGCCCCGAACCAGAGCCCGTCTGAGCGCCCCCTGGTTGCCAGCCACCCCCTTCCTCATCTCACTCCCCGCTCATCCCTCAGAGTTCAACATGCAGCCGTCTCCCCCGTCCAGGGTCTCAGTTACCCGTGGTTCAACCACAGAGTGAAAATATCTCATGGAAAATTCCAGAAGTAAACAGGCACACGTTTAAAAGCGCCTGCTGCTCTGAGGCGCGTGATGAAACCCAGAGCTGTCCCCAGGACGTGAATCACCCTTTGTCCGGCGCCCCGCACCATGGACCTCCCCGCCCGCCCGTCACGGATCTCAGCGCTGTGTCCCAGCCGCCCTGGTTTCCCTGGCAACGGGCCCAACGCACGGGGGGGGGGGGGGGGGGGGCGGGGGGGGGCCGCTGGCGGCTCAGAGGTGCCCGAGGGAGGCCAGAGGTGCTTCCCGGTGAGCAGGGAGGCCTCTCCTTCGTGAGTAAGAAACCCTGTGCTGAGGCTGCGGAGATCGCGGTGAGAGGACTCCCGTCCGCCCGCCTGGACCTGAGGAGGGAGAAGGGATTCCTTCCTATTCCTTTTTCTTTTAATATTTTATTAATTTTTTACAGAGAGGAAGGGAGAGGGATAGAGAGTTAGAAGCATCATCCATCAGCTGCCTCCTGCACACACCCCACTGGGGATGTGCCTGCAGCTGAGCTCCATGCCCTTGACCAGAATCAAACCTGGGACCCTTGAGTCCGCAGGCCGACGCGCTCTCCACTGAGCCACACCGGTCAGGGCTTCCTATTCCTTCCTTTGCCGTCTCACCTCGGCCTGTGAGGGTTCCGGCCACGGAGCATGATGGGCAGCTGTTGGGAGGGAAGCAGCGTGGGATTTGTGGGTGGGAGACCGAGCGGGAAATGTGTTCCGACGACAGTGAGGGGTTTCGGAAAGCAGAGCCTCTGCAGGGCCCTGGCAGGAGCCCAAGACAGGACCGCAGCGATGGATCGTCAGAGCCACCCAGTTCCTGGCAACCCTTCCCCGGGCCTGGCCCACTGACCGAGCGGCTGCCCCTCACGGGGCAGGGACGGGAGGACCGGCACCCGCAGGCTCAGCGCTGCTGCAGGCACAAGGGTTTCCCAGATCCACACCCTTCACTGTCCTCCTCTGTCCCCAGGGAGCCCACCTCCTGCTGGCATCAGCCTGGTGTGGGCCCCCCCCACCCGCTCTCCCCCTCCCCGGCCTACCCAGCAGGGAGCCAAGGGGGCCTGCAGGGGGAGGCCTGCTCCCCATGTCAGAAATGTCAGAAGCTTAGGATAGGCTGCCTGGTCCCATGATGCCGCTCAGATGTCTGCGTGGGAATGGCAGTCTCCAGCTGGATTATGGGGTGGGGCTCAGGGCGAGGCTCAGTGGGGGGTCCTTGATCAGAGGAGGTTTTTAAGGCCATGACTGACAGGACACCCCTTGTTGATCGCTGAGGGGAGGAGGCTGGGACCCAGCCCAGGGCAAGGTCAAGGTCACAGGAAGGGGCCCTGTGGTAGGAGGGGCCGGGAGGGGAGGCCAGTGGCTGAGCCCTGAGTGCGGGGCACGGGGAGGGCTCCTGCTCGCCAGGCTGGCGAGGGCGGCTCAGCGATGGTGGGAACGGGAGGGGCAGGGGTCACAGAGGCTCCTCTTACCCGGGGTTCCTAGAGTCCTGGTGTCCCGACGGGAATGATGGCGGAGCGGCGGGTCTGACCTGCCGGCTCTGGGGGGTGCGGCTGGACGCTGGGCTTGTGGAGAGCGGCTGCTGGGAGGAGAGGTGGGAGGGACCAGCGGAGTGGCCAGTGGGCAGGGATGCCGAAGGCAGTGGCCAGCGGCGTGTCCTCTGCTCAGACACCTGTGCTGGCTGTGAACCCTGGTGGCCAGCTCAGCACACGTGGTTCCTCCATCCTTGGCTCGGTGCTGCGAGGCCCCGTCACGGTCACGGTCACGGTCACATCCCATGAGGCGGGGCTGGCCTGTGGCTCTGCCGCCTCCGTTCAGGGCTGTGTGCCGTTCACTCCCAGAGAGACGGGCTGCAGCGTGGGCGGTGCAGGTGCCGCCTCCAGGCCGCTGCGCCTGTGCGGGGCGGGGGGGGGGGGGGGGGGGGGGGGGGCGCAAACATTGACCTCGGAGGCTGCTGCCAGCCGGCAGGCCCTCCCTCTAAGCCAGGGCTCCTGGCTGTCTGCTCTGGCGGAAGTCCGAGGCTCCGTCTCGCCTGCCCGCACAGCCCCAGAGGTCGTGTCAACCTCGTGATAAACTTCAGTTTCCCTCGGACCCTGTTCCCACTGCTGTTCCCGGGGCAGGCAGTCCGACCCAGCCCTGGCTCCCAGCGTGTCCCACAGCGAGGCTGTGTGTGTCGTCCCCCCCCCCCCCAGGCGTGTGGCCGTGGCCCCGGCTTCGGGGAAGAGCGGTGCCCGGCGCCCTCGGCAGCACAGCGCTCTGCCCCCAGGTTCTGCCAGTTCCCGCAGGAGATCGTGGTGCAGATGGTGGAGCGATGCCGCGTGCGGAAGCTGCAGCTGCTGGCGCACCAGTACATGATCCCCAGCAAGGTGGAGTTCTACATCAGCCACTGCCTGCCCAAGTGCCTGGGCCCCTTCCAGGCCGAGCGCTTCCGCAGGCTGGGGTGAGCGGAGGGGGCCCCTCCCTGGAAGCCCCAGACTCCTGAGCGCCCCTCCTCTGAGTCCCGGCCCCACACTCGGGTCTGGGTCCCGGGTCCTGTGGCCCATCCCCCACACGCCCCCACTCCCACCCCCGTGCTCTCCCCGGGGTTTCCTGTGAGGCCGCGCTCCCCTCCAGCCCCTCGTAGGTGGGGACTGCCCCGGCCGCGCTCCCCCAGCCGCCTGCTCTGTGCCCTCCAGCTACGTCTCCCTCTGCGACAATGAGAAGACGGGCTGCAGAGCCCGGGAGCTGAAGTCGGTCTATGTGGACACAGAGGGGCAGTTTCTGAAACTGGTTCTTCACCAAAATCACGCCAACAAGTACAACATCTACAACCAGGTGACACGCCTCCCCGTGCCGACGCAGCTCTGGTTGGGTCCCGTGTCCCCTGTCTTTGCAGAGAGGCACTTTCAATCTTCCGTGGGGTGGCGTCTCCCGAGAAGGCTAAGCTCCCCTGGAGGGAGCCGCTGGCCCGCGCGGGCCAGGCAGGGAGCCCTGCTGGGCCCATGCAGGCGGGGAGCTGGGGGGGAGCTGGAGGGGGATCTGAGGGGAGCTGGAGCGGGGAGCTGAGGGGAGCTGGAGCGGGGAGCTGAGGGGAGCTGGAGCGGGGAGCTGAGGGGCAGCTGGCGGGGAGCTAGCTGGAGGGCTCCTTGCCTCGTCCTTCCTCCACACGCCTCCCCCGTGTCTTCACAGGGACAGGTGGGCTCCTTCGGCCAGTGATTCTCAAGAAGCGGGAGGGGAGGGGGCTCCTCCTCTCCGATGAAATCAGGCCTACGAGCCGAGGGAACCTTGGGGTTCATTCTTTGTCTAATTCACCAAGCGTGTTGGTGTGACCCACATGAGCCTCAAGCAGGTTCCTGGGAGGCTGGGTTAAAACTGGGAGGCTTGCCCTGGCCGGTGTTGCTCAGTGGATAGAGCACCTGCCTGTGGACTGAAAGGTCCTGGGTTCAATTCCGGCCAGGTTATATACCCGGGTTGTGGGCTCCATCCCCAGTAAGGGGCATGCAGGAGGCAGCCGATCCATGATTCTCTCTCATCATGCATGTTCCTATTTCTCCCTCTCCCTTCTCTCTGAAATCAATAAGGATAATATTTATTTTTTTAAAACCTGGGAGGCTTTTAGCTGTTGTTGTTTCCATAGCCTCTAAACGTTAAGCCGCCGCTCGGTTCAGCACTGAGTGCAGCTTGTGTGACTGGCAGCATGGTCACTGACAGCCTGCACGTGGGCCAGCTTTCCCAGGCGCTCCGGCGCGGCCTCCATGGGGGGCTGTGACAAGACCACGGTGCCCGCGTGTGACGCGCGGTCTCTGCTCCCGCAGGTCGCCCTGGTCGCCATGAACATCATCGGGGACCCCGTGGGCTGCACTGACGAGAGCAACATGGTGAGTTTGGAAGCTTCATTTCTAAAGAAGCGATTTTATTTCCAAAAGGAGGGCGGGGTTTATTGTCGTCACAAAGGGTGTCGTGGTAAAATCCGCAGAAGTGACGAGGGGTGACGTAAACTGTCCTCATCGCGAGAACGGGGCCGCCCTCCGGGAGCTGGGGCCGCAGTGTGCGCTGGCCTCGGGGAGCCCGCAGTCACGTTCTGTGCGGTCTTTTCTCTGCCCACAGGCCTCCAGGGAGAGGATGGCTGACCAGTCCCAGGGGCAGCGCACGGAGGACCCAGCGCTGGAAGGAAGCTCCTCCGGGTAAGAGCTCTCCCCAGGCCTCCGGGGCCACCCACCCGCCAACGGGAAAGTCACTCCCCGGTGAAGCCGCGGTTCAGGCGCCTCCAGGCGCTGCCCTCCCGAGGCGACCTTTCCCGTGGGCTCGGGTTTCTCATGGAGGTTTCCCGCGCCTTCGGGAAAGGCTGTCCGCCACCGGGTGTTTCAGTGGCGCAGGCCGAAGTGCAGGTGAGACCAAAGGTGCGGTCCGTTGCCGGGACTTCCCATCTGTCTGTCCGTCCGCCGTGAGACTAAGGAAGTGAGAAACGTGCCGCGTCTGCTGTTCAGGTCCGGTTCTACAGCCCTCCGCTCCGCGCTGCCAGCCGTGCGCGTTGGCTGCGCCGCCTCTCGCACTGGAAGGAGGCCTGGGGGGGTCAGAGGAGGGAGCTGCAGAGCCGCTGTGCACGTGGCTCTCCCTCTGCTGGGGCCTCAGTGCCCGCCAGCCTGCCTGTGAGTTACACAGCCCGGGAGGGGCTCCTCTGACCGCACCCGCAGGAGCAGGCGGGCACGCAGGTGAGGCCGGAGGCAGGCCGCCCGCAGCTGCAGGCGAAACTCCTCCTCGGGAGACAGGAGGCAGGGTCAGGGCCGCACGGAGGCAGGGCCGCACCGAGGCAGGGCCGCACAGAAGCAGGGTCAGGGCCGCACGGAGGCAGGAGGCAGGGTCAGGGCCGCACGGAGGCAGGAGGCAGGGTCAGGGCTGCACGGAGGCAGGGTCAGGGCCGCACAGAGGCAGGGTCAGGGCCGCACAGAGGCAGGGTCAGGGCTGCACGGAGGCAGGGCCGCACGGAGGCAGGAGGCAGGGTCAGGGCCGCACGGAGGCAGGAGGCAGGGTCAGGGCCGCACGGAGGCAGGAGGCAGGGTCAGGGCTGCACGGAGGCAGGGTCAGGGCCGCACAGAGGCAGGGTCAGGGCTGCACGGAGGCAGGGTCAGGGCCGCACGGAGGCAGGAGGCAGGGTCAGGGCCGCACGGAGGCAGGGTCAGGGCTGCACGGAGGCAAGGTCAGGGCCGCACGGAGGCAGGGTCAGGGCCGCACAGAGGCAGGGTCAGGGCCGCACGGAGGCAGGGTCAGGGCTGCACGGAGGCAAGGTCAGGGCCGCACGAGGCAGGGCCGCACCGAGGCAGGGCCGCACAGAGGCAGGAGGCAGGGTCAGGGCCACACGGAGGCAGGGTCAGGGCCGCACGGAGGCAGGGTCAGGGCCGCACGGAGGCAGGGTCAGGGCCGCACGGAGGCAGGGTCAGGGCTGCACGGAGGCAGGGCCGCACAGAGGCAGGGTCAGGGCCGCACGGAGGCAGGGTCAGGGCCGCACGGAGGCAGGGTCAGGGCCGCACGGAGGCAAGGTCAGGGCCGCACTGAGGCAGGGCTGCACGGAGGCAGGGCCACACAGAGGCAGGAGGCAGGGCCAGGGCCGCACGGAAGCAGGACCTGCCGTTTGCACAGATGCAGAGGCTGCGGCGCTCAGGAGCTGGGCCTCGCCGGGTGTGGCCATGAGCCTGGCTGTCCGCAGAGGCCGCCCTGCCCCATGGCTGCCACCCTGCCCCACAGCGGCCTTCCTGATGCCCTCACCCTGAGGCGGCCGGGCCGTGTGGGTGCTGAGGGCGAATGTCACTGATCACTGGCTGCGGTCCTGGCTGACCTCCGGGGTTCTGGGAAAGGGGCGGGCGCCCCAGGACAAGACGGCCTGGAGCCCTGGGCAGATGTCATGTGACCTCACTGTCTTTGTAAGATTTTTATCATGAAATGAGGCCTCTGTCTCCATCTCTGGGACTTAGAGGTGGAGGACTTAGACCTGGCGTGGACCTGCCTCTTGGTGGCAGTCGATAGATGGCCTGTGGGCACAGCAGAAGGTGGCCCTCCAGAGCCACCACTGGGCCCACTGGCCGTGCTCAGGGCGGCGGGGCCCAGGATGGGGGGCTTGTTCCTTCAGGAGGTGCCGTCTCCCGTGTCCTCTCTGAACCCGTGACCATACAAAGTGCCTACATGTGAAGTCAAAGCTGATAGTGCCGTTTTCTGTCGCTGGTGTCCTCTGTTACTGTTCCGCTGCGACCTTAGACTGTCAATGTCAGTGTCAGTGTCAATGTCAATGCCAGCATTAGACCCGCCTGCAGGGAAATGGAGAAAGAGTAGAGGGATGCCTGGTCAGAGCGGCGGTGCGGCTGAGATGCGTGCCCCCGAAGGGTTTCTCATCTGTGGGCGGGAGGCCAAGGCAGCATTGGTCCCTCTGAGGTAAAAGCGCAGGAGAAGCAGCTGCCGGCCGTCACGTCCACCGGTCACTGGTGCTGGTGTGAGCGGACGCCTGGCTGCCCGGCCCTCAGGCTCCGGCTCAGCGAAGGCCTGGTCTGCGAGCCTAGAGAGAGCCTGGCATGGCCAGCACGGGGTGTGGGGGAGTTGGGAGGGCCGAGGATGCCCAGTGCGTGACCTTGGATACGGACCCGGTGTGAGCTGCGCAGCCGCACTGACCCCTCGGGCAGCACCTCCAGGAGCCGGGCTGGCCGTTCTCCCCGCCCTCTTTCTCAGCGCCGGGCACTCCCCGCCTCCCCCGGGGACCTGGCTCTGAAGTGCCCCCCTCTTCCCGCAGGAAGTCTGACTACATCTCCCCACTAGACGACTTAGCTTTCGATATGTACCAAGACCCGGAAGTCGCGCAGATCATACGCAAGTTAGACGAGAGGAAGCGCGACGCGGTGCAGCAGGAGCGCTACGACTACGCCAAGAAGCTGAAGCAGGCCATCGCCGACCTGCAGAAGGTACCGCTCCTCGGGCGCCCCGTGCGCCTGGGCGACCCTCCCGAGTCCCCCCGACGCCGGAGGGACACGCCACAGACATGTTGGGCGTCCCATTTCTCAGGCGCCACCGCGGCCACAGGCAGCACTCGCTCTGCAGGGCGTGGCTGTGCCTCCCGTGGCTCCCAGGTCCCGGTCCCCACAGGACCCGGGGGTGGCCAGCGCTCCGTCCAGTGGGCTTGCTGACCGCTGTCTGCGTGGGCGGCGGAGCGCGGAGACGGTGTTGTGCACACGCAGGTCGGGGAGCGGCTGGGGCGCTATGAGGTGGAGAAGCGCTGTGCGGTGGAGAAGGAGGACTACGACCTGGCCAAGCACAAGAAGCGGCAGATGGAGGAGTACCGCGCCCGCGTGTACTCGCAGCTGGAGCTGCACAGCCTTATGGACACGGAGCTGGTGCCACGGCCGTTGGATCTGCCGCCGCAGCCCCTCGCCCAGTCCAGCAGTTCCTACCAGCTGCTGCCCCCTCAGGAAGACAGAGCGACCGACAACCTCCTGGAGCAGCCCTCGTCCAACTCCCTGGACATGTCTTCCCTGCCCTGCTCCTCGGACCAGCAGCTGTCCTCCCCTCACTCTACCGTCAAGGCCCGCGTACGTACCCGGTCCCGTGGCGGGAGGTCACTCCGCAGCGGGCCAGGCGCCTGCAGGGGTGCTGTCCCGAGCAGGGCCTCACTCACCTAAAGTCCGCGTCACGTGGACTTGTCTGCATGTCCGTCTCCCGGCCGGCTCAGGAGAGCCCACGCCTGTGGGGGAAACGTGGGGGCCGCTGGACAGTGGGCCCGGGAGCTCGGGGGGACACATTCCAGCCGTGACTAGGGAAACGGGCTGCTTGCCCGTTGAGCTGACCCGCTGGAGGCAAAGGGTAGGAGGCAGCACTGGCATCGCTTTTCATTAGGCTGCGATGGGGGGGTGGGAAGAACCCTCATTGCGTTTTGTCAGCTGCGCCTGCTGTCGTACAGTGTGTTCTGACGACACTGGGATTCAGCACGTGCCCTCGCTCAGCCTGGGAAGGCCACGGCGCTGAGCCGGCCGCGTAGACGGGTGGCGGTCGGGGTCCACGCGGGAGCTCTGCAGCCCCTTCCTCCCCTGCAGCCCGAGGCCGTGCCCTATGACGAGCGCCCCCTGCCCGCTGTCCACAAGCAGCCCGGGGCGGCCGAGGAGCCGGAGAAGCGGGACTTGGACGCCAGCGAGGCCCCCCGAGCGGCTGCCGCCGGCGAGCCCGAGCCCCTCTCGGAGAAGGCCCTGCGGGAAGCCAGTCCTGCCATTGAGGTGCTGGGGGAAGGCCTGGTAAGAGGAACCGGGGGGGGGGGGGGGGTGTGTGCATGTGGGAGTGTGTGTGAGCGTGCGCGCAAGTGCACAGTAACCTCATGAGTGAATGAGTGACAGCCACAGTGTCCTGTCCTCTCGGCCCCGCTCATGCCCGCAGACTCCTGCCTGCGGTTTTTTATGGTCTCAGCCCATCAGGTATTCGGTCTCCCTCCTTTGTTTTTTTCTTTTTCTTTTCTTTTCTTTTTTTTTTTTTTTAATATATTTTATTGATTTTTTTACGGAGAGGAAGGAAGAGGGGTAGAGAGTCAGAAGCATCAATGAGAGAGAAACATCGATCAGCTGCCTCCTGCACACCCCCCACTGGGGATGTGCCCGCAACCAAGGTACATGCCCTTGACCGGAATTGAACCTGGGAACTTTCAGTCTGCAGGCCGACACTCTATCCACTGAGCCAAACCGGGCAGGGCTGGTCTCCCTCCTTCCCTGCTGCCGCCCCTTTTCCCAGCATGACCCTCTTTCTCCCAGAGCCTGACTACCTGCCGCATCCGTGGAGGCCACTTCCCTTGGTCATTCGCCTGCAGCGTGTTCTGGGCTCGTTTGCGGGGACCCTCCGTGGCCATTGGTCCGGGCTCCGTAGAGCCTCCTCCCACCCCAGGCTCCAGACCCACTGTGGCTTTCCCAGCAGCCCCCTCGTCGTCCAGCTTACGTACCCGCGCCCAGTACCGGGGGTCCGAGGCTGTGGACGGGCTCAGCCTCGTCTCTGATGGCACGTCTGCGCCCTCGGGACCTGCCCGAATTCTTCCCTGTGGGAGGGAGGGAGAAGGGAGCGGGGAGAGGAAGGGGGAGTCTTGTGCTGATTACTCAGTGAGTGGAACAAGGAAAGGAAAGCGAGAGACTCAACACTGTGTCCCGGAGCTCGGAGCTGGCTGTGAACCAGCTCCCTGTGCCCCCAGCCGTCCCGGGAGGACAGAGCAGGGCAGGCAGCACGTGCCTGCACAGGGAGCCCAGCCGTGTCCCTGCTCCCCACCAGAGCACCTGCCGCGCTCAGCAGCCTTAGGTTTCCCACAGAAAGCGGTTCTCTGATGCCCAGGGCGCACTCTGCAGGGCCTGGCTGTGGAAAAGGTGTTTTTTCCACTTGAAACAAAGGCTCGGGTGGACAGTGCTGGGCGGCGAGGTCGCCGACACCAGGGAGTAAGCAGGCTCCGCCCGCAGGTGGCGAAGGCCTATTCCAAGGTGTGGTCCCTCCGGGAGGAAGCCCTGCTCAGCCTGCACCAGCGGCTGGTGGCCACGCCCGCCGGGACCCCGAAGGAGGACCTGAAGGGCCTGCTGCGCGCGGCTGTCTTCCTCACCCGGAGGTCCATCCGGGACATCGTGACCCCGGTGAGTCCCTGGGCTCAGGAATGCCCGCACGCCGGGCACCTGTCCCTCTGACACTCGCACTGGTCTGAACACCCCCCTGCGCTCTTCAGAGCCGGGCAGGGGCCTGGGCTCCAGGGCTCCCGGGCATCCGGGTCAGGGGCAGGGAGTGACTCCGAGAGGCCTCCAGGTGAGTGCTCCGGGGTGCACCGCCGTCTGCGCGGGAGCTTCCCCAGCTTGGGGGCTCTGTGCCGGGGCACGGGGTATCGAGTGCTTGGCACCAGGAACTGAGAGCAAGGGTCTCCGCACGCAAGGACCCGATGAGACAAGTCGCGTTCAGAAGGCACGGCATGGGGCTCCTGCTTATCCCGGACAGGAAGTCCACGTCCCTCCTAGCGGGACTCGGGCGGAACAGGCCGTCTCCTCCCGCCCCAGGTCTTCCAGGCGTCGCTGAAGGTGCTGAAGATGCTCATCACGCAGTTCATCCCCAAGCACAAGCTGAGCAAGCTGGAGACGACGCACTGCGTGGAGAGGACCGTGCCCATGCTGCTCGCCCGCACCGGGGACTCTTCCGCGCGCCTGCGGGCCGCGGCGTCCAACTTCATCCAGGTACGCCGGCCGTGCGCAGGGCGCGCCCTCTGCTCCGGCGCTGCCTCCTCCTGAGGGCCCTCCTGGCTTCCCGGCTCCGAAGGTCTGTGTTGTCTCGGACATGAACGCCCCTTTGTTGACGGAAAGGCCACTGCTTTCCTAGTGTTTCTCTAATCCAACACACGCTGTTCACCGTTAAAATAAAAACGTGTGACCAACTAAATCGGGAGAGAAAACTATAGCAAATGTGTCCCCGTCCTGATGGAAACATCTCCCTCTGGACGAGCGAGCGTGCGGCCTCGGGCCGGGGGAGGGAGCGCTGAGCTGGCGGCGCCGCCCTGTGTGTGGCCTCTCCTAAACGTCCGTCCCCAATGTGTGGCCCCACATCTTCTCGGAAGGGGGCCCAGAGCGTCTGTATTTCTCACGGACACTCTCCCCTGTGAGGAGTCCGCTTCCTGTGGCTCTGTGAGCTTTCTGTCGGTAAACGGGGCGGTACTGCGCGCAGGGCGAACAGGCATCCCCCGGCTGCGGTGCCTCCTGCGGCGCCGGGGGAGGGGGCTGAGGGCGGACACGTCCCCTTCGGAGGGTTGAGCCCGTTGGCTCTGAGTGTCGGGCACTTACACCTCTGCTGGGCCCAGGCACGGGCTGGCTCCGCTCTGCACGCGGCCAGGGTGGCCCTGAGCTCCCAGCCGGGGCGTCTGCCTGTCGCTGAGGAGCGCCTGGCGGCTGAGCGGTGCAGGCCAGGCACAGGGAGCTGTGGGAGGCAGAGGGTGTTCGCGCTGGGCCCTGCAGCTTCTGAGCGCCAACTGCCTTCCACTGGCCTCTCGCTCAGTGTTTTCCCTCGTCTTCTCTGCTCCGGGTAACGCGTGATGGTCATGTCTCTCTGTAACCTTGACTTCGGAAGCGCTTACCTGCGAAGGTGTAAATATGGCGGTGCCTGGGGAATTCCGAGGGGAGAAGCCTGGTCTCGGTCAGCATTCTCTGAGGCTCTCACTAAACTCCAGGCCTCATTCCTCCCCTTTGGGTTTGCTCTACTCGTTCCCGTGTCTTACACGCGTGTGAGCTTAGGGACAGTGATCTCCCACCCATGTCACTGCCGTGTTTTTTATATGTATATATTTTATTGATTTTGTACAGAGAGGAAGGGAGAGAAATAAAGAGTTAGAAACATTGATGAGAGAGAGTCATCGATCAGCTGCCTCTTGCACACCCCCTACTGGGTATATGCCCACAACCAAGGTACATGTCCTTGACTGGAATCGAACCCGGACCCTTCAGTCCCCAGGCCGACGCTCTGTCCATTGAGCCAAACCGGTTTCGGCTCACTGCCATGTTTGATGACTCTTCCTTCCTGGTGACTGAGGGTCCTGTCAGAGGGAGCATGTTCAGAGCGATGGCTAACCATGAGGCTCTTCCAGGAGATGGCGCTGTGCAAGGAAGTGCGGTCCCTGCAGATGGTGCCGTCCTACCTGGTGCAGCCCCTGAAGGCCAACGCGTCGGCGCACCTGGCCCTCAGCCAGGTGGCGCTGCTGGCCCGGCTGCTGCGAGACCTGGGCACCGACGGCACGGGCTTCACCGTGGACAACGTGATGAAGGTGAGCGGGAGAGTCCGTCTGAGTGGGACCGATGCCTTCTGACACGAGTGGGACAGACTCGGGTGTGCACTGCGAGGGGAGAGCGCAGGCAGGCCCTCCCGGCGCCGCCTCAGGAGGCGCGGAGCCTGTCGCCGGAAGGCCAGCGCTTTATTGCCGGAAGCAGGACCTGTGACCCTGGTGACCCAGACGGGAGCCTGGAGCCGGCCCTCCTCGCCTGCGTAAGCAGTTTGTGATGCCCATGTCGGGTGTAGGGAAAGGTGCACCGAAAGCAAAGATGGACACCGCGAGTGGACAAGAGCAGAACCAGCTCTGCGTCCGTCCGAGGCCGCGTGCCTGTGTGAGGGCGCCAGGCAGAGGGCGCCGCCATGAGAGGGCGCCGCCTCACCCCGGAGCCCAGGGCCCAGAGCCGCCCCCGCCCTGCTCTCAGGGTGACGCTGACGGCCTCTCCGTCAGTTTGCAGTGCGGGCCCTGGAGCACCGGGTGTACCAGGTGCGGGAGATGGCGGTCTGCGTGATCCTGGACCTGTACCAGCAGCATCGCGCCGACGTGCTCGGGTACCTGCCCCCCGACGACAGCACCTCGCGCAAGAACATCCTCCTCAAAACCATCTTCGAGGGCTTTGCGAAAATCGACGGCAGACCCACAGACTCTGAGGTCAAGGTGTGTGGAAGTGGGGGTCCGGTCTGGTCCTGCTGAGGAGGAGGTCAGACAGGCACTAAGCTGGTGGGACTGCAGGCGCCCGCCGAGCCCCGCCCTCCCTCGGGCCTGCCAGGCCGCCCCCCACCTGGAGAGAGCGGCATGAGACAGTGCGTCTGGGCCGCAGGGAAGCAGCCCTGACATCGGCCGGAGCTGGCCTTTCTCCCTCCCCCGGCTGGTCTTAGCGATGACTCAGCGTGTCACTTGTCTCCCAAGTCAATGGCTATTCCACGAGCCCTTCTGACGGACGCCGTGTTCACACAGGCACAGGGGAGAGCAGCCACGGAGGAGGCAGAGAGACAGAAGGAGGAGGAAATCAAAGCTCTGCAGGGGCAGCTGGCCGCCCTGAAGGACATGCAGGCTGGGACCCAGGTGAGCGGGGTCCGGTGCGGCCGGGGCCCAGGTGAGCGGGGTCCGGTGCGGCCGGGGCCCAGGTGAGCGGGGTCCGGTGCGGCCGGGGCCCAGGTGAGCGGGGTCCGGTGCGGCCGGGGCCCAGGTGAGCGGGGTCCGGTGCGGCCGGGGCCCAGGTGAGCGGGGTCCGGTGCGGCCGGGGCCCAGGTGAGCGGGGTCCGGTGCGGCCGGGGCCCAGGTGAGCGGGGTCCGGTGCGGCCGGGGCCCAGGTGAGCGGGGTCCGGTGCGGCCGGGGCCCAGGTGGGCCCAGGTCCACATAGGCCTGAGGTTCGTGTGAGGTGAGTTCATGAGTTGCTGGGGGCCAGGTGGGCCGGGCTCACAGGGTCTAACCCTGGGCTCTGGGTTGGAGCCCTGTGACCGTGGATTCAGACGCAGACGCGTGGCACATGTTGAGTTTCTCGGCTTCTGCACACGCTCCTCTGCTTTACCGGGATGAACGGAAGGAACCCTCCTCACCTCTTGTGAGCCGGGCGGGGTGCTGCAGAGGCTGGGCCTCGGTCAGGAGGGTCCAGAGCCCCTTCAAAGAGGAGGGGAGGGGGAGGGTGAGCGAGCCCCCGGGGTGCTGGTGTGTCTGCTGGAGGCTCTGCAGGGAGGGGTGGGGAGAGAAGCACCTGCCTGCCCAGGTTTTGAGGCCTGAGGGACTGGACGGCTGAGGACTCTGACCGAGGCCCAAGGCAGAGCCGTGCAGGGCAGGAGTGGGGAGAGCGGGAGGGCCGCTGCTGAGAGGAGGGGAGGGCTTAGAGGCCTGGGCAGAGGCGCCGAGTGAGCAGCAGGGCCAGGCCGAAGGCTCGCCCGGGGCTCCTGGCACAGAGACCGCCCAGGCCTGGGCCCGGAGGGAGCATGTTGGAGGCAGACAGCGGGGCAGGCCAGGCGGGCAGGTGCACGGGTGCCCTGGGAGCCGACTGAAGGGCTGCGGAGCAGGGCCCGGGAAGGCCGGGAGCCTGTGCTGTGAGAGCCCCGGTGAGTGATTTGGGGGGAGGGGGCCTTGACAAAGGGGCTTCCCTGGAGTCCTGGGCAGGCCCTGGAGGGAGGCGGGAGGGGGCTGCAGGGCTTGAGTAGGGGAGCCTCTTTCCAGAGCGGTGCCCTGTGCAGGACGAGGCTGCCGTGGGTTGCAGGCGGGCAGCGCCGTGTCGGCAGGAACTTAGAGCAAAATTACGAGCACTTTCAGGACCGAGACGCATCTGCACAGCCTGGCCCTGAGCGCCGGCCTGACGCTCTGCTTCTGTTTTAGGAAAGAGAAAGGGAGGCCGCCAAGACGAGGAGTCCAGGTACGTGCGCGGCGCCTGCGGCCGCGGGAGCCTCTGCCGGCAGGTCCCCTCAGTGACTGTTTAACACATTCCACACCACACGTCACCGACTTTAAAAGCGGCTGCTGAACTCTGACAGTAGTTCCCACGGGAAGCGAGTGAAGTGGCTTTCTCTGTCATCCCCAGACCCTGACCGAAGGTGCTCGGCCCCCAGCAGCGCCCCCGAGAGTTCCGAGAGCCCCGGCCTGGACAAGTGCGTTCGCTGCCCTCGCCCCTGGGGGATGGCGAGGGGGGACAGGCTGCCCCTGGAGCTGCTTTCCCCCGTTCGCCGGGTCCGGTAGACCGGCCACTCCTTCCAGTACCTTCAGGCTGGCACTGCCCCACAGTCAGCCTCGGCCCTGCCAGGCAGGGGCGGCCCGTGCGTCCCAAGTGCTGGTCCCGGCTCACAGGGTCCCGCAGGGCTCCCCGGCGGTGCGGGCGGTCTGCACCGAGCCAGGCACGTCTCTTCCTCTGCTGACACGGGGTCCTTTCTGCTGGAAGGGGACCCGGGGAAGCTGACACCCTGACTCCCTCCGTGGAGCCCCTTCAGGGCAGTGTAACAGGAGCCCCCAGCGCCCCACCCCTCGCTGGAGGCCCGCCGCTGCCTCCGGCTGCCTGAGGGCGGCACAGCCAGCCACCGAGGCCGACAGCCACCGAGGCCCCCAGCCTCACGCCCCTCCCGTTGCAGCCTGTGCATCTTCTGCGGGGAGCGGAGCTCGTCCTTCACGGAGGAGGGCCTGGACCTGCACTACTGGAAGCACTGCCTCATGCTGACCCGCTGCGGCCACTGCAGACAGGTCAGGCCCGGCCAGGCGGGGCGGGGCGGGGCAGCCACTGGGACAGGTCAGGTCCGCCAGGCCAGGCCGGGTGGGGCGGCCACGGCAACAGGTCAGGTCCGGCCAGGTGGGGCGGGGCGGCCACGGCAACAGGTCAGGTCCGGCCAGGCGGGGCGGGGTGGCCACGGCAACAGGTCAGGCCAGACCAGCTCGACGGCCGCGTCTCCCTCCGTCCTGAGCGGGCTCCTGGGTGCTAAGGCGGCACGGCAGTGCCCTGCAGGCCAGGACTGACAAGGCCTTTGGCCGAGGAGCTAAAGGACAAGCTCAGCGGGTCCTTCCCCTCGGGCTGGGAACTCAGACAACCCTGGGCATGGGCCTGAGCGTGGGTGGTGCCGGCGGCCGGGCCGTGGGTGGTGCCAGCTTTGTCCTGCGCTTCGGCTGCAGGTGGTGGAGATCGCCAGCCTGACGGAGCACCTGCTGACGGAGTGCGACAAGAGGGACGGGTTCGGGAGGTGCTACCGCTGCAGCGAGGCTGTCCCCAAAGAGGAGCTGCCCAAGCACGTCAAGTCCAAGGACTGCCACCGTGAGTGCCCCTCGGGCTGGGCCCCGGGCTGCAGGGAGGCCGGCAACAGGTCCCCGGGCGCCACTGGCACCCTGGCGCCCTGCCTCACCCACGACCCACAGGGCAACTGAGTCTTGTCTCGCTGACACCATTCCAGCTGCCAAACCAGAGAAGCTGGCCAACCGGTGCCCTCTGTGCCACGAGAACTTCGCCCCCGGAGAGGAGGTGAGGCTCGCGGGGCCGCATGGGTCTGAGCAGGGTCTGTCTGGTGCCGTCCGTGTCCTTCCACTAGGAGAGGCTCAGACCAGGGACAGGTGCGCCCGTCCCGTCTGTGCCCTGCCTGGGGCCCTGCCTGCTGGCGTGGCCGCTCTCCGTCCCTTTTGACTCATGAAGGAGAGCCAGTGGCCGGGCTTGGAGAGTCTGCTTCCTGCCGCTGCCAGCACTCCTCCCTCCCCGTGCAGCCACACTGGCCTCCCTCCCCCCTCCGAGCCCGCAGACATGGGCCGCAGCCCCGTGTTCCTGGACTTCTCGCCCCACACTGTGAGCTGACGGCTTCTCGGCACACTCTGAGGCCGTGGCTTTCTCCACGCCCGCACGTGCTGCCCACGCGGTGACCTGCGCGGCTTACAGGCCCCTTAGCACCCGCAGTTCAGGAGCTGCACGGGACCCGCCGGGTCCCCTCTTGGGGCCCCCGGGTGGTGGCGGGGGCGGGGGGAGCCGTGTTCTCACCGGAGGGCTCCACAGGGGAGATCCGCTTCGAGCTCCCTCCAGGGCAGCGGGGCTGCTGGCTCTGTCAGCGGAGGACGGGGCACGGATCCCCTTTCCCGGTGGCTGTTAGCCAGGCTGCCCTGCGCTCCTGCTCTCAGCTCCAGGCCCCCTGGCCCCCTCCCCCCCGTGCCCTCCCTGAACGGTTACCCTCCGCACCCTCCTGGGCGTCTCACTGGGCGCCGCCTGGGGAGGGCCGTGGGAGGTGGGCTGAGCCCCGAGGGGCCGTGCACAGAGCACTCGGAGGCCACAGACCCCCGCTGCGCGGTGCCTCTGGCCGTCTCTTTAATGCGAGGCCTGGTCTGGGCCAGCGGCGGAGGCCCGCCTCCTGGTCACTGCGGCCTCTTATTCCAGGCGTGGAAAGTGCACCTGATGGGCCCCGTGGGCTGCGCGATGAACATGCGCCGGATGCGCCTGCTCTTCAAGGCTCCGGCTCTGCCACAGGGTGAGCACGGCCCCACCTCCGCCACAGCCACGTGGCCAGAGCAGCTTCCCTTCCGGCACCAGGTCCTTAGGCAGTGGCTTAAGTCAGACCCGGAATGCTTTTCACTAGAAGACTCTCTGGCCGCGAGGCCCGGCTGCACTCCTAATGCAGGCCCTGAGCCAGAGGACGGGCATAAGCAGCGAGTGTGTGTCTGTGCCAGGCGCTGAGCGGGCTGCACACCCTGGTCCCATACCGTCCTGTACACCAGGACACAAGGGGCGGGGGGGGGGGGGGGGGGGGGGGCGGGGCGCCAAGGTCATGCTCCAGGGAAGAAGCCCCAGCCACGTGGCCGCTCATTCTCCGTTGCTGGAGCTGAACTATCAAAGCCAAAAGCGGCAAACGGCTCAGTCTCTCCGACCGCCGGCGCCGTTTCCTCTGAGCTCCTGGTGCTTCCTCTCCTGCCATCCCCGTGCGTCTGCAGCAGCCACCTGAGGTCACCACCAGTGACCGCTGTCCTCTGCCAACCCCCCACGGGCAGGCCGCTCAGTCCCACCCTCCTGCGGTCCTCCCCCCACCCCCCAGTCCGCTGACACCGCTCTGTGCCGTCAGGTGCTGGTGCTCCCACTCAGGCATCCATCTCCTCCTGACGGTGCCTGTGCTCTGTTCTGTCCACCGCAGGCAGAGGCCCAGACATGGCCAAGCTGGGGACCTCGGGGCCGAAGGCTGGAAGCAAGATCCCCACCCCAAAGGGGGGCCAGAGCAAGTGCCCCGGCAGGACCTACAGGAGGCAGTGACCCACGGGCCTGCGTCCCTGGAGCGAGCGGACCGAGCAACTCCTGATGGCGCACACGTCTCCTAGCAGCGTCTGCGGCCGGCGCCCTGCTCCCCGCTGTCCTCACACGTGCATGCGGCTGGCCAAGATGGCGGCCCGACCACCGGCGCTCCCTCCCGTGTCCAGCGGGCAGGGCTGACTCTCGGGCAGGAGCCACTGGCGTAGCCGCGCTGTCGGAAGAGACCCTGAACCGGCACTAGAGAGGCTCCTGGTGCAGTGCCGGGCCGGGCCGGGCCAGGTGTCCCGCGAGCACAGCGCCCGCCTCCTTCGCAGGAGCCTGTGTGGTCTGTCTCAGCCACGGCTGTGGTCCCGCGGTACGGGACAGGAGAGCGGGGCCCACCGTCCCCGCCCCGGGCCTTCTCTCACGCCTCCTCCCGGAGGCAGCTGCGGAGCCTGTGTTTTCCTCTCCGGCAGAATAAAGGTTAATTGAGGGCAATGGCGGTCACCAACACCTGGTCCCTCCGGCACTCACGTCTGGGCTGGCCTGTCCCCGTCCCCGTCCCCACCCCCTCAAAGCCAGGCTGGAATTGGAGCTGAGGGCACTTTTCTCAAACATCTAGGTAATTTTTAAACCCAAAACATCACTCCCAGTGACACAGCCAAATCCTCATTTCCAGGGCGCCCCGGGGGGAGGGGGAGGGAAGAGAGCCAGTGTCTGAGGCCTGCTAGGCCACGCCCAGGTCTGCCCGTCCAGGCGGGGCCCCACGGGACCCAGCCGCTGTCCTCGCTGTCCCCTCGTGGCCAGCGGCCCGACGCCCACTGCCGAGCTGGGGCAGGCTATCGGAAAGCCGGCGGAAGGGATGGCATGTGCCACGGCTGGCGTACCGGTATTCCAGTCCGCACCTGGGAACTAGGACACGTAAACAGCTGTTGGAGCAGCGTGTTCCCAGCCACGTTAGCAACCATGGGTTCGCACTATCTGCCACCATTTTTGGTAAATTGACACCTCGTGTGCTTGACTAGAAATACTGAGCAAGACCGCCAACAAAACTACCTTTAGGAAATACTAATGTGTGGGGAGACGAGGCCAAACTCTCCTCCACCAAGTGGAGGGCAGCACCGAGAGGATCACAGAATGATCCTTTTCGGCTTCACAACGATGTTGGCCATCTTCTAACCCATTTTTGAAATTCAGATGAGACTTTTTTTTAAAGGGGACAATAATGAGAAAAGTTAACTAATAATTATTATTCTTTTCTCTCCAAACAAAACTTAAGTAATAGGTATAATGTTTTCTATATAATTTAAAAAGTTGTAAAAGGTTTAGTTTTCAGTGACTGACAAAACCACGTGCATTTAAAACAGTCTTGCCCTGGCCAGTGTGGCTCGGTTGGACATTGTCCCATTCACCAGAGTTTGCCAGTTCAATTCCCAGTGAGGACACAGGCCCAGGCTGCTGGCTCCAGCCCCAGCAGGATGCACAGAAGGCAGCTGGCTCCGCCCCCAGAGGGTGGACAGAAGGCAGCTGGCTCCGCCCCCAGCAGGGGTGTACAGAAGGCAGCCGATGGATGTTCTGTTCTCTCACAGATGTTTCTCTGTCCTCCCTCTCTAAAAATCAATAAAAATATATTTTAAATAAAAATAATAAAACAGCTGAAACTGGTTTGGCTCAGTGGATAGAGCGTCAGCCTGTGGACCAAAAGGACCCAGGTTCGCTTCGGTCAAGGGCATGTACCTTGGTTGCGGGCACATCCCCAGTAAGGGGTGTGCAAGAAGAAGCTGGTCGATGATTCTCATCGATGTTTCTAACTCTGTCCCTCTCTCTTCCTCTCTGTAAAAAATGAATAAAATATGTTTTAAAAAATAATAAAATAAATAATAAAACAGGTTAGCCTTGCTGGTTACAGAAGCTTCATGCATTGGTAGTGAAATGACCCGTGGCAGTGGTTTGTGGCAGTGAAAGCTTCTATTGAACCAAGAATCAGGTAAAAGAGTAAAAGGAACTGAGCTCTGTCGGCCTTAAGTACCATCTGAATTTGGAACAGTAATTAATAGCTGAATTTTTATTCATGAATATGTTGTGGGTATTTAACAATATTCTTTTCATATTTCAGAATAGCCTATCCATCTAACTTAAAAGAATTCTATGTGTAAATTGGCATTAGAATACAAATGTAAATACTTTTCATTAAAATTTGAAATTTTTTAAATGTTTTAGCATAGTTTTCTATTTACATTTCAAGTATCAGAACTATAAAGTATCTGAGTAATGTATTTTTGTTGCTATTCAGGACTTAGTTAATTCACCTCAAGAATATTCATATAATAAAAAGGTCACTACACATTTCACTTTTATTTTGATAATTTAAAAGCAATTTGTAGGTTCTATTTCCCTCTGTAAACCTGAATGGTAAGTTGCCAGGAGAGAGTTTGGTCCTTAAATAAGTTATTTGTCGAAATGGATTTACTGCTGAAGAAGGGAAGAGATTTTAAACTGCAGGTAAAGCAGAGGAAGTTACCAGGTTATCCTGGGCAGGAAGGCAGGTGTACAGGGAATGCTGGGCCGCAGGAGAGGGTTCCAGCCAGTCTCCTGCGCCCTCTAACCAGTGAGGCCGTTTGTTTTTCAAATAAGGAAAATGGCAGCACTTCCTCTGAACGTGTGGGTGGGTTTAAGCTTCTATCAGCTTTGGTAATTTTACAATTGTCTCTATTTTAAGTTATGTACAGCTTTTCCCTTACACAAAGAGGTCCTAACTTGAACTTGGGGTATCCTGCTTTGGGGGGGAGGTGTGCTGCGCAGTGACCTCTGGGGAGGGCTGGATGACGGTAGTCCATGAGGCGTGATGGAAGGAAACAGGCCTACCTATCTCCAGTGACGTCACAGCCTTGGTGCCCTGGGCACCCGGCACCCCTCACCCGCCGCCCCGCCCTGCCCATGACCCCGCGCCTTGCCACTGGTCTGTGTGCCGAGCTAAGCATCACCGTGTGGAGTGGACTCAGCGCCCTTCCAAAGCTTCCATAAACGGCAGCCGTTATGTCTTGGCAGTGGCCTCACCCAGGCCCGTTCACCGCGGTGGCGGGGAGCACCGCAGGCCCCCCCAGACTGGCCGGATTGTGTGCGGGTTCTGACCGGTGGGCCTGGGAAACCCGCCAATGCGGGGGAGGCCTCTGGGCACCCAGCTGCCCCGAACACACCCTCCCAAGGAGCCACCGCCATCAACCCTCAGGGCCCTGGGCCAGGGAGGTGCGCCCTGTCAGGAGGGGCCTAGAGGGGACGGCGCCCCGCACCCGGCAGACGGTCACCCTTCACCGGCCGCCCTCCCGCCCGCCCCCACTACAGCGGCCAAGCCCGGGTTCTAAGCCTCCTGGGCCGCTTGCTCTCCCCGGCATCGCCGATGGGCCGGGAGGTGCAGGAGTCCATGGGCTGGTCACTCCGCCTTTGGGCACAGGGTCCCCGCCACGCCCCCGGAGGCGGGCGTCCCCGCGGCTCCCCAGAGCCTGCAGGACGACCCCGCGGTGCGGACTCCGGGCGCGCGGGGCGGGCGGGGCGGACTCTCGGAGCAGCGGCGCGGCCGGAACCTCGGGCGCCAAGGCTGTCTGGACACAGGAGCGCTAGCCCTGTGGCTCTTTCCGGTCAGCGCCGGAAGTGACGCCGCGCACGCCGGAAGCGCCCCGCTGGCTGCGGGAGCGGCGGCGCGATGGCGGCGGCGGCGGTGTCGGAGGCCTGGCCGGAGCTGGAGCAGGCGGAGCAGCAGCGGCGGCGGGAGCTGCTGCTGACGGGGCCGGCGCTGGAGGAGCGGGTGCGGGCGGCGGGCGGGCGGCTGCCGCCGCGGCTCTTCTCGCTCTCGCTGCTGCACTACCTGGAGGTGAGCGGCTGCGGCAGCCTGCGCGAGCCGGGCCCGGGCCTGGCGCGGGGCCTCCCGCAGCTGCAGAGCCTCGTGCTGCGGCGCAACGCGCTGGGCCCCGGCCTCAGCCCCGAGCTCGGCCCGCTGCCCGCGCTGCGCGTGCTCGACCTTTCAGGCAACGCGCTGGAGGCGCTGCCGCCGGGCCAGGGCCTGGGCCCCGCCGAGCCGCCGGGCCTCCCGCAGCTGCAGACCCTCAACCTCAGCGGCAACCGGCTGCGCGAGCTGCCCGCCGACCTGGCCCGCTGCGCCCCGCGCCTGCAGACCCTCAACCTCACCGGCAACCGCCTGGACTCCTTCCCCGCCGAGCTCTTCCGCCCCGGCGCGCTGCCCCTGCTCAGCGAACTGGCGGCCGCCGACAACTGCCTGCGGGAGCTCAGCCCCGACATCGCCCACCTGGCCTCGCTCAAGGTCAGCAGGGCGACCTGGCGGCGGGCGGGCTGGGCGCCGGCCTGGGAAGCGATGCGTTCCCCCATGTCCCCCCACCCTAGTAACCCAAACCTCGGCTTCTTCACTCTCCTCCCCGGAGCGGAGAGTGCCCAGGAGGTGGCCCAGACCCAGCTCCCACTCCAGGACCTGGGGCGCAGACGCCGACGGGCGGCGAGGTTGACCGCTTTCCCTCCCGAGCAGTGCACTCTGCCTTCCTGCGCTTGGCATTGCCATCCCCGGGCCTCTGGCCCATTAGCTTGGCTGCCCCCGGAGAGACCTGAGTGTGGAGTTGGCTTCCCTTCCCCTGGCACGGGCCCCACTGCCAGGGCTGCCTCACGCCAAGGATGGGTGGCACCCTGGTGTCCCCGGCTGCCTGCGCTTTTAGACCCGAGGTGCTGCCATCTGGGACTGACAGAGGGATGGGCGGGACAGACGGACCTCAAACTTCCGGCCAGGACGAGGACCACTCATCCAGGGTTTCACCCTCCTGCCAGGAGCCGTGCTCACCCTGACACCCAGCGTCCCTCACGCGTGGGACTCCCCACGCAGGTTTCACAGAGAAATTAAACTTGGAAGTGAAGCCCTTTGTCCGGTGATAAGGGAAATGGAAGTTAAAGGGAAAATCCTGCCTCTGTTTCTGGGGTTTTTGTCCTGAGTTGCTGCCGGAGGTGGGCTCACTCTGGGCCCAGGTGCCCTCAGTCTGTCCTCGCACCCCTCCAGGGGTGGGGCTCTCTCGGTCGCACTCCAGGTGCTCGGGGTCCTTCCCAGCAGCAGGTCCGGCTTAGGCTCAGAGACTGGCTGCTTTGCCCCGTGGGGGTTGTTACCTGGGAGAAGTAAGCACTCCAAGTCCCCCGTGTCAGGTCCAGGCAGGAGCTGGGGCCACTCCCATGTGCTCATCCCGCTGGGAGCGAAGACGGGTTTCACGTCCTCTGTGGTTGGAGCTCGGCTTCCCCTGGAGGGCCTTGCTCAGCCTCCTGCCCCAGCACGTCTGCCCCTGCTCTCCGGGGCCCCTCCCTCGCCCTCTCTTCCCTCCTGGCTGTTCATGCTGGAAGCAGCCACCCAGCCAGCGTGTTGTGGTGCAGGGATGAGGGTGACGCAGGTGCTGCTGGCCAGCTACTGGGCCAAAGCCCCTCTGGGCAGTGCAGGGAGTGCAGGCGGGGCTGCGTGCAGACCAGCCCGCCCTGACCTGGCACTCAGCCCTTCTCTGCTCTCCAGGCTCGGGGACAGCGGCTAGGGGGCCAGGCTGGCTTCCGGCTTCTGCTTCCGCGGGCAGTGTGCAGCCCGCTCAGTCCGGCCCTGTCACCGTTGCTGCGGGCCAGGGTTCCCGGGCTGGTGCAGGCCCCGCCTCTTGGTGGGAGGAGCTCCAGGTCACCTGGGCAGATCCAGCCTGCCACGCCCTGTCCACTCCTGCCTGAGTGGAGAATGCCTGGGGCTGGGGACCTTCTGCTGCCTGGACCCGTGGGAACTGAAGACTGGTCTGGCTTCGGCACCTTTTATTTGATTCCTGTTTTTGTTGTGGTTGTTTTAATTTTTTTTATTGCTTTCAGAGAGGAAGGAAGAGAGAGAGAGAACCATGAGTGATGGGAATCATCTACTGGCTGCCTCCTACTGGGAATCGAGCCTGCAACCCAGGCATGTGCCCTTGACCAGAATTGAACCAGGGACCCTTCAGTCCACAGGCCAACACTCTGTACACTGAGCCACACTGGCCAGAGCTTGATTCCTGTTTTGAGGACAGGATCTGCCCCTGCTCTCCGGGCAGACAGCGGCCGTGTTGGCCATTCCCCGTGTGCCCGCGGCGTGAGTGTGTCCTGCGCTGCGTGTCGGTGTGGAGAGACCCGTTAGCTCGGCGCCGGTGGTGGCCCCTGCTGTCACTGCGGCACCACGTGTCACAACTGGATTGCGCGTCCCCCGGGCCTCGCTGCCCTGTTCTCTGACCCAGCTGTGACCCCGGGAGGCCTGAGGGCAGGGCAGGTGTTTCATGGAGACCCTTGGCTGCATCGCAGGGGCGTGGGGTGCTCCTTGCCTGACGCGCTCTCTGCCCTGCAGACGCTGGACCTGGCCAATAACCAGCTGAGCGAGGTCCCCGCGGAGCTGGCCGACTGCCCCAAGCTCAAGGAGCTGAACCTCCAGGGCAACCAGCTCAAGGACCGGCGCCTGGAGAAGATGCTGGGCAGCTGCCAGACCAAGTCCGTCCTGGAGTACCTTCGGGCCGGCGGCCGCGGCCGGGGCCGGGGCCGGGCCGAGCCCGAGAAGGAGGAGAGCCGGCGCCAGCGGAGGGAGCGGAGGAAGAGGGAGGGCGGCGAGGGCGGGGAGGAGGAGGTGGCCGAGGCCAGCCGGCTGCTGCTCCGCGTGCTGCACGTCTCCGAGAACCCCGCCCCGCTGACCGTCACGGCCGGCGCCGAGGTCCGGGCCGTGCGGCCGTTCCTCGTGGGCGCCGTCGTGAGGGGCATGGACCTGCAGACCGGCAACGCGCTCAAGCGCTTCCTCACCGCGCAGGTGGGTGCGGGCCAGCGGGGCCGGGTGAGGAGCGGGTGGGTGCGGGGCCAGTGGGGCCGGGTGAGGAGCGGGTGGGTGCGGGCCAGCGGGGCCGGGTGAGGAGCGGGTGGGTGCGGGGCCAGCGGGGCCGGGTGAGGAGCAGGTGGGTGCGGGGCCAGTGGGGCCGGGTGAGGAGCGGGTGGGTGCGGGGCCAGTGGGGCCGGGTGAGGAGCGGGTGGGTGCGGGGCCAGTGGGGCCGGGTGAGGAGCGGGTGGGTGCGGGGCCAGTGGGGCCGGGTGAGGAGCGGGTGGGTGCGGGGCCAGCTGGGGTGGAGCAGGTGGGCGCCCCGCTCCGCGCTGCACCGCAGGCCTGGCCCCGTGGCCCGCACGCCGAGCCCTGACCGCCGGGTCTCGTGTTGCAGACGAAGCTGCACGAGGACCTCTGCGAGAAGAGGACGGCGGCCACCATCGCGACCCACGACCTGCGCGCCGTGCGCCGGCCGCTGCTGTACACCACCCGCCCGCCGCAGGACCTCAAGGTGCGCACCCTCCGGGCCATGGGGGCCGGGGCCGGAGCGCCTGGGGTGGCGGCAGCTCCTGCCCTCCGGCTCCTGGGCAGCAGGGCCCTGTTCGCGCCCAGCACCAGCTCCTCGGGAGTGGGACCGAGAAAGGCATCCCCTCGCTTGCTCACTCGCTTTTAGCCAAAGCCTCCGTTTGCACCCCCATCGCAAAGCCGCATAGGGCTGACCTCGGCCAGCTGTCCCGGCAGGTCCGGCCTGTTCCGCTGGCCTCCTGGGCGGGAGGTGGGGGTGGGGAGGGGCCTAGATGGAGGCTCAGCTCATTTTCAGAAGTGCCGGGGCGTGGGTTTGGGGGCTAAGTGCCCTCTGAGGCCCATGTGAGCACGCGTGATGCGGGGACAGAGTGGCAGCTGTGGGACAGCTGGTGCTCCCGTTGTGAAGGGGGAGGGGGGGGTGACGGGGCGAGGGGCCGCTGGGGTGAGTGGTTCAGTGTTTCCGCATGAGCTGACCTGAGGTTTCACCCCAAAGATCGTCCCCCTGGGGCGCAAGGAGGCGAAGGCCAAGGACCTGGTGCGGCAGCTGCAGCAGGAGGCGGAGGAGCACCGGAAGCAGAAGAGGAGGCAGGCGGTGTCGGGCCTGCACAGGTGCCCGTGGCCCCGGCCCCGTTAGGACGCTCCTGAGGTGGCCAGGACCTGAGGCCTCTCCCCGAAGCCGTCCCTCCTGCCAGGGTCTCCCTGCGGGGCGGGTACGAGGCGGTGCTCTGTGTGGCCTGGCCGCAGGGGTGGCCGCTCTGAGGGAGCCCGTGTCACTCAGGAGGGTGGCGAAGGTGGTGGGGGATCCGAGTCACCCCGAGCCCTAGGGAGACGAACCCTCAGCCCACCCCCAGGTTTCCCGGGTGGGAATGACCGCGGGCCCGGCCCTGCCTCCCGCCCAGAGGCCATCGTGCCCTCGGCGTGGACACTGGGCCCGAGCTGGGGGACGTGCCGTCTTCCCGGGCTCAGGGCTTGGATTTGCCTGTTTAACTGGTTCGCTGTCACCGGCTTCTCCGCAGATACCTCCACCTGCTGGACGGACAGGAGCAGTACCCCTGCCTCCTGGATGCCGACGGCGACGCCATATCCTTCCCGCCCATAACCAACAGCGAGAAGACCAAGGTGGGCGGGCGGGGCAGGTGTGCGAGGTTTCCCGGTTCCGCTGCCGTGGCTGGTGTCCGCTGCGGGTAACGACTCCTTTCTGAAAAGCGCCCGCTTTCTCTTTAAGATTAAGAAAACAACTTCCGACTTGTTTTTGGAGGTGACAAGTGCGACCAGCCTGCAGATCTGCAAAGACATCATGGACGCCCTTGTGCTGGTGGGCCGACGCCGCCTCCGGGCGCCTCGCGGAGCCCAGGCGGCCCCCCAGCACGGAGCGCGACGGGAGCGCCCCCCTGGTGGTGGAGCAGGTGCGGGTGGTGGACGAGGAGGGGCACCTGAAGGTGGTGTACCCATCCAAGACGGACCTGGACATCGCCGCTGCCCACGTGACGGTCATCCGCTGAGGCCGCCGGACACCTGGACAGTCCTCCCCTGGGGCTCACAGGGCGCTGAGTTACTATCCATTACCCTGTCTCCTGGGCGGTTTTTAAACTGTCTGCGTTCTCTGTCCGGTTTCCAGAAGATTCTGCAGAGGCGTGCCATGTTGTCACGTGTGCCATGCTATCACATGTGCCATGCTTAAACTCTCCTGCCTCTCCAGCTCTCGCCAAGGCTTTGAGTGCGTCACTCTGGCAGCGTGCTGCGCTGTGAGCACTCGGGGTGCGTGGACACAGCTGCTCCCGGAGACGGCGCGGCGTCCGCCCAGGGAGCCACGCAGTGGGCATCGCCCCTCCACCGCTGCGGGCGCTGAGCACGTGCGGCGAAGTGGTCCTTTCTCACAGGGGCTTCAGTCCCTCAGCGTGCTGGAGGGACGCGGTGCAGAGGGCACCTGCCAGGGGGAGGAGTCAGCAGGCTGGGAAGCCGTCTGTGAGGAGCCCGTGGGGGGGGGCAGGTGGCTGCCCCGGTGCCCGGGGAGACGTGCAGGTGGTGGGGCCGCAGCATCTCACACTGGAGGGGTTTCTGGCTTTAAACGTCTGCAGGAAACGGCCTGTGTGTGCGTGTTGTGTGAGCGCACGCCTGTGCCCCTTCCCGGGGCCATGTGCTTGGGTTCAGGAGTGGCCTCCTAGCTTCCCGTTTCGCGATGCCGTTTACTCCACGGCTCCACCTGCAAAGGACCGTTTGCCCTTTGGGGAGGAGGCGTCTAGCCATCAGAGCCAGGCGTGCGCAGGGCGCATGAGCTCAGCCAGCCCGCTCTGCAGGATGTGGTGGTGGCTGACGCCCAACCTGGCTCTGGACCGCCAGGCCTTCTCACCGCTGTCCTGGGGCTCGCCCGCTGACATGGGCGACGGGCAACAGCTCTCCCTGCTGCTCTGCCCCCTTCCACCGCAGCCTGCGCAGGTCTGTGTGGCGCCGGCTCACACCGCAGCACCTCGGGCAGTCGGGGCTGACACTGGGTGGCACGGGTTCCGAGGGTCACAGTGGAGCGTGAAGGGGCACAGCCCAGCCGCCCGTCCTCCAGGCCTGAGGTCAGAGGCACGTGGTGGGACAGCTGCGATCTCCCCGGTGACGAACCCCCACACACACCCCTCCCCCCGCCTGCTGCTCTAGGCCGCTCTCCCCATCCCGCCTCCGTGGCGTCCTCTAGTGGGAGCGCCTGCTCCTGCGGCCGCTTTCCGGGTGGGGCCGGAGGGTCTGCCCACTCCTCAGCCTGTCAGGAGGCTGGGCAGCGACTCAGCAGGGCCTAAGGGCTGTGCCTCGCCTCGTACATGGCCCCGGGACCTAGGACCAGACTTGTGTGCAGCTGGGGCCCTGGGGGTCAGGTCTGAGGCCCCGAGTGACAGGCTGCGTGGCTCCAGCGGCCACCGTGCCGGCCTGACATCCGGTCAGCCCCGGGGAGGCGTTAGAAGGCCCTGTGTCCCAGGCTGTGCTGGTTCCGGCATGGGTCCTCTGCTCACCCTCCCTGCCCCGGGTGTCTGGCCTTGCCAGGCCACTCATCCCTGTCTCAGCGAGGCCTGGAGCCTGCAGTGCAGCTGGGAAGTCCAGGAGTGGGCAGAGGCTACCAGCACCCCTTCTGTCCACTCCCGGCACCCCCAGAGCAGACTGGCCCCCCAGAGGCCCATGCCCCTGCCCACCTCCCACGACCTGTCCTGGGTTGGCCAGAGGGACTAGCTGGGGCACGAGGGAGGCTGGGAGAGGTGGGCTAGCTGCACCCCCTCCCGCCCGATGTGACCCCAAAGATGCGGAGGCCAAGACCCGAGTTGGACAGGACCTTCCCTGAGCCCCCTAGAGCAGGCCCACAGGGTCCGGACCCCTGCCCACCTCCCTCCTCGGGGTCAGAGCCGGACACCTGGACGCAGCCTCCCCGGACGTCCCCGACCAGCCCCAGGTGCCTCTAGGCAGCGTGGCCTGACGAGGGGGACTTAGCGGGCCCAGGCAGGACAGTAGCTCCTCACCTCCCACCCTCATCCCGAGCTGCCTGCCCGGGGACAGGAGCAGGGCCAGCCTCTGGCCCAGCCTGGAGGGCACATCCCAAGGCCCTGGCCGGGCAGGCCCTCGCCACAGCCCTGCACAGCTGTCCAGGCGCCCCCAGCTGGACAGGCACCCAGTCACTGGGCCTGGGGACCACGGCCATCCGTGTCCTTCATTCACCAGAAGTTTAATGACTAAAACATGGCCAAGGGAAAGACGGGGTGGGGGTGGGGGGGGGCCCCTGGGTGAGGGTGAGGCCACTCCCTGCTCTGCCTGCGAAGTGGCTTCCAGGACAGGTCGTGGCCCCTGGGAGGGCAGGCGGAGGGCGCACACGGCTCCTCTCAGCGCTCTTGGGGCTTCTGTGTGGGGGTGTCTGTATACAGATGTGTGTGTATAGGGGAGGGTCTGATAGGGATGTATGTGGGGGGTCTGTATGGGGGTGCATGTATATGGGGGGTCTGTACAGATGCAGGTATGGGGGAGAGGCTGTCCAGGCTGTGTGTGGGGGCCCGTGCCCATGGCCCCGGCGGTGGCACTATTTGCACTTGTGGACGAAGTAGCCGGTGACGTAGCCCAGGATGAAGATGACCCAGAAGAGGGCCAGGCCTCCCAGCATCCTCAGGGTGACGCCCAGCCTGCCCGAGCACAGCTTCTGGGAGAGCCTAGGGTGGGAGGACCGCCGTGAGCCCTGAGCACAGGGCGGGAGGGGGGGTAGCCCCAGGGCAGGTGGGCCCCAAAGGAAGTGGGGTGCTGGGGCGCTCTGCTGGGTGTGGGAGGGAGCCCGCGGGAAGGAGCAGAGGTGGAGGGCCCAGGTTTGCTCAGATGCCAGGGGAGGGGGCACCCAGGGGTGTGGAGCGAGGCTGGCAGAAAGGATGGGGGCTGCCCCTCACTCACCTCTCCCTGCAGGAGGCCTCTTCTGGGCTGGACCCAGGCCCCACACTGACCTCCTCCCACCTGCTGTACTGCACACCGGGGTCCTGGGGCTCCATGTGGGTGGGGAGCTGGCGGCCTCGTGGGGCGCAGCTAGAGCGAACCCTGCGGACAGCGAGGTGCGGGTGCTCTCAGGGGCGGGAGGGGGAGAGACACTGAGGCAGACTTCACCCGGGCAGAGTGTGAGCCGCTGGCCCAGTCACAGGGGAGGGCCGAGTGGACATTCTGCCCGGAGGCTGCAAGTCCAAGAACCAAGCGCTCAGGAATGCGCCTGTCCGCCCAGCCAGGGCCTATGACCGCTTCCTGCTGCCCGTCCCTGGCAGATGAGGCCGGCCATCTCTGGAGGCCGGGAAGGAAAGGAGGGGGCTGCTCGGCCTGTGGCGGGAGGGAGCCGGGGCCCCAGCAGCTGGGCTCTGGCCTGTTGCTCTCCAGTCCCTCCCAGCACTGCCCGCGGGGAGGAGCCGGGCTTGGGGCGCCTGGGCCTGCTGGGAGGTCTTGGCTCAGCCCCCACCAGCCTGGGAGATGCTGGCCTGGGTCCCAGCTAGTCTTGGACACAGCGAGCACCCTGGCCCGTGAGCTCAGTGGTTAGAGCCTAGGCCCCAGGACAGGAGGGTCATGGTTTCGATTGGAACCTGGTCAGGGCATGTGTGGGAGGCAACCAGTCAACGTGTCACATCCATTTTTCTCTCCCCCTCCCCCTTTTCCTCCCCCCACCCCCACTCTTCCTGAAAAGGCAAAGAAAAAACACCCGCAGGCGAGGCTTGAGAAAAGCACAGAGGGCCCCTTGGCGGGGAGCAGCCAGTCCTCACAGCCCCAGGCAGTTCTTCCTGGCTCGTATTCACCCTCTCTGGGCCCTGGCCCTGGCCCGGGGGGGGGGGGGGGGGGGGGGGGGGGGGAGGGAGCCTGCCCTGGCCCGAGGCCCCAGGCAGAGCCGCCGGGCGGAGGGAGGCCCCGCTGTGGAGGGTGGTCCGGGAGAGGGTGGGCCAACTCCTGCCTCCAGCCCCTTCCCCCCTGTGGGCAGGATACTCCTCTTCCCCAGCCCGGTGCCTGCTGCCGCCCGAGTGACACCCGCTAAGACCACCTGGTCCCCTGCCCTGTTCCCAGGCGTGGGCGGGGCGCCCTCCTGGACCTGGTGGGGGGTGGGGGGGCTGCAGGGACGGCTTCAACTTTCCTGGAAGGGCAGCCACCTCCTCCCGCTGCCCTGTGTGATGGCCGGAGCGCTGGCAGCTGCCTGGGACCGGGATGCCCTGCCACACCAGCCGGGGGCGGGGGGGGGGGGGGGGGGGGGGTTGGCGCTGACACTGGGGCCCCTCGGGCCTCCAAAGTCAGCCCCAACCTGGCCCTGCCGGGCGGGCGGGCGGGTTCCTGTCACTCCGCAGGCGGTTCCAAACAGACGGGCGTGTGGCTCATTCCCGGTTGGATGAAGCCAGAGGCTGGTGAGGGGCTCGGAGCCAGGCCTCGCCCAGCCCACCCTGTCTGTCACTCCGTCCCAGAAGCCCGGGCCGCCCCCCCCCCCCCCCGGGACACGCCGAGCCCCGGGAGCCCCGGGCAGCTCCGCGGGCCTTGTACCCGCCACCCGCAGCGCCTCCAGCACCCCACAACTCACAGGCGTCCGGCCCGGATGGACTGCGGCCCGGGGTCCGGAGCTGGGCGGGCCTGGGCGGAGCTCAGCCTTGAACAGAAGAGAGGAGGTGAGGCCGCCCTGCGCCCCCTGCCCCCGTGGGTCAGCCCGAACCTGGACCGGACAGCGCCTGGCCCGCCCCGGCCCCGCGTTCCGGTCCCAGGCGCCGCGCGGGCCGGGGCTCCGGAGGGAGGGGGCTGCCGCCGCCGAGGCGCCCACACACCCTTCCCACCCCCCAGCCCGGGCCATCGAGGGGCTGCACCCCGAGCTCCAGCTCACCGGCCGCCGTCCGATGGCGAGGGGCAAGCGGGGCCGGGGGCGGGGCTTGGCGGCCTCGGGGCTCCAGGCCGGGGGCGGGGCCGGAGGGGCGGGGGCGGGGCCGGAGGGGCGGGGTCTGAGGGGTGGGGCGGGGCCAGAGGGACGGGGCTCCGGCGGCGGGGGCGGGGCCAGGCCGGAAGTCGGGAGTTTGGAGCCAGACCCGGAGGTCCTGGCCGGGGGGATCTGGGGGCAGGGTGGGGCGGGGCCAGCGGGGTCCGGGGCTGGGCCGGCCGGGAGTTTGGGGCGGAACCGGAGATCCCGGCCCGGGGGACCTGGGGGGGACCTGGGGGCGGGCCGTGCTGGGGCCGGGGCTGCTGGGCACTGGGCCTCCAGACCAGGGCGGCTGGGCGCCCCCAGGACCCGCAGGGCCGGGCCGGAGCGCCTCCCCCTGTGGCGTCTCCGACGGGGACCCGGGAGCCGAGCTCGGGGCGGGCTCCGGAGCCCCGGGGGCGCCTGGGTCTGAACCCCGAGGCGAGGCCCGGTCTGGGGCTCCCTGGGCCTGCGGGCTGGGGTTGGCCATCCGGGCCGCTGGCTGCGGGTCCGAGGCGGGGCCAGGGCCGGGCAGGCGGGGCGCTGAGCAGAGCAACGCCCGGGCCTCCCGCCGCCACCCGAGCTCGGCCCCTGGCCTGGGGGCCTCTGGACAGGCCTGCCCGCCCCCCGGACCGCCGCCCCTTCGACCACCCGCCCGCCCGCCTCCCCCATCTCCCGTCCCCGGACCGCCCCGGGGGAGGGGGTGTGTCTGCGCCAAACCAACGCCAAGGACCAGAGTCCAGCCGGACTGGCCTCGGGAGGAGCAGTTATTCCTCAAGGTCCCTGGGCTCCGGGCCCAGGGGCTGGGGGGGGGGGGGGGGGGCTCCAGGGGGCGGGGGCAGAGCGGGGAGCGGGAGGAGGGAAGTGATGGACACGCACCGTCCACGGGGGACCGGCTCCAGCCGCAGGGACAGCAGAGGACTCACGGCGCTGCCCTGGGTGTGGCCGGGCCCTGGGGTCTGGAGAAGCTTCGCTGACATTCCAGGCGCGTTCTCTCCGATGCCACCAGCAATGCCAACGGCAGTGACCGGCCCAGGGGCGGTCAGGACTGACCTTGGCAGGGAGGGGTCTACGGGATGGGATGAACGGCCGCGAGCAGCTTCCCGTTACCAAGCTGTCACTCCTCTCCCTCCTGTGGGGCTGCGTTCCTCACTGCGTGTGTGAGGCCGCCACATGGGCCTCCCTGCGCTGGCCGGCGTAGCTGTGGCCCCTTGTCGCCCACGCTGGGAGCAGAAGGTACCCCTCACCCAGTCACCTTCCTCCGGAGGGGTGGCCCTAGCAAGACAAGGGCCCTGGCGGGAGCCCCCCCCCCACAGACCCCGTGGCAGGGGCAGGGGAGGGAAGGGGGGGGGTGCAGTTGGACAGTGGGCAGAGCAAAGGCGAAGGGCCAGCCCAGGCCACCAGGGGGAAAGCCCCCTGTGGTAACCAAGGACAAGGGGGGGCCCGCCCCTGGGTGACCTCTCCTCCCCCAGCATCTCGCTGGGCCTGGGGGTGGGACCCCTGACCTTCCTCCCTCCCGATGACTGAACGGAAGGGGCCACGTGCTGACCTGGCCGCTCAGGGGCGGCCTGCGTGGTGGCCTTACACACTCAGACCTACAGTCCATCAAAGGACGGTCTGACATTAAACTGTGACTAAAGCCGTTACCATGGGCAGTCACCTGCTAGGCGGGCATCTTCACTGGCAAGGTCAACCTTTATCTCAACGGAGCCTGTCTGTCTTTTTGCATCTGTGATAACACACCTCGGAAATGTGGGTAACTTGTAACCTCGCTTTTTCTGGAGGCCCTGGGGCACAATCTAATGTGCTGGGGCTGGGCCAGAGACGCAAATTCCTTCATTATCATGTCCATGGTCCCTGCACCCACCTGGGTATCCGTCCATCATTTCACTTTTTATCCCGTCCCCGGGGTTCCCTGCTTTGCTTCCTCCCGCCTCCGGTCCATCCCAATGGATTTCCTGTCACCCACCTCCGTCCCTGCTTTGATTGCGATGTGCAAATACAGATGGAACCGGCCTTTCTCTGGAGCAGGATCTTCATTCATTGAGATTGATATTTGTCGACAGTTTAGTTCACATAAACTCAGAAACGTTCTTTCCACGTTTGGATGATTTTATGTTAACAGCATCCGGGCCCAGAAAAGCAGCAGAACCAGACCAGCGGCGGCAGGCGGGCACAGGTGCTGAGGGCCTGAGCTCTGGCTGAGAGGAGAGTCCGGAGCCCAGGCTCCTCCGGAGGTCTCTTGGCGAGCAGAGGGAGCAGCTGCGGCAGGAGAGGCCCGGCGGGGGCGGGGGAGGCCCAGGGGGGGCGGGGGAGGCCCGGCGGGGGCGGGGGAGGCCCACCGGGCGGTCAGAGAGGCCCGGCGGGCGGTGGGAGAGGCCCAGCTGGAGGCCGGAGCTGCCCAGGGCGGGGGCAGGCCCCTCCTCCCCTCGGAGCAGAATGCCTTCTCCTGCAGACCTGCCTGGGTCTGTCCGGGCCTTCCCTCCAGCCCCGGTTCCCTAAGGGTGGGGTCTGCGCTGGACACCCCGGGAGAGGTCAGAAGGACCCCGCTGCAGGGCAGGGGGTGTGGGGAGGGTCTGAGGGCGGGTGCTGATGACGTGTCTCCAGGCTCGCTCTCTCCGTCCCTTCCTTGGCCGAACGGCCCTTCCACCTGGCCGCTGTCCGTGCTCTGCTCCTGTCTGTCTGTCTGTCTGTCCCACTGCCGCCCCCCCATGGAGACCTGGACCCTGAAAGCTGCGACCTTCCCCAGGACCCCCCCTGACGCCATGAACCCTCAGGAGGACCCCAGGAGCCCCCCCCCAGCACCCCGCCCCCTGCCTTTCCCTTCCCTCCTCCCACGGGCGCTGGTTTTCCATCAGCTCCGCACCCGGAGCCCCCCCCTCCTGCGCCTCCACAGCGTGTTCCTGCGCCCACGTCTCACGGGGCCCTGCCACGCTGCCCCTGCGGGTGTTCTCGTGGTTTGCATCTGGGCTCTGACTTCTTTCCCTGCAGACCCCGCCCGGACAGACAGCCCACCCCACACGTGGGTCAGGCACCCGGCGCCGTTCCCACACGGGGGGGGGGGGGGGGCTGAAGGGCTGGGGCCTCTGGGCTCGGGAGGACCCTGTACCGGGTGGGTGTCCCCAGGGCCGTGCAGCTGCTGTTTTGGAAGGGGTTTTGGACGGGGGAAGGGGGAGGGGGTTTTGGACGGGGGAAGGGGGAGGGGGTTTTGGACGGGGGAAGGGGGAGGGGGTTTTGGATGGGGGAAGGGGGAGGGGGTTTTGGACGGGAGAAGGGGGAGGGGGTTTTGGACGGGGGGGGGGGGTGTCGCCGAAGCCCAAGCCCCCTGGGAGCCCCTGGAGAAGAGGGGAGCCCGCGGCCAACAACAGAGTTTAATTCCGGACCGGAGCGGAAGCGGGGGGTGGGGGGCACCCCGGCTCCGGCCGCCCGGCTACTTGGAGGCCACCTTCCGGGACTTGCTGGGCGAGGCGAACACGTCCGCCAGCAGCAGCGGCGGCACCTTGACGCCCTTGTGCCTCAGCTGGGTGTAGTAGTCCATCCGCTCCGTGATGATCCGCTGGGGGGGGGGGGGGTGCTGCCAGGCTGCTCTCCTCGGGCACCCCGGGGGCTGCAGGCCGCTCCCTGCCCAGGGCACCCCGAGGGGCTGCAGGCCGATCCCCCCCCCGGCACCCCGGGGGCTGCAGGCCGATCCCCCCCCCCCGGCACCCCGAGGGCTGCAGGCCGATCCCCCCCCCCCGGCACCCCGGGGGCTGCAGGCCGCTCTGGCCCGCTCCCCGCCCCCGCCCTCGGGGTGGGGGGACAGCTTCTGTCTGTTCGGAAGGAAAACAGTCCTCCCGGCTGCCCGGGGCAGGAGGGGGGGGGGCACCGCGGGCTCCGCAGCGGCCATGGTGCTGGTCCCCCGGGACCTCCCTGGCACCTCAGGCCTGTCCCCCACGGAGGCCCGCCCCCACGGCCTCCTCCGGCCGGGACCCAGGAAAGGCTCCCTGGCCTTGGGTGGTGCAGACAGCCCTTCCCCTCCCCCTCTCCCCTTCCTTCTCCCTCCCTCCTAGCCTCTCTCCCACCCTCCGTCCCTTCCCCTCCCACTCCCGCGCCCTCTTCCACCCCCTCCTCCTCTCCTCTGTCCCTCCTGTCCTCTCCCCTCCCCCTCCCTCTTCCCTTAGTCCAAACAGTGCCCCACACACGGTCTCCCTCTCCCTGGCAGGAGCCCACTGACCAGCGCCCCCCACCCCCATCGCCGAGGGGAGGAGCCAGGCCTCCGGGGAATGTGGGTGCCAGGAGGCAGAGGGCACCCCCTCACCCACAGAGCCTGGGGCGGCAGAGGTGCCCCTCCCAGAGCTGAGCCGGCGGCTCTTCCCATCTGGCCCTGCACCTGAGGGAGGCGCACTCCCTCCCGGGAGGAAGGGGGCACCCGGTGACCCTCCTCAGCCCCTCCGGACAGCCAGGCGGGTGGTGATGCCCAGAGTTCCAGCCCCACCTCCCAGTCCTCTTGGGAAAGGCGGGGCGCAGGGGTGGCCAGGGCCCAAGCCATGGAAGGGAGTCTAGCGGCAGGCCCGCAGGGGCCCTGCCCTGTGCCCCGAGGGCTTGCTGCCAGCTCCCAGCAGCCGGCCTGGGGCTCAGGGCACCAGCCACCCCGGAGACCCACAGGCCCGTCCCAGGACAGAGACCCCGCAGGGACCAGAGGGCCGCCAGCGCCTGGCCGGCTCGCCCTCCTCCCGCGGCCGCACTGCCCACCTGCAAGGCGTCCAGAATGTCGTTGTCCGAGATCTCGGAGGACATGAACTTGAAGCCGGGGGTGCTGAAGGCCGCCTGGATGATCTTGTTTCTCAGCCTCTCCAGCTGGTGGGCGAAGGGACAGGGGCCCTGCCTCAGGGGGGGCGGTGCCCGTCGGGGGAGGGGCCCACCCCAGGGGCCCACCCCCTTCTGGCCGGGCAGACAGAGGCAGGACGCCCCCTTCCCGGAGGAACCAGAAGCTGAGGCCCGAGGGACGGCGTCACTGTGAGTCCCGGCTCAGAACCCAGGCCGAGGGGCCTCACGCAAGGACCCTCTACCTCCCAGCTGTGTGTCTGCTGGTTCATCCTCACCTGGGATATTTTAAAATATATTTTATTGATTGTTTACAGAGAGGAAGAGAGAGGGACAGAGAGTTAGAAACATGGATGGGAGAAACATCGGTCAGCTGCCTCCTGCACACCCCCCACTGGGGATGTGCCCACAACCAAGATACATGCCCTTGACCGGAATCGAACCCGGCACCCTTTAGTTCGCAGGCCAACTTTTTTTTTTTTTTAAAGAAAGGTATCCCACCGAAGCCAGTTTGGCTTATCGGTAGAGAGTCGGTCTACGGACTGAAAGGTCCTGGGTTCAATTCCTGTCAAGGCCATGTACATTGGTTGCGGGCACATCTCCTCTGTAAAAAAATCAATAAAATATGTTAAAAAAAAAAAACAAAACATTTACTTTAAAAAAATAAAAGAAAGAAAGAAAGGGATCCCTTTAAAAAAAAAAAAATATATATATATATATATATATATATATATATATATATATATATATATATATATAATTGATTTCAGAGAGGAAGGGAGGAGAGAGAAACATCAGTGGTGAGAGAGAATTATTGATCGGCTGCCTCCTGCACAATCCCCAGTATTGAGCCTGCAATCCGGGCATGTGCCCAGACCAAGATCGAATCTGGGACCCTTCAGCCCACAGGCCGATGCTCTATCCACTGAGCCAACCAGCCCCCACGGCCTCACCAACTTTTTTAATTGAAAAGCAAAACCTGCACCAGAATAATAAAATAGAATTAGCCCCACTGATGGGGCTCAGTGCTGAGCGCTGACCTCTGAACCGGGGGTCAGGGTTCAGTTTCCAGTCAGAGCACATGCCCAGTTGCAGGCTTGGTCCCCAGTGTGGGGTGTGCTGAAGGCAGCCGGTCAATGACACTCTCTCATCATTGATGTTTCTCCCTCTCCCTTCCTCTCTGACATCAATAAATTTATATTTATACCGTATTTTCCGGGGTATAAGACAACTTTTGAAATTGAAAAAAAGCCTGCTCAGATTGGCCAGAGTCAGAGAGGCGGTCTATTAAAAAAAGAACTGGTGTTGCCTCGGAAGTGGGGGGTAGTCTTATACAGCGAATATAGGCCTAAACCTATGTTTTAACTGTAAAATTAGGGGTCGTCTTATACGCCAGAAAATATGGTAAATAAATAAAAACTCATAAAACTGGGAAGGGCCCCCAAGGGAGCCCTCCTGACGCCGAGCCTCCTGGGAGCTCCCTCCCCCTCACTGTGGACACCAGGAAACCCGGTGGGCAGGGCCTGGAGCTGGGGTGGGGGGAGCGGGCCAGGGGGCACGTACCCGGGACTGCGCGCTCTCCAGCGCCACCCGGACCTGCTGCTCGGCCTGCTGCGCCAGCTCGATCTTGCCCTGCGCCTGGTCCTGCAGCTGCTGGCGCCGCTCCAGGTGGTTCTGGCACTGGCCCACCTGCGCCTGCAGCTGGCACACCTTGGCCTCGGCCCCCGAGATGGCCTGGTCCCGCGTGGCCAGCTCCTGCTCCAGCTCCCACACTCTCTGGGGGCGGGGCGGGGGCACCGAGGAGTTGGCCCGGCCCCGGGTCCTCACCCTCCTCCCAAGGCAATCCGGACCCAGTGATGGCGGGCGGGGGGGAGTGGGGGGCGTTGTGTGGGGGGCTGAGCTTGTCCGGGGGGTGCTGCCTGGAGGAGCGGCCCCCCCGAGGCCCCCACCCTCCTCCCAAGGCAATCCGGACCCAGTGATGGGGGGGGGGGGAGTGTGGGGGGCTGAGCTTGTCGGGGGGGCTGCCTGAGGAGTGGCCCGGCCCCCGGCCTCCCCACCCCCCGCCCCCCCCGCGGTCACCTGTCGCAGGAGGAGGTTGTCCCTCTCGATGAGCCCCATCACCTCCTTCTGCTTCTTCTCCTCCCGGAGGTTGGAAAACTGAAGGGGGTGGGGGGTGGCTCAGGGGCTCCGGGCGGAGGTGGCGGAAGGAACCCCACTTCTGGCCCCCCCCCCACGTCTCAGGAAGGTGAGAGCAGGGGTTTCTGATGAGGATGGGGGGGGAGGAGGAGAGGATCCCAAGCACGAGGGTGCTGGGAAGCGAACCCCAAAACACGGAAACCGGAGGCCCCAGCAGGGAGAGCGGAGCAGGAGCCCCGGAGAGTCCGGGGAAGTGGGGGCCGGTTCCTCGTCCCGGGAGCCAGCTGAGCTGCCGGTCGGAGAATCAGAGAGTCCAGACAGGCCCTCCCCAGACCCCGCACCCCCAGCTTTCCTCAGAGAGGGACTGCAGGGCCCTGGCGGTGTGGCTCAGTGGATAGAGTATCGGCCTGTGGACTGAAGGTCCCAGGTTTGATTCCAGTCAAGGGCACGTGCCTGGGATTGTGGGCTCCATCCCAGGAGGGGGTGCGGGAGGCAGCTGATCCATGATTCTCTCTCCTCATGGATGTTTCTCTCTCTCTCTCTCCCTTCGTCCCTCTCCCTCCCTCTTGCAAATAGATAAAATAGACATTTTTTAGATGACAGCAGGCTGCGCCCGGAGAAGAGAGGGGGATGTGGACGCAGCTGCTGTAACAGGTTTATGAATCATGATTCCCTTTCACAAACGCGGCTGTTTCGTTGCGCTACCACCAGCTGCCCACAGGGGTCAGCACAGCCACTCAGGCTGTCGGGAGGGAACAGGCGGGGAGGACAGGGGCCTGCGATGCTGGTGGGACGTGGGGAGGGATCCCTGAGACACGGGGGCTGGGGGGGGGGTAGGTGTGTGGGGGGGGCACTGGGGAGAGAGGCCGGGACATGCTGCTTCTGTAACAACACGGGGAACCTCTGGTTCTCCGAGCGCCGTGGGTGAAAGACTCCGGCAGAACTCCACTCAAACCCTGAGCCAGGGCGACGCCAGGAGGTGCTGGAGGGAGGGCGGGGGCGGGCAGAGGCCAGGAGAAGGGTGGCCGCTGGGCCGGAGGGCCGGGGGCCCGGGAGAGTCCCATGGGCTCATGGGCTCCCTCAGTCAGCCTCCGGAGCTGCTGCCCACTGGGGGGGGGGGGGGGGGGCAGGGTGAGGGGGCAGGGGAGACGCACCTTGTCGGTCATGGCCTGGAGCTGCAGCTTCCGCTCCCGCAGCTCTTTCTGCAGCAGCTCCTGCTCCAGGCTCACCTTCTGCAGCTGCGACTCCAGGTGGTCCACTTGCCGTTGCAGAGAGATGCAGGCTCCTGGGGGGATGGGGGCGGGGGGGGCAGAGAGATGGAGGCTCCTGGGGGGATGGGGCGGGGGGGGGGCGGAGAGATGGAGGGTCCTGGGGGGATGGGGGGGGCAGAGAGATGGAGGGTCCTGGGGGGATGGGGGGGCAGAGAGATGCAGGCTCCTGGGGGGATGGGGGGGCAGAGAGATGGAGGCTCCTGGGGGGATGGGGATGGGGGGGCAGAGAGATGGAGGCTCCTGGGGGGATGGGGCGGGGGGGGCGGAGAGATGGAGGCTCCTGGGGGGATGGGGGGGGCAGAGAGATGGAGACTCCTGGGGGGATGGGGGCGGCGGGGGCGGAGAGATGGAGGCTCCTGGGGGGATGGGGGGGGGCAGAGAGATGGAGGCTCCTGGGGGGATGGGGGCGGGGGGGGGGCGGAGAGATGGAGGCTCCTGGGGGGATGGGGGGGGCAGAGAGATGGAGACTCCTGGGGGGATGGGGGCGGCGGGGGCGGAGAGATGGAGACTCCTGGGGGGATGGGGGGGGCGGAGAGATGGAGGCTCCTGGGGGGATGGGGGGGGGCAGAGAGATGGAGGCTCCTGGGGGGATGGGGGGGCAGAGAGATGCAGGCTCCTGGGGGGATGGGGGGGGCAGAGAGATGGAGGCTCCTGGGGGGATGGGGGGGCAGAGAGATGCAGGCTCCTGGGGGGATGGGGGGGCAGAGAGATGGAGGCTCCTGGGGGGATGGGGGCGGGGGGGGCGGAGAGATGGAGGCTCCTGGGGGGATGGGGGCGGGGGGGGCAGAGAGATGGAGGCTCCTGGGGGGATGGGGGCGGGGGGGGCGGAGAGATGGAGGCTCCTGGGGGGATGGGGCGGGGGGGGGCGGAGAGATGGAGGCTCCTGGGGGGATGGGGGCGGGGGGGGCGGAGAGATGGAGGCTCCTGGGGGGGGCGGAGGGGGGCTTGCACACAGGAGGACCCGGGGTCACTGGGTCAAGCTCCCCACTGATCTGGGCGTCCAACTCCCCACTCCGGCCCGCCCTTCCCCGCCGGGCTCCCGGCTCAGGGCTCCGGGCTCCGGGCTCAGGAGGGTGGCCCAGCCCGTCCTGCCTGCGGGTGGGGGTGAGGGTGGGGGTGGGGGCGGGGGTGGGAGTGGGGTGGAGGTGGGGGTGAGAGTGGGGGTGGGGGTGGGGCTGAGCCCGTCCTGCCTGAGGGTGGGGGTGGGGTTGGGGTTGTGGGTGGGGGTGAGGGTGGGGGGGTGGGGGTGAGGGTGAGGGTGGGGGTGGGGGTGGGGATGAGGGTGGAGTGGGGGTGAGGGTGGGGGCGGGGGTGGGGGGGGTGGGGATGGGGGTGGGGGCTCAGCCCGTCCAGCCTGGGCCGAGGGCCGCCCGCCGCGCCCACCTGTGGCCAGGTTGTATCGGGTCCGGGCCACGCCGAGCTCCAGCTGGAACTCCTGGATCACCTGCTCGTACTCCTCCAGCTGCGCCATCAGCTCCTCCTCGAAGGACTCGTCCCCGGAGCTGAACCGCTTGAGGCCACCCCCCTGGTCCTGCGGCTCCTCCGGCTCCTCGTCCAGCTCCAGCTCCTGCGGCTCCTCCTCCGCGCCCTCCGCGCCCTCCGCGCCCTCCGCCTCCTTCCTGCCCTCGTCCCCCCGCTCGGCCTCCGCCTCCGCCTCCGGGACCGCCTCCTCCTCGCCGCCCGACTCCGGGCCCCCGGCCCGCTCTGCCGCCGCCGCCAGCTCCTGCATCTGGGGACGGGGACGGAGGGGGGGACGGAGGGGGGACGGAGGGGACAGAGTGGAGGGGACGGAGGGGGGACAGAGGGGACACAGTGGAGGGGACGGAGGGGGGACAGAGGGGACAGAGTGGAGGGGACGGGGGACGGAGGGGATGGGGGACGGAAGAGATGGGGGGACGGAGGGGACAGAGTGGAGGGGACGGAGGGAGGGACGGAGGGGGGACAGAGGGGACAGAGTGGAGGGGACGGGGGACGGAGGGGATGGGGGGACGGAGGGGGCAGAGGCGACAGTGTAGGGCAGTGTTTCCCAACCTTCTCTCATGATGAGAATCACCTGGTGGAGTTGTTAAAACACAGATTCCTGAATCCCAACTAAGAAGTGCTAAACTAGGATTTTTGGGAACATATAGGTAAAATTGTATACTTAACCAGTGCTCTAAGACAGATGTTATATACAGAGCACTAAGTTAGGTATGCAATTTTACCTATATGTTCTCAAAAATTCTAGTTTAGCACTTCTTAGTTGGGATTCAGGAATCTGTGTTTTAACAACTCCACCAGGTGATTCTCATCATGAGAGAAGGTTGGGAAACACTGGTGTAGGGGACGAGGGGGGAGGCGGGGGGAACGGAGGGGCTGCTAGGCGGGGCACGGGCGCCCACGGCCTCACCATGGGGGGGACCCCCAGGGATGTGCACCCCAGCGGGGCTGCAGGGGCTCTTCCAGGAGGGAGCTGCCCCCACCCTCTCCTGCTCCCTTACAGGGGGCTGAGGGCTGCACGGGGGTGGGGGGGGACCAGGCGGGGGTTGAGGACTGCACTGGGGGGGGGTGGGGACCAGGCTGGGGCTGAGGGCTGCACTGGGGGAGTACCAGTGGGGGCTGAGGGCTGCACTGGGGGGGGGTACCAGTGGGGGCTGAGGGCTGCACTGGGGGGTACCAGTGGGGGCTGCAGTGGAACCCGGGACTCTGGAGGTGAGGCCGGGGTCACGCCGCCCCAGGCGCCCCCGCCCCCGCACCTGCACCTGCCCCCAGTGCTGCAGCTCCTCCTCCCTGCAGAAGGCCTTCAGGATGCTGAGTCTGCCTGGCCGCGGCCCGGGCTCCGGGAGCCAGTCCTGCGGGCACCCACGGCCTCAGGCTCTCACGCCCGCCCTCCCGGTGCCGCACCCACACCGGCCCTCCGGGGGCGGGCAGCAGCCCCTCCAGGTGGGGAGGACCTGGCCTCGGGCAGGATTCCCGGGGGGGGGGCGGGGGGTGTGGAGGCCATGGTAGCGGGTCTGAGGCCCCGCCCGCCCGGCCGGCCTGCCCGCGCACCCCGCCCGCGGGCGGCTCCCCGCGCACCCGGCTCCCCACGCACCTGGCCCATGGACAGCTCCCCGTTCCGGGTCTTGAGGAGGCTCTTGAGCTGCTTCTTGAGTGACTCCCGCTCGACCTGCAGGGACTGGATCTCCTCATCCCGCCGCTGCACCTCGGCCTTCAGCCTGGACAGGCGCTGCACCTCCTCCACCAGCGTGGACAGGCAGTGGTCCTGCAACAGTGCAGCCTGAGTGCCCGCCGCTACCCTTCGTTATTTATTAATGTATTTCCATTGGTTGCAGAGAGGGAGGGAAAGGGAGGGAGAGAGAGAAGCATCTTTGATGAGAATCATGGATCGGCTGCCTCCTGCACGCCCCCTGCTGGGGATGGAGCCTGCAACCTGGGCATGTGCCCTGACCAGAATCGAACCCAGGACCCTTCAGTCCACAGGCTGATGTTCAATCTACTGAGCCACACCTGCGAGGACTGTGGTCGGCAAACTCATTAGTCCACAGAGTCAAATACCAACAGGACAACGATTGAAATTTCTTTGGAGAGCCAAATTGTTTATTTTTTATTTTATTTTATTTTATTTTATTTTATTTTATTTTTTTTAAATAAGTTTTTATTTTTCATATTATTACAAATGTTCCTTCCCCCCCCCCCCACCATTGCTCTCCTCCACCAGGTTCCCACCCCACCCTCTGCCCTTTCCCCTCTCCCCATTGTCCTCATCCAGCCAAATTGTTTAAACTTAAACTTCTTCTAACGCCACTTCTTCAAAATAGACTCGCCCGGGCCGTGGTATTTTGTGGAAGAGCCACACTCAAGGGGCCAAAGTTTGCCGAACATGGGGCTAGGGCAACATTCTCTTTTATAAAAAAATTAAATATATTTGTGTTGATTTTAGAGCAGAAGGGAGAGAAAGAAGGAGAGAGAGAGAAACATCCACGATGAGAATCATTGATCAGCTGCCTCCTGCACACACACCCCCTGCTGGGGACTGAGACTGCAATCTGGCCTGGTTCCCTGACAAAGCTCAAACCCGGGATCCGCAGGCCGATGCTCTATCCACTGAGCACACCAGCTAGGGCCACACCACACTCTTCCCCCGCCTCCCGGCCATCAGCAGGACAGCGGCTCCAGGCCCAGGGGGAGCAGGCCTGCTGTTCTGGGACCCGACACCCCGAGCCCCAGTGTCATCCCGCCTGCGGCCGGGCCCTGGCCAAGGCCTCTCCCGGGGGTCCTCCTGGCTCCGGCCAGCGCCCCCGGTCACTGAAGACACGTCCTCTGTGCAGCCCACGCCGACCCAGAGACTCTCCACAGGCCGCCCAGGGGTCCTCCGCCCTCAGCTCCCACTCCACAGCGCAGGGGCCGGCGATGGGAGCCTCTGGCTCCCGGTGCCAAAGCAGGGCCGGGGGTCGGCTGGACCACGCCTGGGGGCCTGCGTGCACAGCATTCTAGAACGTGGCCTGGGGCGGGGGCGGAGCAGCCGCCAGCACTGGGGACAGGGGCAGGGAGCGGGGGGCAGGGTAGGGGGCGGGGGCAGAGGACAGGGGGCCGGACGCTGGGGACGGGGGGACGGACGCCGGGGGCAGGAAACTGGGGGCTGGCTCGGGGGCGGCCCTCGCACCTTCTCGTGGATGACGGCGATGTACCAGGGCACCCGCTTCGGCAGGCGGCTCTGGCTCAGCGCGGGGCTGCTGGGGGCCGGGCTCAGCGGCTGCGACTCGTTCTGCCGCTGCAGGGGCTGCAGCTGCCCCGCGCTCTGGCTGACCGGCAGCAGGGGCCCTGGGGACGGGGGAGGCGGGGGCTCTTGTGACCCCTCCGAAGCCCTTCCTGGCCCAGCTGGGCTCCCCAGGCCTCAGGGCCCGGCTGCTGTCCCCCCGCCCCCACCCCGGTCGCATGTCACCGAGGGAGAGGGGGAGCACGGGGCAGCCAGCAGACCCCCAGGGCCCGGGCCTGGCTCTCCCTGGCGCTGCGGGGGCTCAGGGCCGGTGCGGGCGGGGCTTCCCGCATCCAGGCGGGTGGTCCATCCCCGGGGAAGGGAAACCGCGTCTGTCTTTGCAGGAACCACGCAGGCGGTCACGGGAGGGCGCCCCGGAGCGGAGCGGTGGCGCTGGGAGCAGGGCCCGGCCGGGACAGGCCCGGACAGGCAGGGGCCCGGGGGGCTGGGGGAAAGGGGCGGACCCCGTGCCCAGAGGCACTGCCCTCACCGTCCACCTTCACGGTCGAGTCCTCCTGGCTGGAGACGGACTCCCTGGTCGGCTTCCAGGCCTCGGAGCGCAGGCAGCTCTCCACGGGCAAGGTCATGGAGGAGGCCGACCCTGCGGGCGACAGCCGCTGACGCCGGGGCCGCGCTTCACCCTGTTTCTTCCTTTGTCAATCCTCCCGAGGACATTATTCCACTCATTCAGGAGAGGGTGGGAGAGGGGGAGACACCCGGTGGTCCTGTCCATCTCCTGCTGTCCATCTCTGACTAGCCCCACCCCACTCTCTCCTGGCATTGCTAGCCTCCGTGACCTGGCGCTGACCGCAGCCCCTCCTGCCCTGCCTCGCTGCCCGCAGCCCCTCTGAGCTCAGCTGTCCCCGCCTGGAAGGTCTTGGCTGACACTGTCTCCCTCCCGCCCCCTGGCTGCCCCGCCACCTGCTTATAGTTCCAGTGCAGCTTTGGCTGCCTCCTCCGGGGCCTTAGGCACCCGCCCGGCATTCTGGCCAGAGGTGGTCGTCGACTGGTTGCCTCCTGCATGAGCTCTGACCAGGGCCCAGGGCGGGGAGGAGCCTGCAACCGAGGTACGAGCCCTTGACCGGAATCGAACCCGGGACACTTTGGTCTGCAGGCCAACGCTGTATCCACTGAGCCAAACCGGCTAAGGCCTTATGCCATCTCTCTCTCTCTCTCTCTCTCTCTCTTTCTTATCATCCTTTTAAAATTAATTACAGAGAGGAAGGGAAAGAGAGAGAGGAACATCAATGACGAGAGAGAATCGTGGGTCGGCTGCTTCCAGCTCCACAGTGGGGATCGAGCCCACAACCTGGGCCTGTGCCCTGACCGGGAATCGAACCCTGACCTCCTGGGTCCTAGGTCGATGCTCAGCCCTCAGCCCCGCCAGCCCGCTCTGGGCCGTTTCTTTATAAACCTGGGCGGGAGGAAAGACGGCTGTCTCCGTGGCTGTGGGGCCGAGCCCTGGGGATCAACTCAAACGCGATGGCGACCGCCGCCCCCCCAGCGTGTCCCGAAGCAGCCGGTGCCAGGGCGTTTCCGCAAACCGGGGCCTCCTCTCTGGCTCCTTTAAGGTCCACAGCGAGCCCGCCCCGCCCGGCAGAGCCCGCGGAGCCCTAGTTGGTGGGCCCTGTGAGCCCGCACCCGCACCCAGGACCCAGCCCCCGCCCTGCCTGAGACCTGCCCACAAGGCGAGCTCTCCGAGGCCCTGGCCCTGAGGGGACACCTAGAGCCGGGACGGGCGGGTGGGTCCTGGCTGAGACCCACCGTGCCCTCGCCCTGGGCAGGATGGCACAGGTGGGGAAGGGGAGCAGCCGGGCCCGGGGCCTGCAGGTGGGGTGATGCCTGGCTGGACCGAGGCCTTCTGTGCCCGCTGCGCGCTCAGCGGCCCTGACTGAGCCTCAGGACATGGTGGTGGGGGGGGTGCTGTAGGACAGCACGTGCCTGGCTCCTTACAGGCCACCGGCAGCGCCGGTCCCTCAGCACCGGCTCTTTCCGGAAGCTTTCCTCCCGAATGCCCCCCCCCCCAGTTGCACTCCACCTCCCGCACTCTGCCGCGTGCCCTGGCCGCCGGGAAGGCGCCCGCGCGGAGGAGCGTGTCCGGCCGGCGCTCACCGGAGCTGGTCATGGACGTGGCGCGCGTGCAGAACTGCGGGCAGCCGGGCCGCTGCAGGAACATCTGGCGCAGCTCCTCCATCTCCGACAGGAAGGTCCTGTCCTCGGAGCTGGCGCCCTGCAGGATCTCACTCTGCGGGCGGGGACCGGGGGAGGTCACGGGAGGAAGGCCGGGCCTGGTCCCGCCCCGCAGGCCGCACGCCCGCTGACGGCCACGGCGGCCTGCTCTGGACGGCCCGGCTGAGCCAGCTGCCCGTCCCTGTGGAGCGCCCCCGGGGGGCAGGGGCCCTCCAGTCACCCTCGGAACGTGGCGGCGGCCTGAAGCCCGCGTTGCCCTTCCCAAGTTCTCTTCTCCCCTTTTGCTCCTCCCAAGACCCCCGTTCCCCTCCCCAAGGAAGTCTGGGGCTCCCACTGCACCTCCTCTCCATCAAAACCTGCTTACCGCCGGGCCGGCGGGCTCAGGGGCTGAGCGTCCACCTGGGGACCCGGAGGCCAGGGTTCGATTCCCGCTCAGGGCACAGGCCTGGGTTGCCGGCCCGGTCCCCTGTGTGGGGCGTGCAGGAGGCAGCCGATCCATGCTTCCCTCTCACCATGGGTCTCTCTCTCCCTCTCCCTCCTCTCTGATGTCAATAGACATGTATTTACAGAAACTCATGGCTCTTTGTTTTTTGTGTTTTTTTTAAATATATATTTTATTGATTTTTTACAGAGAGGAAGGGAGAGGGAGAGAGAGTTAGAAACATGGATGAGAGAGAAACATCGATCAGCTGCCTCTTGCACACCCCCACTGGGGATGTGCCCACAACCAAGGTACATGCCCTTGACTGGAATCGAACCCAGGACCCTTCAGTCCACAGACCAACGCTCTATCCACTGAGCCAAACTGGTTTCAGCTGTTTTTTAAAACTATATGTTTTATTGATTTTTTTGCAGAGAGGAAGGGAGAGGGAGAGAGAGTTAGAAACATCGATGAGAGCCAAAACCGGTTTGGCTCAGTGGATGGAGCGTTGGCCTGTGGACTGAGAGGTCCCAGGTTTGATTCTGGTCAAGGGCATGTACATTGGTTGCGGGCATATCCCCGGTAGGGGATGTGCAGGAGGCAGCTGGTCGATGTCTCTCTCTCATTGATGTTTCTGGCTCTCTGTCTCTCCCTTCCTCTCTATAAAATATCAATAAAATATATTAAAAACAAACAAACAAAAAAAGAAACATTGATGAGAAAGAAACATCCATCCACTGCCTCCTGCACACCTCACACTGGGGATGTGCCCACAACCATGGTACATGCCCCAGACCGGGACCCTGGAGTCCGCAGGCACACGCTCTATCCACTGAGCCGCCCGGCCAGGGGGACACTCCGGGCTCTGGGGGCGGTGGGCGGCCGGCGCCTACCTTCTTCCGGTAGTACATGTTGACGGCCTGTGCCGACTTGCTGAGGGACTGCTGCTTGGGCCGCAGCTTCCACTCGGGCGGCTGGCAGTTGCGGCTGGCCACGCTGCGCAGCGCCACCAGGCCCTGCTCCAGCGGGCTGGGCGGCCTCGTCCGTCTGGGGGGCTTCCGGGCCCCCAGGAGGCACATCGGGGCGAGGGCCGCGGGCTGAGCCGCATTGTCTGCCGGCAGCTGACATGACAGCGCCGAGGGGCCTCTCATCGGAGACAGGGCGGCTGGGGGCGCGCGGCCCCCGGGACCTGACAGACGCGAGGCCGCTTCCAAAGCTCCTGGTCCCGTGGGATCCTGGGAGCAGAGTGTGGCATCACAGACGTTTCCGTGGAAACGGCAGGTCATTGTCCTAAGGTCCCGTCTCAACTTGCTGTTGGGTGGGGATGTGGAGGCCGCCCCGCTGGGTCTCAGGGTGCTGGGAGCAGGGAGAAGAGGCCCAAGGCATCGGCGGCCATTCTCCTGTGTTTGTTTGTTTGTTTTTAAATATATTTTTACCAGCGGCCGGTGCACGAAATTCATGCACCAGGAGGAGGGGGTGGTCCTTCAGCCCTGCTTGCACCCTTTTACAATCCAGGACTCCTGGCTCCTAACCACTTGCCTGCTGGCCTGCTTGATTGCCCCTAACCACTCTGCCTGCCTGCCTCATTGCCCCTAACCACTCGCCTGCCTGCCTCATCGCCCCTAACCACTCACCTGCCTGCCTCATCACCCCTAACCGCCTCTGCCTGCCTGCCTGATTGCCCCAACTGCTCACCTGCCTGCCTGATCACCCCTCACTGCCTCTGCCTTAGATAGTTGCCAAATTGTAAGGACCTGCTTGTCATAGAGATAGAAAAGTTTTAATTTTCACTCTTGATATGGCAATCAGCTAACACAGGTGGCCACCAAAGCGGTGACTGACCGAAGGGGCATAGCAAGCGGTGCTGTGAAGTCCTCTCCCTGAAAACCTCCGTGTCATGCATTGCATCTGCCTGGGAACACGAGGGAGCGAAGTTCCTGTCTGTCTGTGCAGTCCTCTGAGCAGAGTGTCTGAGACCCTAGCCCGTCTGGTCTGGTGCTCACAGAATCACAGGCTTTTTTCCCTTCGCTCCGTGGGTAGGGATTTCCTGGAAGCTGCAGGATCTCTTCCCTTTGACCTTTCCTCGACCCTCTGACTTCACTTCCGTCTCTCACCTGTGCTCTCCCTCCACCCCCACCACAACAGTTACTGCTCCAGGCGCCCTTCGCTCGAGTGTCCAGGAGATCAGGCACCGCGTCCCCGACCAGACCCATGATTCCCAGCATTCCCGGTGCTTCCACCTCCAGCCAGAGGCCCCTCCCCTCCCCCCTCGTGGCCAGGGTGCAGATGGTGGGCTCACATTGCCAGGGCAACGCCGCCAGCGTCCTGCCTCGGCCACTATGGGTGCCGCCATCTTTGTCACGGAGTGATGGTTAATTTACATATTACTCTTTAACTAGAGGCCTGGTGCACGAAATTCATGCACCGGGGCAGGGGTTGTCCCTCAGCCCAGCTCGCACCCTCTCCAATTTGGGACCCCTCGAGGGAGGGATGTTCGACTGCCCGTTTAGGCCCGATCCTGGTAGGTGGGATAGGACCTAAATGGGCAGTTGGACATTCCACTCACAATCCAGGACTGCTGGCTCCCAACTGCTCACTTGCCTGCCTTCCTGATTGCCCCTAACCGCTTCTGCCTGCCAGCCTGATTGATGTATAACAGCACCCCTGCCAGCCTGTTTGCCCCCAACTTCTCTCCTCTGCCAGCCTGGTCACCCCTTAACTGCCCTCCCCTGCAGGGTTGATTGCTCCCAACTGCCCTCCCCTGCTGGCCATCTTGTGGTGGCCATCTTGTGTCCACATGGGGGCAGGATCTTTGCCCACATGGGGGCAGCCATATTGTGTGTTGGAGTGATGGTCAATCTGCATATTACTCTTTTATTAGATAGGATAGAGGCCTGGTGCACGGATAGGGGCCATCTGGTTTGCCCTGATGGTGTCCTGGATCAGGGTGGGGCTTCCTTGGGGCATGGGGCAGCCTGAGCGAGGGGCCTGTGGTGGTTTGCAGGCCAGCCATGCCCCTGTGGCGACCCAAGTGAAGGCCCTGATATCTGGAATTTATTTACCTTCTACAATTGAAACTTTGTAGCCTGGAGTGGAGCCAAGCCTCCTGCTTGCTCTGTGGCTGCTGCCATTTCTGTTTGGATTTGTTTACCTTCTATAATTGAAAATTTGTAGCCTTGAGTGGAGGCCTGGTCCTGCCAGGGTGTGTAGAAAGCTTGGCTTCCTCCATTGCCAGGGAAACCCAAGCCTCCCTCCTGGTAACCATCTTGGTTGGGCTTATTTGCATACTTGCTCTGATTGGTTGGTGGGCGTGGCTTGTGGGTGTAGTGGGGTGATGGTTAATTTGAATATTACTCTTTTATTATGTAGGATTAGATAGGATAGATGTCAGAGAAGAAGGGAGAGAGAGAGAGAGAGAGAAAAACATCAATGATGAGAGAGAATCATGGACCGGCTGCCTCTGGCACACTGCACACTGGGCCTGACCAGGAATCGAACCTTGACCTCCTGGTTCATAGGTCAACGCTCAGCCCCTGAGCCCTGCTGGCCAGGCCCCTGAGGTTTTTATTTTTGTCTGTTTGTCTGTTTTTCCATCGTCAATATTTCCCCTCATTTAAACCTGACACTGGCTCTGGGGCTCTGATATGGAAGTGGACGCCTTGGCGAGCATTTTTCAACCCCTGATGTCATTCCTTTTGGCTCATGGATAGAGTATCAGCCTGCGGACTAAAAGGTCCCGGGTTCGATTCTGGTCCAGGGCATGTACCTTGGTTGTGGGCACATCCCTGGTAGGGGGTGTGCAAGAGGCATCTGATTGATGACTCTCTCTCATCGATGTTTCTAACTATCCCTCTCCCTTCCTCTCTGTAAAAAATCAATAAAATATATTTAAAAAAAAAATACAGACGCAGACCCCTGGTAGGCGACCGCAGCCTAGAGAAACGCCCACTGTGTTTTATTAAAACCTCACTCTCCAGCCCCTCTTTGGCTGTTGCTAACCCTCACCCAACGGTATTTTTCCATCGATTTTCAGGGTGAGTGGGAGGGAGAGGGAGAGCCAGAGAGAAACATCCATGTGAGAGAGACATGTGACTCGCTCCCAGGAGGCTCGGAGACAGCACCCGTGTTGGGAGGGGAGCGTCCACAGCATGGAGGGAGGTGTGCTCGCACAGGCGCCCCATGGGACGTCCCTGAAGCCGAGACCCCCGGCCCCACGGGCTGGAGAGCGTGGGGGGGCTGGGCGGCAGGCGGAGCCCAGGTCAGCCCGGTGGGGCGGGGGAGAGGGGGCGGCTGGCTTCGCTGGACCCTGGCCCGCGGCCTTCTTGTCTGGAGTCCACGCTGAGCGCCCAGCTCCGAGGAGCAGTGGGAGGGGGGTCCATTGCCCCCGGGAACACGGGAGAAGCCCACAGGGGTGTCGGGCCAGCGTGGGCTGCGTCTCCCTCGCCCGGTGGGATCCGTGTGGCTCCTGGTCAGATGGACTCGGAAGAGACAGTCACGGGCCGAAGCCGGTGTGGCTCAGTGGTGGAGCGTCGGTCTGCGGACTGAAAGGTCCAGGGTTCGATTCCGGTCAAGGGCATGTACCTTGGTTGCGGGCACATCCCCAGTAGGGGGTGTGCAAGAGGCAGCTGGTCGATGTTTCTCTCTCATCGACGTTTCTAGCGCTCTAGCTCTCTCCCTTCCTCTCTGTAAAAAAAAATCAATAAAATATATTACGGGACACGTGCTTTATTGTTACAGAAACGACAACCCCACTCCGCACCTGCCCGCAGGACGGCACCCCGAGACCGCACCCCACTGCGGGCCTTCCAGCTGCTCCGAGCGCCGCACTCACAGAAGACGCGTTTTCTCACCCCGTGAGCAGGAGCGTGGGCTGGCGTGACGAGGGACACCGCGTCCCAGATTGTCCCTGACCCGTGCGCAGGGGGCCCGGGCCGCTGGGTGGGTGAAAGGCCGGCTTCCAGGCAAGAGTGGGCAGATGACCAGCGCTCCCGGGTGTGGCCCTGGAGGGGGTGGGCCCGAGGGGGTGGGCCCGGAGGGGGTGGGCCCGGAGGGGGTGGGCCCGGAGGGGGGGCCCCGGAGGGGGTGGGCCCAGAGGGGGTGGGCCCGGAGGGGGTGGGCCCGAGGGGGTGGGCCTGGAAGGGAGGGAGAGGGAGGAGTATGGCCCAGGGGCACCTGCGGGGAGGGGGAGCGGGCGTCTGGATCTGAGGACCACATGCAGGGAGGGGGAGGGGGCGTGTGGGTCTGGGGACCACGTGCAGGGAGGGGCGGGCCCACGGCCGCAGACCCAGGCTCCGTTGGCGGCGAAGGCTGCCTTTAGCCCAGTGGAGGCGGGTCCCGCTCGCGCTCCTGTGGGGGGGCCGCCTGGCCTGGAGGGGCCGCCAGGCAGGGGGCGGAGGAGGCCTAGGGCCTGTTCACCCTGTAGGGACAGTGCTGAGCCTCTGTGGTCTCCCTTCCCCTGACAGCCCTCCCCACGCAGACCCCCCAAGAGCCTGGAAGCCTGAGGAAATTGGCCTGTGACGCCGCCCCCTTCTGCCGTCAGCTAAGAGCTCACAGCCCCCAGCAAACCCCGGGGCCCCGGGCTGTGTCCGCCTGGCCCGGCCTGGGCCACCCTGCTTCTGTGGCATCAGTGGCAGGGCACGGAGACGGGGGACCCACAGGGGCACGGAGACGGGGGGATCCACAGGGACCCGCACAGGGACAGGGACCTGCTGACTGGAAAGCACCAGACGCCTGCTCCTTGCGATGTCTCAGCTCAGCATGCCCGCTGGTCAGCACCCCCTACCCTGCCCCCCGGAACGAGGGGCTCGCATCGTCCCTGCCCTGCAGCCCGGCTCCAGAGGCCCCATGGGGGGCACACAGAAGCCAGGCCCAGCCCAGGAGGGACCTTCCTGTCCTGCCCCAGCCTCCAGCTCACAGGGTCTCCAAGGGGAGGGGGTGCTGTCTGACAGGAGGGCCCCCGCAGCCCCAGGGCCTGCAGGAGGCTGCCTCTCCATGGGCTTCATCCCCTCAAGCCAGACCAGGGCCCCCAGGGTGCGCCCGCCCCCTCCAGCCGGGCCTGCTGCTCTGGAGTCCACCGGGAATGCTGAAAGCGGGGCTCATTAAAGAAGCAGGTGACCCGCTGAGGGGAAGGTACGGTTTTATGAGCAGCCACAGCCCTGTCCTGAGGGGCCTGCCTTCCTGGCCACTGCCGGTCCGAGGAAGGCCTGGGTGCCCCCTGCCCTGGCCAGGCCCCGGGGCCCCAGGAGGGCCTTGCGCTCGGCAGTGCTCCCCTCCCGGCTTCCCAAGTCCAGGGGAGCCCGGCCTTCCTGGGGGCGGGAGGCGGCGGCCGGTCCCAGCATCGTCCCCCGGGCCAGGCGTGTGGTCCGCGGCCCGCGGCGGCCTCTCCGGGCTCGGCCTGGGCCTGGGCCTGTCCCGGGCACGGCCCCCGTCCGGCCTCCGGGGCAGACGTTGGCGAAGAGGAGGAGAGAAAGCCAGGCTTCCCGGCCCCTGTCCGGCCCCCGGGGCAGACGTTGGCGAAGAGGAGAGAGAAAGCCAGGCTTCCCGGCCTCGGTCCGCGGGCCCGCGCCCCGGCGGTCAGTTGGCCTCGGCCTCGGCCAGCTCCTCCTTGATGGGCGGCCTCCGCACCCTGCAGTCCGGGAGGTCGAAGCCGAAGTCGGGCCAGTCGTCGGGCGCGGCGGCGCCGGGCCGGTTGGGGATGGTGATGGTGTGGCGCACGCGGAGGTGCACGGCCTCCATGACACGCTGGCGCGGCAGCTCCCCGGCGCCCAGCGGGAAGGCGGCCGCGTGGCCCCCCGAGCGCAGCAGCGGCTGGGCCCCGCCGTCGTGGCCCTGCTTCAGGTCCTGCAGGCCCCTCCAGATGGCCAGCCGGTACTGGTCCGGGAGCTCCAGGGCGCCCAGCTCCTGCGGGGGCGGGCGGGCGGCCTTGGTGGAGGCAGCTGCGGGCACTGCCCATCCTCTCCCAAGGCACCCTCCACGGGAACCCCTGCTCCCTGCAGGGCCCCAGGACCAGGAGGGACGAGGGACCCCCTGACCTGCAGTGCCCCCAGGACGGAGGGGAGGGGCGCGAGGGACCCCCTGATCTGCAGGGCTCCCAGGACCAGGAGGGACGAGGGACCCCCTGACCTGCAGGACCCCCAGGACCAGGAGGGACGAGGGACCCCCTGACCTGCAGGACCCCCAGGACCAGGAGGGACGAGGGACTCCCTGCTCCCTGCAGTGCCCCCAGGACGGAGGGGAGGGGCGCGAGGGACCCCCTGACCTGCAGAGCCCCAGACTCTCTGGAGCTTGACAGTGGGGTGCAATAGAGCAGCGCTGAGGGTCCCACAGGGACCGGAGTCTGGGTCCCTCCCTCCCCTGCCGTGGGCCTGGACACGCTGTTTGGGGGTCCTGACCAGTGTCAGGAGGGCTGAGGAGTGAGGATGGGCTAGGACACCGGTGTGTGGTCACTGCCGAGCTGTGCACGGCCTGGGCCCATCTATCAGCCCCGTGACCAGTGCGCCAGCCTGAGGACCTTCCGGCTCCAGCCCCTGAGCCCAGAGCGGGGCCCAGATGCCCCGCCCCTGCTCACACGTCACGCTGCGCGGGGCCGACATGAGCAGGCCGGCCGGCGGGCCACGGGGACGTGAGCTGGTGGCAGGGCCGCTCGGAGGGCAGGTTCCTCTGACAGACCCGTGCCTGGCCGGCGGCTCCGGGCTGGGCTCCGGCCCGGCATCTAGCAGGGGCAGGCCTCCCGGTCTGGGAGAAGCCCCACGCTGGCTCTGGGGTGAGCCTGGCCAGGCTGAGCTCAGACGCTGGCAGCCTCAGAGCCTGTGTCCCCGTGAGCGGGCGCTGACCGACCAGCTCTGATGCCCCCAGCCTTCGCCTCTGGAGCTCAGACTCAGACAGCCCCTCTGCCGCCTGCCAGGCAGCCTGGCCGCTGGGGGCCATGACCTCCAGTCACACTACCCCGTGCCACCCCATGCCACCTTGCCCACTGCTTGTGCCACCCTCAGCCACCGTCCACACAGCCAGACTTGCGTAGGCTCATGCGTGGACTTCAGCCAAAGCCAGAGGTGGGGCTATGGATGGGCTTGGGGAAAAGATTTCCCAAATCTCACAGCCCCCACCCCACACGTAAGAACAGGAACAGCCAGAGCCCGCCCGCGGGAGGGGAAGGGAGAGCCCTCTGCGGGCACGGGGCGGGCGGGCACGGGGCGGGGGCGGACGCAAGGTTACCTCCAGGCTGAGGCTCTGCAGCTGGTAGACGCTGTGCACGCCGTGGGACGTGAGCCGCTCGAGGCAGTTGGGGCAGCCCAGGCCTGTGAGGAAGCTGCAGAGAGCGCCGGGCTGGGCGGGCGCCGCCCTGCAGGGCGACTCCAGGCGCCCGCCGGCCACCCTGCCACCGCAAGCCCCCAGGACACCCCGGCTTTGGTTGGGGACCCGCTCCCTCCGCTCAGTCCTCCGTCTGCTCTCCGCATGGCCAGGGACAGAGACCAGCCCAGGCTGGGGCCGCGGACCGGGAGCCGCGAAGGGGCTGGGGCAGTGGGTCGCGGCAGGCCCAGCAGCAGCCCACGTACCTGACCAGGCTGGGGTCGGCGTGGTAGGAGGGAGGCGGGGTGCAGTGGGACCCCGAGACCATGGGCTGGGAGCTGTGGCTGCCGTTCATCTCGCCGTTGGCCGGCAGGGTGTGGCCGTGGGTGTTGAGGACCCCGGGACCTGGCGGGAGTTGGGAGGCCTGTCTGAGGCGCGGCACAGCCCCCCCGGAGCAGGACTGGGCCGAGCCCCCCACCCCACCCGCTGTGCCTCCTGCGTGGCTGGGGCTGCTGGCGAGGCCTCGGTGAGGGCCCTGAGCTGGGCGGAAGCGTCCTGTCCGGAGCCGGGCCTCCCCTGGGGCCTCCCCAGCCACCTCGGGGCCCGCTGCCCAGCCACTCACCCATGGGCCCCAGGCTGGGCCCGGCCGCAGAGCCGTGCGGGGGCGGCTGGCCCACCAGCTGGTTGACAGAGGGCAGCTTGCTGACCCCGCCGTGGGGCTTGTTCACGGGCGAGAGGACCGGCCCGTAGGATGGAGGCTGCAGGTGGCTCCTGCGTGGAAAGGGGCCCGTGTGGGCACGGGCACAGGCCGCTGCCCGCCCCTCAGTCACCTCCGCCTGGTGCCCCTCCCAGGCCGGTGGGCCCTGACCCCTGGCCCCGAGCGGAGGTGTGAGGCACCCCCGTCCTCACCCAGCCTGCCCAGGACGGGGTGCCAGCCCAGGGCCGGGCCGCGGGGGAGGGAGGTGGGCGGCTCCTGGCACTGAGTCGCCCGGGGTGTTGGTGGGTTGGCACTGCTCCGACCACCCCCTCCGCACCCTCCCGGCAGCAGGCGTTTAGGGGGCCCTCGGTGGGAGAGAAATCAGTCTGGCCGTGGCCACAGCAGGCCGGGAAGGCTTCCTGGAGGAGGGGACGCCGAGCGGGCGTCGCTGCCCTGCAGAGGCCGCCGTTCGTTCGGAGGGGAGGGACGTCTGGTCCCGGGCCGCGCCCCCCACCCCCCCCCCCGCCTGAGGCACTCACGGGCGCTGCAGGAGCTGCTGCTGCTGCCGGTAGGACTCCACCACCTGCTGGGGCACCAGCTCCATCAGCTCCAGGCTCTCCTTCACCTTCATCAGGATCTCAAAGTTCTCCCGGCCCCGCACCTGCACAGAGGCACCCTCAGCCCAGGCCACCGAGCCCGGGACCCTCAGCCCTCCTTCCCCTTCCCCAGAGTCCAGGACCTCAGCCTCTCCCCCCTCTTCCCCAGGAGCCCAGACCCTCAGCCCTCCTCCCCTTCCCCAGGAGCCCCGGACCCCCAGCCCTCCTCCCCCTTCCCCAGGAGCCCCGGACCCCCAGCCCTCCTCCCCTTCCCCAGGAGCCCCGGACCCTCAGCCCCTCCCCCCCTTCCCCAGAGCCCCGGACCCTCAGCCTCTCCCCCCCTTCCCCAGGAGGGCGGGCGGGTGTCCTCCGTCCACACAGCCACGCCCACCCTCCCCTGCCCCTGAGCCTTCACCCCGCCCTCTCCACCCCTCCTCAGTGCTCAGCACACTCCGGGTTCACGGCAAAGGACTCAACCAATAACGGGTGTTAGGAGTCGGGGCTCATTCTTTGGCTCAAGTGCAAAGCTCGCGTAAGGGCAGACCGGTCCTAGCCAAGCACACAGTGACCTAATCTGCCACTGGATGGTTCATGTCACATGACACTGGTGTAGCCCTGGTGGGTGACAGTGAGGTAACTGCCAGACCTAGACTGGGGGGTCCTCATGCCCCCCCAGGAGCTGTGTCATCCACGCTGTGTCCAAGCTTGGAGCTGCCGACACAGACCCTGACTTGGTGGTGCCTGCTCTCCCTGCAGTTCGCCCCGTTGGCCTGGCTCTCTGGCCCTGCACTCCCCTCTCGCACCTGCCGCCTGCAGGGCGGGTCTCAGCTCTTGGTGTGACCAGCTGCTCGGGGCTGCCCGGTGGGTGGATGGATGGATGGATGGATGGATTAGTGGGTGGATGGATGGATGGGTGGATGGACGGATGGATGGATGGATTGGTGGATGGGTGGATGGGTGGATGGATGGATGGATGGATGGATTGGTGGGTGGATGGGTGAATGGATGGGTGGATGGATGGATGGATGGATTGGTGGATGGATTGGTGGATGGATGGATGGATGAATGGATGGGTGGATGGATGGATGGATGGATGGATTGGTGGGTGGATGGGTGAATGGATGGGTGGATGGATGGATGGATGGATTGGTGGATGGATTGGTGGATGGATGGATGGATGAATAGATGGATGGATGGATGGGTTGGTGGGTGGATGGATGGATGGATGGGTGGATGGATTGGTGGATGGATGGATGGATGGGTTGGTGGGTGGATGGATGGATGGATGGATGGGTGGATGGATTGATGGATGGATGGATGGATGGATGGATGGATGGATGGGTTGGTGGGTGGATGGATGGATGGATGGGTGGATGGATTGGTGGATGGATGGATGGATGGGTTGGTGGGTGGATGGATGGATGGATGGATGGGTGGATGGATTGGTGGATGGGTGAATGGATGGATGGATGGATGGATGGATTGGTGGGTGGATGGATGGATGGATGGGTGGATGGATGGATGGATGAATGGATGGATTGGTGGGTGGATGGATGGATGGGTGGATGGATGGATGGATGGATGGATGGATGGATTGGTGGATGGGTGGATGGGTGGATGGATGGATGGATGGATTGGTGGATGGGTGGATGGGTGGATGGATGGATGGATGGATGGATGGATTGGTGGGTGGATGGATGAATGAATGGGTGGATGGATGGATGGATGAATGGATGGATTGGTGGATGGATGGATGGATGGATGGATGGATGGGTTGGTGGGTGGATGGATGGATGGATGGATGGGTGGGTGGATGGATGGATGGATGGATGGGTTGGTGGGTGGATGGATGGATGGATGGGTGGATGGATTGGTGGATGGATGGATGGATGGGTTGGTGGGTGGATAGATGGATGGATGTAGCTGCCAGACCTAGACTGGGGGGTCCTAATGCCTGCCCCCCCACTGCCCAGCCTGGGCTCGCCGATCGGACACTCACGTGCATGTAGTACATGTCCTCGTCCCCGAGCCGCCTCTTCTTGGAGCTGGGGCCCAGGGCGGGGACGGCGGAGGGGCCCTGCTTGAAGGCTGGAGGGCCGGGCGGGAAAGGCTCTTGAGCAGCAGGAGGAGGCGGGACAATGCAGATACAGCCAATGGGACACCTGCCCCCGCCATCCATCCTGGTGGAGCTGGACGCCGGTGGGCCCCGAGGGGGCTGGTTCTTTGCCCTGAGCACAGGCTCTCGACGCCCCCCACCCGAATTTCACCCAAGTCCCCGAGGCAGGCCCCCCGTCCTGCGGGATGGCCGCACTGACACTTGGGGTGCCCCCCCCCCGGCCAATGCCCCCAGGCCCAGCCGGAGCCCTGCTCACCGCGCTTGCTGGCCGCCCCGCTCTTGGCGGCGCTCTCGTTCAGGGCCTGCTGCTCCCGGTAGTGGTCCTCGTCGGCTTTGCGGTCTCGGCCGGGACACGCGCAGATGCGGCCCTCGAAGGACCGGCGGCCCAGCACCTGGCCACTGCCGGGGCAGCGGGAGGGAGCTCAGGCCCAGCCCTGCCCACCCCCCACTCTCCCCACCCGCCCAGCTCGCCTAACGGGGCCAAGGGGTTGGCACTGAGTGACCCACTGCCCTCAGATACCCTCTCGAGGCCCAGCTCTGCCCCAGCCCCAGAGGCCTCCCTCCCCGCGCACCCTCTGCAGGGCGCCTGTCTGCCCCCTTGGGCCACCCCTGTTTGCCTCCCTGTCTCCCCCCCCCCCCCAGCAGGGTTGAGTCCCCTCCCCTCCCCCGCTGTGCGCTCACTCGCGGGCCTCCAGGGTGATGATGACGAGGATGGGCCGGCGGTTCATGCCGCCCACGCAGCTGCTGTTGCACATGAAGTTGTACAGGATGGTGGTGAACTCCGTGCCCACCTGCAGGGGGCAAGGGCTGCCGCGTCAGCACGTGGCCCCAAACCACCAAGGTGGGACTCCTGGCCTTCAAAGCACCATCCCTCACCGCTGGTTCTGGCCCAGGGGAGGCTCGGGGGAGGGGGCATGCTCTGTGGTCCTTTGTCATTGACACCCCCCCCATCCATCACCCATTCACCCACCCACCTATCCATCCATCCACATATCCACCCACCCACCCTCTATCCATCCATCCATGATTCCTTCCTTCCATCCATTCATCCATCTATTCATCCTCTATCCATCCATCCACTCATCTCTCCACCCACTCACCCACCCATCCATCCATCCATCATCCATCCTTCCATCCATCTACCATCCATCCATCATCATCCATCCATCCACTCATCTTTCCATCCATCCATCTAGCCATCATTCATCCATCCATCTACTCATTTTTCCATCCACCCACCCATCCATCCATCCATCTATCCATCATCCATTCATCCATCCATCCATCCTTCCATCCATCCCTCCATCCACCTACTATCCACTCACTACCCATCCATCATCCATCCACTCATCTTTCCATCCATCCACTCATCTATCCATCATCCATCCATCCATCCATCCATCCACCCCCCCCCCCCCCACCATGCACCTATTCATTCATGTCAATGCCAAGCACTGTGCTGGCTCTGGGTACCAATGAGCTCAGACCTGGATGAGAGGCACAGAGTGCTGTGGTCTGGCTACTTGACCATGTCTCCTGGCACAGGTTGGAGGTCAAGTCCTGGAGGCTGGGTGTGAGCGGGCATGGTGTGAGTGGGCACAGGTGTGAGTGAGCATGGTGTGGGCTCTCCTGGGCAGAGGGTGCCTGCACCGCCATGGCAGACCCTGGCCCCTTTCTCAGGGAGTGTGGGGAGCACTGAGACTTGAACCCAGAGCTCATGGCCACACAACATGGGGGGCTGTCATGGTTCATGACAGAATGTAACTGCAGTCACTGGCTTCGGAAAACAGCCTTTCCCAGAGCACCAGCAGGGGGCAGGAGAGCCCTGCGTGCAGGCCAGGCCAGCCCTAGCAGGTGAAGGCGGGGCCAGGAGAGGGGGGAGAGGGCAGGGCCATCAACCCCCCCCCCCCCCCCCCCGGGCCCTGGCCCACTGAGCTGCATGCTGCTCTGAGGCCTGGGGCCGTGGGGAGGGGGACAGGGACAGCTCTCGGGGTGGCTTCAGAACCAGAGAGAGGACAGGAGAGGGCTTGCTGTCCACCCCCTGCCTTGGCCCCAGCCCACCATCACCCTTAGTCCCTCCACCCCCACTTCTCTTCACCCCCAGCTTCTCATCCCAGCCAGGCCCCCATCGGCTCCAAAATGCCACCCCAGACCGTTGCCTTTAGGTCAAGGGCCGACCTCCCCGGGCCTCTGTATCCTGCCCATCTCTAGCAGCCCCCCCTTCCGGCAGTCACCCCTCATCTCCGGGACATACATGTGTCATGCCCCTGACCGGGGGTCTCTCCTACCCTGCCCTCCTACTATCATCCATCCATCCATCCATCCATCCACCATTGAACTGGGGTTCCAAGGAACACAGTTCCTCCAGCCTCGGCCCTTCCCCCCTCGAGTCCTGTGTGTGGGAAGAGAAGACAGATGCAGCTCAGAGGTTGAGAATTGACCTATGAACCAGGAGGTCAGGGTTTGATTCCCGGTCAGGGCACAGGCCCGGGTTGCGGGCTCCAACCCAGTGTGGGATGTGCAGGAGGCAGCCAACCCATGATTCTCTCTCATTGGTGCTTCTTTCCCTCCCTCTCCCTTCCTCTCTGAAATCAATTAAAACATATTTGGGGGGGACAGATGAGGACTGAGCTCAGAGGTCGTTAGCCATCTCCCCTCCCCCCGTAGATGGGGACCCGGTGTCCGGAGCGGCCCGAGGGTGAGGTGGCCGCAGGAGCAGGACCTTGGGGTGAGGGAGGCGCCCCATGCCATGGACTTCACCTGGTGACTCGGGACAGAGGGTCTGCCAGCTGAGGGGACCCGAGGGTCTCTGCCCGGCCCCCCACAGGTGCCCGTGGCCCTGTCCAGCATCCTGGTCCCCCCATAGGTGCCCCTGGCCCTGCCCTGCATCCTGGTCTCCCCACGGGTGCCCCTGGCCCTGCCCAGCTGCCCGGCCTACCTGGGGCGGCTCGTAGGGCACCACGACGCTCTGCCTGCCCGTGGCAGGGTCGTCCACGTACTGCGAGAGGCTGTTGCCCTCCACACGGATGAGGTGGCTGGCGGGGGCAGACTGTCCTGCCGGAGGGGACACGGCCTCAGAGGCGCCCAGGGGTCTGGCCGCCCCGGGGCCCGGTGTGTCCCGCACTCAGCACCTCCAGGCCTGGCCCTGAGCCTCTGGGTGGGACGCAGGCCAGAGCCCTGGTGCCCTGGGGGTGCCAGGCCCGGCAGCCCTGCCGGCTCTCCTCAGGCACCCCCCCCGAGGCCCAGCGGCCCAGCCGGGAGGACATGGGGGACGCTGGGCCCCGTCAGCCCCTCCCGCCGCCTCACCCTCGTTGAAGTCGCGCCCGAGCTCGTGGTTGGGGCAGCGCTTCACCACCTCGGTCACGTGCTCCGCCTTCTTGTAGACGGGCATGGCGCGCACGGCGGTGCCGGGCGGCGGCGGCGTGGACACCTGGATCTGGATGGGGCACGTCTTGGCGATCTGGCAGTACAGCTTCTTCAGCAGCGGCGAGTACTGGACGGGGTGGGGGGGGCGGGGGGTGAGGCCAAGTCCCAGCTCCACACGCTCCTGTGCCGCCCAAGGGAGGCGCCCCGCCCCACGCTCCCCGAGGACCGGCCCACGCCGTGGCTGCTGAGCCTCCGCGTGGCCTCACCCTGGAGAGTGGGCACCTGTGCCCTTGTCTGGGTGAGGACAGTGGAGGCAGGAGCAGGACCGGAGCTGGGGGAGGGGGCCTGGGAGCCTGACCGGGGTCTCTCCTACCCCCCTGCCCTCCCACTTTACCCAGCGAACCCAGTCCTCCGGCCTCAGCCCCTCCCCCCTCCAGTCCTGTGTGGGGGCTGTGCGTCCCGCCTGGCTTCTCCTGCCATGAACCCCAGATGCAGCCGTGTGCCGGGGCCACAGCACGGGCAGGCAGGAGTGGCGGGCACAGTGATGGGCAGGAGGAGTGACGGGCAGGAGGAGTGATGGGGTCCGTGGGGCCGAGAGTCTGGCAGCCCCAGCACAGGGGGGAGAGACCAGGGAGGGCCACCTGGGCCAGCAGCCAGCTCCCACGGGGTGGAGCCGGGCTCCAGGCGCAGCTGAGTGATGTGCCCCCTTGCCCCCCCCCTTACCCCCCCCCCCCCGCCACAGCACACAGCCCTGGGTCTGAGAGCGGGGGCTCCCCGCCTGAGCAGCCTGGTCCCCACAGGAGGGGCCGCTCCCAGCCGAGCCCAGCTCCGCGCACAAGCCCCGATGACATCATGGGGTCTGGACTCCCCATCCGAGTCCGGAAACGCGGACCTGCAGCAGCGGCCACGGCACAGTCGGGGGGCAGGGGGCGCTCGCGGTCACCCCGCCCGGGAGCAGCCCGGGAGCTGTCCCTGGTGCTGCCTCTCCCGGAGCGGAGCGGGCTGGAGAGCGGGGCGCTGCCGGGGTGGAGGCCTCGCCTGGGCAGGCAGCGGGGGGAACAGGCGCCGGGGACCCCGGGGAGCGGCTCCCCCTCCCTCCCTCCCTCCCTCCCTCCCTCCCTCCCTCCCTCCCTCCGCGTCCTGGCGAGCCCCGGCCCGGCTCCCCACAGGGTCCCGCCGGGTGCTCCCTGCCGCCTGCTCCTCTGGCACACACCTGCCCGCCCCACCCAACAAGGGCCACGTTGCCCTGGTCCCCGCTCCTGACAGCACCAGGGGTGACGCCGGCGGTGGGGTGGGCAGCAGGGAAAGGCCGAGCCTGGGGTGGGCAGGTGAGACCCGCAGGGGCCCCCTCCGGCACCAGGCGCCCCTCCTCCCGGAGCTCGGGCCTTGGCTGGGCGCTTAGGACACAGGGCAGAGGGAAGCCCGGTCCCCGCCGGGCCCGTGGGAAAGGTCCCGTGGAGACACGCCCTCCCCGCCCGCCCGCCCTCCCTCCCGCCTCTCCTCCCCGGAACCGCTAGATGGATGTGTTTCAACAGATTCGGAGCCGATAAAATCTTATTTATCTTCGGCTGTTGACACGGAGCCGCCCGGACTTGCCTGCTCCGGGGCGTGCACCCCCCACGTTCGCAGGAAACGCGGTGCCCACACGCTGGGGGATGCCCACCCTGCCCTCTCCGCGCCCCCCTCCCCGCTTCCCTCCTCCGACCCCACGCCTCTCCGACCCCCAGCCTCGGGGGCCGGCCTGGCTGGGAGCTCGGGTCCGGCCGGGCTGAGGGGCCTGGGCAGGCGCGGTGGCGCTGGGTGGCGGGCGAGGCGCGGGGCTGTTAATTCCTGGCGCCCACTCCTCACGGCGGGGTGCCCAGCGCCCGCCGTGGGCAGGCCCGGGCAGGAGCAGAGTGGAGAGGTGATAATAACTTGTCTGTCATTTTCCAGGGACATGCAGCATCTTGCAAACCGCAAATACCGTTAACCAGCTCGGGCGAATCTGTTACAACAGATTCTGGAAGACCAGGCTGTGGTGGTGGGGGGGGGGATGGGGGGGCTGTTTTTTAAGTGATTTTTTAGGGCCCACTTTTATCTGCTTTCTGTGCGTGTGTGCCCGTGTGCAGAGCCACGTTCTCTCCTCTCTGAGGACCGCCCCCCTCCCCAAGGCCAAGCCCTCTCACTGGGGACCCCCCGCTGTGGTCCGGGGCCTTGTCACCAGGCTCACAGGGGACCCAGGCCACCTGCCCCTGAGCCTGTGGCCCCGGGTCAGGGACCATCTCTCCTTCCCGGTGAAGAGGGGCCTCCAGGGTGACACAAGCCACAGAACACTCCTCCAGCCCCTCAGGGGCCCGTCACCCTGCACTTCCCGGATCACTGCCCAGATCACTGCCCGGATCACTGCCCAGCTCACTGCCCGCCTCACTGCCCGGATCACTGCCCGGATCACTGCCCAGCTCACTGCCCAGCTCACTGCCCGCCTCACTGCCCGGATCACTACCCGCCTCAATGCCCAGATCACTACCCGCCTCAATGCCCAGCTCACTGCCCGGATCACTGCCCGGATCACTACCCGCCTCAATGCCCAGTTCACTGCCCAGATCACTGCCCAGCTCTCTGTCCCGCTCAGCGGGAGCCGCAGGGTGGCTCTGACAGGTGCCAGGAGGCTGGGACAGGGCCGCAGGGAAGCCACCAGCCTTGGGAGGAGATGGGCCACCAGTGACAGCCCCTCAGCCTGCCTCAGAGCACGCACACGACAGCCCACAGGCAGCACCCCAACGTGGCCCGGGCCGGGTGGCTGGAGCCTGCAGGGACCCCGTCCCTGTAGAGCCAGGGCTGGCCCCGGACATGCCAGCTCCCAGAGGCCGCTGTGGTCCTCGGGACGGGCTGGGAGGGGACACGCTGGCACCCCACGCAGGCAGACAGCCGGGTCCCCTCACCAGAGCTCAGGGAGGGTCCACGGGACACAGAACCACACAGGTGTTGAGTGACCAGGACCCAGTCCAGGAGCTGCCCACTGGGGGCCTTTCAGGAGCCAGGCAGCCTGACCCCAAATCCCTCCCCGCCCCCAGATCCCATCGCTCGGCCTGCTCATCCCTCGTGGGCTCAGCCAGCAGAGACCTCTGGGATGCTCAGTGCTGGGCTAAGGTCCTGGGGCGGGGGGCGGGCAGCAGGGGTACGCTGAGTGACCAGGAGAGAGGCCACGGCACCAGCGGGTCAGAGGCCACATCAGCAGCCTGGCCAGCAGGAGACGGCCCAGCCCAGAGGGGGAGGGCTGTGGTGGGCCAGGGGCCGGGGCCTCCCTCAGTGCTCGGTCTGCAGGCCAGGCACCTCCTCCGGCTTCCCTGCGCCCCGAGGGGACCGAGGGAGAGCGGGTAATGCTCCGGGGCCTCGGGGACAGGGCTGGGCCTGCAGAGAGCCCCACTCCAAGGCACACACGGTGGCTGTGTCCCTCAGGCCCAGCCCGGTCCAAAGCGGGGTCACCCTGCCCACAAACTGCCTGCTGACTGCCAGCTGCAGTGCCCACAAAGCTGCCCTGGGAGGCAGGCGCCCGCCCTCCTGCTGCGGGCCTCGTGGGCAAACGTGCTAGCAGGGACCTGGCGGGGGCTGTGGGCCAGGCCGCAGAGCTGCCCTGCGTGGGGCCAGGGGGAGACTGGTGGCCAGTGGCTCTGCCCACCGCAGGCCGGGCCCTCCCCTGCTGCCTGGTCCCCATTCCCACCCCCCTCACACTCTCCGGCTGGCCTGGCCTGGTCTGCCTGGGGACTGGGAGGGTCGGCCCACCTGGGCAGGTGCTGGGTCTGCGGGCACTCTGCCTGCAGGACAGGCTTGGAGCCTCTGGCTTTGGCGCGCCATTCTCATCGCTGCTGGGCCCGGTGCCAGCGGGCAGCACAGGGCCAGTCCCTCCCGTGTCCTCGGGGCTGGCGCTGGCCCAGGGGCAGGTGCCGTGGGAGAGGAGGGAGGAGGCCGGGCCAGGCCCTGCCGTGGCCGATGCTCAGGGCCCCTCCTTCCCCCCCTCCTGCCCCGGAAGCTGCAGGTGTGTCCTTAGTCCAGGGCCCCGTTCATTTCTGTCCGGAAGCAGTGAGTGAACCCGCTCCCGGCCAGCGGGAAGGCCGGGGCCTCTGTGAGCCTGGGGATCCGCACCTCCAGGACCTGCGCACGGTCCTCTCAGCTTTTCGTTCAGGGCGGAAGCAGCCGAGGTTTTGCTGAACCTCCTGAGGGTCCCGGGAGCCGGGGGCCACCGAGTTCCGGTTTCTAAGCAGGTGGCCTGGCCGCTGAGCCAGGGGCTGACAGGTGACCATGGCAGGGTGACCTGCCCTTCGAGCTTCGGTGCCCTCATCCCTGTGGCCCGGACCTGCGACATGGGGCTTGTTGGAAAAAGACCCTGCAGCCCTGGCCGGTGTGGCTCAGTGGATACAGCATCTGCCTGCGGACCGAAGGGTCCCGGGTTCGGTTCCCATCAAGAGCACATGCCTTGGTTGCAGGGTCCTCCCCGGCCTGTGCAGGAGGCAGCCAGTTGATGTGTCTCTTTCACATCAATGTTTCTGTCTTTCCCTCTCTCTCCCACTCTCTCTAAAATCAATGGAAACATATCCTCGGGTGAGGATGCGGCAACAACAAAAAGACCAGCAGATACAGGAGATGTTTCTCCATCAAACCTGGGTGGTGGCGTGCCCCGCCCACAGCCCCAACTAGGAAGCTGACCCCTGCGAAAACCAGGGTGCGAGGCAGGGCTGTCAGTCCTGTGACTGCAGGCCCAGGGGCTCCCCAGCTGCCCGAGAGGTGAGTGACCCCAGCACAGCCCCCAGCCCGGTCCTCTCCCCGCCAGGGCCGCCTGCAGCGAGCTGTCCTGCCCGGGCGGGGCGGCCTCCGTCGCTGCCCCCCCTCCTGACCCCGCTCGCCTCCGCAGGAGCGGACGCTGCCTGGCTTCCCGGACGCATACCTGCCCCGCTGCCAGGAGAGGATTAGTTCCCGGCGCATTCCTCAGGCCGGGGAGCGCGCGGGCGTCGTGTTGGGACACCTTCCCGCTGCTTCCCGCCTGCAGCCTCCCGGCTGGAACCGTTCCCCCAGCGGCGGCGGCGTTGACTCAGCCCCTTCCACCCCGGAGCCCGCGCAGCCGTGCCCGCCGCCTCCCACACCTCCTCCGGCCGGGAGTGCTGCTGCCCCAGGATGGACACACTCACACACACACACACACACACACGTGCATACACCATACACATGCATGCATGCACACACACACATGCACACCCACACACATGCACGCACACACTCATACCCATGCACACCCATACACACATGCATACACTCATGCACGCATGGGCAAGTGCGCCAGGTCTGGGGCATTTGGAGGTCACGTGAAGGCCACGTCCAGGCTGCCCCCCAAAAGGGCCCACACTGCAAAACCTTCCCGCTGTGCCCTGCTGCCTGCCCTGCAGACTGAGGGCAGGGCCCCTCGCCGCCCGGAGGTGCCCCAAGCCTGGGCGGCCTCCACCCTCACCAGGTCTCCCTTCCGCCTGCCTCCAAGTGCCCCCCCCCCACATCTCAGCAGCAGCACAGCCAGAGCAGGCAGAGGTGAGCCGGACTGGAGGGGTCCAGACATCCCCCCGCCCCACGGCTGCTCCTCCCTCTGCTTCTGTGACTCCTGTCGCCGTCTGTCCCCAACACAGCCCGCCCGTGGGGGATAGGGCGGAGGGTGTGGAACAGGGATAGACACCTGGCTCTCCCCTCCCCCCTTATTCCCCCCCCTCCCCCTGGTCCAAGACACATCTGTGCCAGGGGGCTTCCTCTGTTCCACAACTCACAGCGCCCGGCTCCCCTCAGCCCAGCCGGGCTGGATGCAGACAGCCTCCGCTGTGCTCCTCCCACCGAGCACCCTCCACGGCCCAATCCCGCAGGCCCGGCCCGGCCCGGCCTGCTAGCACAGTCCCTTCGGCAGCTGCTGGTGCCTGAGACCACCTCCTCCCGCCTCCAGTGGCAGCGGGCTGGTCAGGACCCTGGGCACGACCAGGGAGCAGCTCCCGTCCCCCCGGGGCCAGCTCAGACCTGCACACGTGTGCGTGTGTCCATCTGCACGTGTGTACGGTGCTTGCACGTGTGTGCATCTGTGTGGGTTTGCGTGTGTGCACGTGTGTGCATTGTTTGCATTTGCACGCACACAGGCACACACCTGTGAGCCGGGGGCTGCAGACCCTGGTGCCTAAGGGACAGGCGTGAGGCATGAAGGTGCAGAGCAGAAGCCCCGCCCGGGCGGTGGGTGACCCACGCCCCCGGGCCAGCCGAGGCCAGAGGCCTGTTCACAGCGTGGCCCCCGGGGCGGGGGGTGCGTCCCTGAGCGGGAAGAGGAGCGAAGACAGCAGTCAATCGGACGGCACTGGAGGAAAACACGCGTTATCTATCAGTTACCAGCGGCCGGCGAGGCGCCGAGGCCGGGCAGCAAGTCCGGGCAGCGCCCGCTCAGCGAGACCCCGGAGCCGTGAGCGGCGCCCAGCCTGGCGGCCCGGACGGTGCGCGGGCCTGCCCACCCTCCCCGCCGGGGAGGAGCCTGCGGGGGTCTGCTCGCCCAGGGCCAAGGCGCCAAAAATCTCATTATCGATGTTTGTCCCCCCACAGCCTGCACCCCGAGTGCGGGGGGGGGGCGGCAGCAGCTCAGCCGCTGGAGCGGAGCCGAGGCGCGGCAGGAGGATGCGGTGACATCCTCAGAGGGAGGGAGCCGGGCGGCTGTCGCCTGGAGGCAGAGTGATGGACACAGGTGGGCCTTGCCCTGCCCCTGGGGGGGCGGGCGGGCTGCCTCTATTCTGGGGGGACCGCTCAGCTGGCGGCGGTGGTGGTGGCACCCGGGAGGGGGCAGAGGCCCGGGGGGGAGGCAGCACCCAGCAGACACCCTCCCGCATCCTGCATCCTCAGGACAGGCAGGGAGCCAGCCCCCCCTCTCCCCCCACCTCCTGCCGGGACCCCGGGACCAGTAACTCAGCCCTGATGGCAGAATGAGTGCCGGGGGGGGGGGGGGGCGGGGGAAGGAGGCTCAGGGAACAAGCCTGGGCTCGGGATCAGATTGGAGCGAACCAGGGGCTGCGAGTGTGAGGATGAGGGGGCTCCCGGCCGGGCTCCCCGGCCCCGGCAAAGTGGGGTGTGAGGACCGGGACCACAGGCCATGGAGGCCGAGACAGCTCTCCGGGAGGCCTGCCTCCTAGCGCCCCACCGCCGCCCTGTCCGCCGAGGAGGTAAAAATGACGCCAGCTCGCCAGCTGTGCCCGCCCGAGCCCCACCCGCACAGTGCGGCCGGGGCACCTGTCCGCTCAGCGCGGGGCGTGGGAGAGACAGTTCACAAGTGAGGAGACCGGGCACTGACCCCACGGTGGACCCTGCCCTCCCCGCCCCACCCCCAGGAGCGTGGGAAAACCACAGCCTCGCCAGCGGGGCAGTGGGTTCTTAAAGGGGCAGAGCATGGGGTCACCTGCTCGCTGCTCCTGGGGGCGGGGGGGGCGGGCGGGGAGAACAGACACCAGCCTAGACTTCCTGGTCGGGTTCCCTTTCCAGGCGGTGTGAGCACGGCTGCTCCCTGGAGGAGGTGGCACTGCCAGGCGTCCCGGGATGGGTGCCAGGGCCGGACTCCGCTCCCCCTTTCAGGGGCGGGCAGGAGACCCGAGGGCCCTGTGTGCCCGGCCCTCGGAGGTGGCCCTGGGTCTGCCGGGGTCTTGGCATCGCTGTGGGCGGGCAGGGCGGGCGGCCCCTTCCTGTCCGGCTGCATTGCGGTCAGGAACTCAGGCTGAGCCCATCCCCGGTGCCCAGGCCAGCACCCACCCACATCTGCACACTCGGAGCGAGACACCCTTCCGCCCGTGACTCAGTTTCCCTGGCTGTAAAATGGGGCGACTGCGGGTGGCTCAGTGGTTTCGAGAGTTCATGCGGCCTCAGGCACTGAGCCCATGCCCAGCCTGCGGGGTCAGGTGCTCGGGAGGGCATCCGGGTTGGCTCACTACCTGCTTTCTCCCCTTCCCCCCTCCCCCCCCCCGATCTGGGGCCAGATGCCAGACCTGGGGTCCCGCACCGGGTTCTCCTGATTCCCTGCCTCAGGGCCATGTGTAGAGATGACAGCCGCACTCAAAGACAAAGCCACATCCACCAACCACCAGCCACTCGGTGCCGACCACGCACCGGCCCGGGGGCTCCAGGCAGCAGAGCCGCCTGCCCCCGCCCACCCAGGACGGGGTCCAACCCGGAGCCCCCCCCTCAGCACGGAGTGCATGCCCGCCTGCCTCCACGAATCGCTCAGCTCCCGCCCCGCGGACCTCGCCAGGAGCCATGTCCATGCCCCCAGGCCCCGCGGGAGGCTGCCCGGCTCTGGCCACACGTCCAAGGGCTGGGCACACCCACACTGCCCAGCCCCGGGACACGCCTCCCGCCCGACGCTCCTCCCGCGGGGCGGCCCGGCCGGGAACCTGCGGACAGCTGGACGGCCGGGCGCCCGGGACGTGCCTCCCGCTGGCCCCTCCCCCCCGCCCTGCCCGCGGGGCTGGCACTCACGGTCCAGGTGGCGGACTTGGCGGTGCTGGACTGCTGGAAGGTGACGTCGAAGTGGTGGGGGCCGGGGTAGTCGGCGTTGGAGGGGATGACGGGCGCGGGCGACACGGTGTCGAAGGTGGAGCTGGGCTGGGCGTACGGGGAGTGGGTGGGCACGCTGGCCGCGTGCTCCGCGGGGTAGGGGCTGGCGGCGGCGGCCCGGCCGCCCAGCTGGTCCATGGTGCTGCTCAGCAGATTGAACTGGGCCTGGCGGGAAGCGGGGAGGGAGGGAGGGGGCTGTCAGGCTGCAGCGAGCGCCCGTCCCGTCTGGAAGGTGTCCTGTTACAGCAGCCTTAAAGGGCCAGCGCCCCGTCATCCCACGTTTCCCGGGTCCCCCCCCCCCCCCCGCCCTGGCAGGTCACTACTTGTGCGGGATAAACTGGCATCATCTTCACCTCACCCTCCCCTCCATCCGCTCCCCGCTCCCCGCGCACCTGGAGGCCGCTGTCTGGGGGGTGGCCCAGCCCGGCCCCACCCGGCCGTCCTCCCCGCCGCCCGTCACAGCTCACGTGGGAGACCCTGGACGCTGGGAACCGGGCTGTGGGCCCCATCATACAGGGGACACGCCCCGGGCTCGGGGGGCGGGGGGGATGCCTGGGAGGCGCTGGGGGACAGATTGCTCCGTGTCTGCCATGCGGGAGGGGGGCTGGGAGGGGGGCTGAAGGCCTGAGAGGTGGGCCCCTCCTGTGGCCACCTCGCCCGCCCCCCGTGTCTCCTGCTGGCAGCTCCCCGTGGGCACCCCTCTGCCGCTCTGCACCCGGGCCGGCTCCCCCCAGGTCGCACCACAGCGGACAGGCGCTGGAGCTCCCTGTGTGGGTGTGTCCCTGCTACCCTATGGTGCCTCAAATCCAGGGCAGATCCGATCACCACCCCTCACAGGCCCGAGGTGGGGGGCGCTGTTTGTGTCTCCGTTTTACAAATGAGGAAACTGAGGCACGGAGTGGCAGTGACATGGGCGACGGAGCGGCCCTGGCGGGTGGCCCGGGAGACCAGCCAGATGTCCATGGGGGTGGGAGTGGAGCCAGAACCTCGGGGGTCAGGTAAATTGTGGGGCTTTTGTCTGGGGTCTCCCTGCCTCCTCCAAGTGCAAAAGCATGCGCACCCCGGGCTCAGCCCTCGCTGCACCAGGCTCTCTCCCCCCGGGGGCTGGGCTGCATGGCCTGCCCGCTCCGCACAGCCGAGGGCACCCCCGCCCCCTGTCTCTCTCCACCCTTCCACCTGCCCCTCCCCCCGCCCGTGTGCCAGGACGAGGTCCGGAGCCCCGGCCCCTCCCGCCGGAAGATGCTGCATTGAAGCTCCGACAGGGACACAGGGATGGGGATGCGGGGACGCAGGTGCCGGCAGAGGGCGGGCACAGGAGGCAGGCGCTCACGGAGGCCACGACCCCGCACCCGAGGCCGGCTCCGGGATGGGAGGGTCTTAGCCTGGCGCCATAAGCGGGGACCCGCCCTCAGGGGGATGGGGGACCCCTGCAGGCCGGCCTCCCCGCCCCCCAGCCTTCACTGGTGAAGCACGGAGGCCCCACAAATGGTAAGGCGGCTCCGGGCTCAGGCTCCTCCACCAGGAAAACACCTCCGAGGGCCGTGAGCTCGGCTGGGGGCAGCGTCTGCGCCCGGTGCCGCGGGGGCACAGGGCCTGGGCCCGGCCGGGCCGGCAGAGCCTCTGGCTGCGGGGGCGGGGCCGATGGCTGCGGGGCGCGGGTCTCCTCTGGGGGGCTGGAACACCCTGGAACTCACTGCAGGGCTCCCCAGCCGTGAGCACGCCAAAAGCGTGAGTTGAAAGAGGCCCACGCGTGTTCCGTGAACTGCAGCCCACGAAGCGGAGCGCAGGGTGAGGGTGGCCTCTCCAGCCCGGTGCTGCGAGCGGGGACCACGGCGCCCCCCGGAGGACGCGGCTCCATGAGCCCGAGGTTCCTGTCTGCCCGGGGCTGCGGGCCCCCGGGGACACACACTCACCGAGCACCCAGGCTGGGACCCCCCCCCCCTGCTGCAGCCACGGCCACACAGGCCACATGGGCCACAAGGGCACACGGGCCACACGGGCACACGGGCCACATGGGCCACACGGGCCACACGGGCCACACGGGCCACACGGGCCACACGGGGCACACGGGCCACACGGGCCACATGGGCCACACGGGCACACGGGCCACACGGGCCACACGGGCCACATGGGCCACACGGGGCACACGGGCCACACGGGCACATGGGCCACACAGCCCACACGAGCCACACGGCCCACACGGGCACACGGGCCACATGGGCCACACGGGCACACAGGCACATGGGCACACGGCCCACACGGGCACGGTCAGCGTGGCCGGTGTGACGGAGCCGTGCAGGGGCTGAGGGCGGGGCCCAGGCCCGGGGCCATGGAGGGCGGGAAGGCGCCCCTCCCCGTCTCCTGTGGAGGACCCTCTGAGCCAGCGCGTCCTCCTTCCTGACGGGGCTGCGGGCGAGGCTCTGGATCCGCCCACCGCCGCCCTGGCCTGGGCTCCGAGCATGGCCGCCGAGCTCTCACCCCGTTCCTGCTACACACCCTGAGCGGACACTGCCTTCTCACTGCCAGCATCACTCCGGGGGCGGCCGGACAGGGGGTAGCAGGCGAGGGAAGGAAGGAGGAAGGAGGGAGGGAAGAAGAGAAGGAAGGAGGGAAGGAAGAAGGGAAGGAGGACGGAGGGAAGGAAGGAAGGAAGGAAGGAAGGAAGGAAGGAAGGAAGGAGGGAAGGAAGGAAGAAGAGAAGGAAGGAAGGAGGGAAGGAGGGAAGGAAGGAAGAAGAGAAGGAGGAAGGAAGGAGGGAAAGAGAAAGGAGGAAAGAGGAAAGGAGAAAGGAGGGAGGAAGGAGGAAGGGAGGAAGGAGGGAGAAGGAAGGAGGGAAGAAGGAAGGAGGAAAGGAAGGTGGAGGGAGGGAGAGAGGGAGGAAAGGAAGGAGGGAGGAAGGGAGGGAGGCTGAGGGGGGGTGAGGGCCCAGGACAGGCCCCAGGTACCAGTGCCGGGGATGAGGACCAGGTGTGAGCTGGCCCCTCCCACTCGCAGGAGGCGGAGCCGGGGTTCTGGGGTGGGGAGGGCGGAGTCCCGCCCGGGGCCATGGTCCCCTCTCTCTCTCCAGGGGACCGGGAGGCCCTCGGGGGGGCTCTGGGCTGTGGAAGAGCTGCAGCCTCAGACGCGTGCTGTGACCCTGTGTCCCCGAGGGGGGACGCCCGGGGGGGGGGGCTCAGGCTCTGCCCGCCCACCCGCGGAGGAGACGGGCCGCCCTCGGCAGGCTGCTCAGATTTTGACTTGTCCGCATTCTTCTCCAGCGCCCGTGCCAGGGCTTAGTCACCGGCTGGCTGATAGGATCGGCGCTGGCAGCCCCCGCGGGGGTGTGGCCGTGGCAGGCAGGCGAGCGAGCGCCTCGCACCCGCAACCCGGTCCCCCAGCCTCCCCTGCAGCCCCCGCCCCACCCTGCGCGCGGCCGGTGGACGGGCAGGCTCAGCGGCACCTTCGCCCTGGTGCCGGGCAGTGCCCCCCGCCCCGGGGACGCACCACAGCGGCCCGCTGAGCGCCCTCTGGTGGCACTGCCCCCCGTGGTCCTGCTTCCACAGGGGGGCTCTGCCCGCACCCCGAGGTGGCGCTGGTCTGGGTGCTGTTTGCTCGTGTGGCTGGGGCTCCGCGTGCCGCCGCCCACTCCCACGGGCGGGTGTGGTCACCATGGCTGTCACACGCCGGGAGCCCTGCGTTTCCTTCCTGGCGGCCGGGGGCTCGGCGGGACCACCCGGCGGGGGCCGAGGGGGACCAGGGAGGAGCCCGCTCGGCCGCAGGGAGCCGCCGGTGGGGTGGGCCCCCCCACCCCCCAGCCCGGTGATACCTGCTGGCAGCAGCAGGGACCTGGCGGAACCAGGGCTCGCTCGGTTGTTTTGTTTTCAGTGCGAACCCGGGAGAGGGGGCTGATGGGACAGGCCCGGCCCGCGGGCCCACATGTGCCTGCATGTGCCCGCGTGTGCCGGCTGCTGGCCCGGCCCGGGAGGGCGCGAGGAGCGGGCGAGGGAGCCGGGGCCTCCTGCAGGGACCGGAGGGGCCGCACCAGCCCGCACACGGCCCGGCGACAGGCCCTCCCTGCACCCTGCAGAGCAGCCGGTGCCCAGAGCCGCCTCCACCCGGACCCGGGCCCTCAGGCCGTCCCACCGCCCCCCTGCAGCCTGGCCTCACAGCCACCCCCAGGGGCCACGGGCACCAAATGCTCACACAGGGCAGAGCCACGGGCGGGGCGGGGCTTACTTCAGGCTTCGGCCAATGGTCTGCGGACGGAGGGAGGGAGAGAGGGAGGGAGGGAGGGGAGGGCTGCTGGGTGGGGAGGGAGAGCAGAGGTCAGGCCCAGCACCCATGTGTTGGGCAGTGCCCCTCCCGCTCCCCCATCTCCAGGAAGGGAGGGAGCGGCCTTTGCCAAGGACTCCAGCCCAGGGACTGAGGGCGCTGCCCCCGGTGCAGGGGGTTGGGGGCGAGGCCCATCCCAGCTCCCACCCACCTAGCCCTGCAGCTGTGCCCCCGCCTGGGGTCTCCCCGACCCAGTGAGCCCACCTCGCACAGCGCATGCACCCCGCTAGATGCTCAGAAACTGGGGGGAATGAAACGGACCCAAACTCACACAGACCCCAACTCACACACCCCAACTCACACACCCCAACTCACACACCCCAACTCGCACACCCCAACTCACACACCCCAACTCTCACACACCCCAACTCTCACACCCCAACTCTCACACGCCCCAACTCGCACACCCCAACTCTCACACACCCCAACTCACACACCCCAACTCACACACCCCAACTCACACACCCCAACTCGCACACCCCAACTCACACACCCCAACTCACACACCCCAACTCTCACACACCCCAACTCACACAGACCTCAACTCACACACCCCAACTCACACACCCCAACTCACACAGACCTCAACTCACACAGACCCCAACTCACACACCCCAACTCTCACACACCCCAACTCTCACACACCCCAACTCACACACCCCAACTCACACACCCCAACTCACACACCCCAACTCACACACCCCAACTCACACAGACCCAACTCACACACCCCATCTCTCACACCCCAACTCACACACCCCAACTCACACACCCCAACTCACACACCCCAACTCGCACACCCCAACTCACACAGACCCAACTCACACACCCCAACTCACACACCCCAACTCACAGACCCCAACTCTCACACACCCCAACTCGCACACCCCAACTCTCACACACCCCAACTCACACACCCCAACTCGCACACCCCAACTCTCACACACCCCAACTCACACACCCCAACTCACACACCCCAACTCTCACACCCCAACTCTCACACACCCCAACTCACACACCCCAACTAACACACCCCAACTCGCACACCCCAACTCTCACACACCCCAACTCACACACCCCAACTCACACACCCCAACTCACACACCCCAACTCTCACAGACCTCAACTCACACACACCCCAACTCACACACCCCAACTCACACAGACCTCAACTCACACACCCCAACTCACACACCCCAACTCACACACCCCAACTCACACACCCCAACTCACACAGACCCCAACTCACACACCCCAACTCACACACCCCAACTCACACAGACCCCAACTCACACACCCCAACTCACACAGACCCCAACTCACACACCCCAACTCACACACCCCAACTCACACACCCCAACTCTCACACACCCCAACTCTCACACCCCAACTCTCACACACCCCAACTCACACACCCCAACTAACACACCCCAACTCGCACACCCCAACTCTCACACACCCCAACTCACACACCCCAACTCACACACCCCAACTCACACACCCCAACTCTCACAGACCTCAACTCACACACACCCCAACTCACACACCCCAACTCACACAGACCTCAACTCACACACCCCAACTCACACACCCCAACTCACACACCCCAACTCACACACCCCAACTCACACAGACCCCAACTCACACACCCCAACTCACACACCCCAACTCACACAGACCCCAACTCACACACCCCAACTCACACAGACCCCAACTCACACACCCCAACTCACACACCCCAACTCACACAGACCCCAAACTGCGTGGGGACCCACCGCGCCCAGTCCTGCTCTGGGCGCCCGGGGCCAGGCCGCCTGCCTGTGAGGGTGAGGCGCCCTCTGCACTGAGAACTCGGGAGCCGCCGCCGCTGGCGCCACTCCGGCCTCGGTGCGCACGTTGGCACTCGGAGTCCCGCCCCTTTGGGCCGTGGCACTGCCCCCGGGGCCCCGTCCCCCGCCTCCCAGGCGCTCCGTCCACCACGGGCCTTGGCTCAGACTGCCCTCCTCACCGCCTCCTGGGAGCCCCCAGGCTTTCTCCATCTCCGGCGATCACGGTGCTCTCCGCGCCTCCGCCTCCGGTGGAGCAGCGAACACTGACAGCCCCTGGGGCCGTGCAGGCCCTGGCTCCCGCAGGCCCAGTGACTGATCACCCACGGCTGAGGGCGGGCAGCTCGGGGCCGAGCTGCGTGCAGAGCAGTGGGTGCAGACCCCAGTGGGTGCAGGCCCGGTGGGTGCAGACCCGGTGGGTGCAGGCCCGGTGGGTGCAGGCCCGGTGGGTGCAGACCCGGTGGGTGCAGGCCCGGTGGGTGCAGACCCGGTGGGTGCAGGCCCGGTGGGTGCAGGCCCGGTGGCTCAGCCCGGGGGGCTGGCGGGGTGGTCGAGGAAACAAGGGTTCCGGTGCCTCTGGACGCATCGCTTCACACCTTTGGAGTTCCTGTGCTCCCTGCGGCCCAGCCAGGCCCAGGCGCCCTGAGCTCTGACCCCACGAGGACCTCGACCTCTGACGGCTGCTGGCAGCTTGGCCGGCTTGGGCAGCCCCAGGGCAGGGCTGGGTGGTCAGGTGTGCCCGCCCTGCGCACACGGTAAGGACAGAGGGATCAGTGAGGAGCGGGAGCGGCGAAGCAGCTGGAACAGCGGCGAGGACCTTCCCGGGGGTGGCGGCAGCGGGAGGGGAGGGGGCCGGGCGGAATGCTAACCCCCCCCAGGGGAGGGGAGCAGCGTCCACAGAAGGGGGGAAGGAGCGCTCCTCCGGGGCCAGACCCCCTCCGCTCAGCGGTCACGCTGACCTGAGGTCGGAGGTGGCTCAGCTAACCCGAGGTCGGAGGCGGGAGCAGGAGGCAGCCGCCCGGGGTCCTGCCAGGCTCCGCCTCTGCCCTCAGCCAGGTCGTGAGGACCAGGCAGGGCTCCCCGGGCGCCTGGCAAGGTGGCGGCTGCCAGTGGAGACGCCAGAGCCCTTGCTCCTCCCAGAGAGCCGGACTCGGGGACTGAGCACGGGCACAGCTCTGGGGCCACCCCGCCGGCGGGTCGGGGCTGTGGGCTCCATCCCCAGTGTGGGGCGTGCAGGAGGCGGCCGGTCCATGATTCCCTCTCATCATGGATGTTTCTCTCTCTCTCTCCCTTCCTCTCTGACATCAACTAAAATCAATGCACCGGGGACCTCTTGCCTCCGAGTGACAGCTCTGAGGGCGGGGGGGGGGGGGGGGGGTGCAGGGAGCCGGGCTCCCGTCCCGCGGGCTCTGCCTGGGGCACCGAGGGGGTCAGCCAGGGCGCCCCCCCGCTCCCAGGGCACCGTGGGGAGTCAGCCAGGGCGCCCCCCGGTGTCTGCTCTGACCCGCACCCCCGCTCCCGGGGCACCGTGCCGGACTGTCACGCTGAGAGCGAAGCCTCCGGCTCCCGAGCCTGCGCGGGCGTGCCCGGGCCGGGGTGCCGTCTGGCTGCGGCTCCGGAGCTGGGCCCGGAGCAGGACCTCCGTCCGGTGCTTCCCCGGCACCGCGGCTGTGATTAACCCGGTGGCAATGCCGACAAGACCCGGCCTGCACCGAAGGCTCCCTCCCGAAGGCTGCGCACCCTCTGCCCCCCCCTCCCCCGCCCCGGGCCCAGCCGTGCCAGTGCTGTGGAACTTTCCACACCTCGCACCCGGAACGCGCCCGGAGCCCCGGCCCCCAGCCCCCCATGCCCCCTGACCCCCCGGCCCCCCAGCCGTGCGGCTGCAGGACAGAGGCTGAGCCCGGCGCCTGCCACCTCCACCGGCAGACAGCGCTGCGGGGACAGTGAGGACCTGGCATGCAGGCCAGGCGGCGTCTCAGGGGTGCCCCCCCCCCGCCTCTCCCCGCCTCTCCCCGCACTCCCCCCGCCCCCCGTCCCTCAGAGCTGTCACGCGGAGGCAAGAGGCCCCCGGTGCATTTATTTTAGTTGATGTCAGAGAGGAAGGGAGAGGCAGAGAGAAACATCCATGGTGAGAGGGAATCATGGACCGGCCGCCTCCTGCACGCCACACACTGGGGATGGAGCCCACAACCCGGGCCTGTGCCCTGACTGGGACTCGAACCCTGAACCCCGGTTCATAGGTCGATGCTCAGCCCCCGATCCCCGCCGGCCTTCACACAGCAATGGGCCCGGCCCGCCCCTGCCTCTCGGTGCCGGGGGCTGGGATGGAGATGGGTGCTGTGACCGGCATGGGTGCCGGGGGCTGGGATGGAGATGGGCGCTGTGACCGGCAGGGGTGCCGGGGGCTGGGATGGAGATGGGCGCTGTGACCGGCATGGGCGGGCAGCTTGGGGGCTCGGCCGGTGCAGGGGCTGCTCTCCCTCCTCCGGGAGCACTGCTCAGGGGCTGCAGCCTCCCCCCCGACACACACCTTTCTGCCTGCAGCCCCCGAGCGACCCAGGAGTCACCCTGACCCCTTCATCCACCCGTCCCTCTGTCCCTCTGTCCGTCCCTCTGTCCCTCCGTCTGTCCCTCTGTCCCTCCGTCTGTCCCTCTGTCTGTCCCTCTATCTGTCCTCCATCTGTCCCTCTTTCTGTCCCTCCGTCTGACCCTCCGTCTGTCCCTCCATCTGTCCCTCTGTCTGTCCCTCCGTCTGTCCCTCCGTCTGTCCCTCTGTCCCTCGGTCTGTCCCTCTTTCTGTCCCTCCATCTGTCCCTCTGTCTGTCCCTCTGTCCCTCTGTCCCTCTGTCTGTACCTCCGTCTGTCCCTCCATCTGTCCCTCTGTCCCTCGGTCTGTCCCTCCGTCTGTCCCTCCATCTGTCCCTCCGTCTGTCCCTCCATCTGTCCCTCCGTCTGTCCCTCCATCCCTCTGTCCTTCTGTCTGTACCTCCGTCTGTCCCTCCATCTGTCCCTCTGTCCCTCTGTCTGTCCCTCCCTCTGTCCCTCCCTCTGTCCCTCTGTCTGTCCCTCCGTCTGTCCCTCTGTCTGTCCCTCTGTCTGTCCCTCCCTCTGTCCCTCTGTCTGTCCCTCCCTTTGTCCCTCTGTCTGTCCCTCCGTCTGTCCCTCTGTCCCTCCCTCTGTCCCTCTGTCTGTCCCTCGGTCTGTCCACCTGGCAGATGTGAATCAGGACAGGGGCCGGAGGTCTGGGCGGTGCCCTCCTGGCTGGGGGCAGGGGGAGTGGGCGCTGGAGGAGGCTTTGATGGTGACAAGTGGGTGAAGGGCGCGGGGAGGGGAGGTGGGGGTTGATGGCCTCTGCGAGGGGGACACTAGAGCCGGAACCCCAAGAGGGAGTTCAGGGAGCTCAGAGATCTGGGGGCGGGGAGGGGTGCATGCAGGCGGAGGAGGAGGACAGGGTGGGAGAGCCTGCACGCGGTGAGAGTGGGGTCCCTGCTTCCGTCATTTGCTCCCCAACTTAGGGCTCTGGGGTAGACAGGCAGGCGGACCCAGCCCCCCCATGGCAGGTGAGGGTGCTCTGTCCTTCAGCCCCTCCCGGGCCCTCCCGGGGGCTGGAGACGCAGCCCCCACGCACCCCCTTTATCTCTGAGGCCTCAACACAAACAGGCCAGCAATGGGGGGCGGGGGGCTTCAATCCGGCGAATACACAGGCAGCAGAGGAGTGGGGCGGGGAGGGGCGGGGCGGGGCGCTGGGCCGGGCTCTGAGGTCACCCTCCGGGGGAAGATGCCGCCGCAGCTCTGGGTGAGGCTGGGCGGCTCCGGGTGCCCTCGCTGAGACGGACGTGCGGAGGGAGGAGGGCGCCCGCCTGGGCGGGAGGTGGAGGTCCCAGCGGCCTCCGGGCGGCAGGAGGGGGCGGTGCTGGGCCTCCGGGCAGCGGCCAGCGGGTGGGTGACCCTCCCCCTCAGAGCCCGGCGCTGGTTCTGCTTCTGAAGCGGCCGCCCCTCCCGGCCCCAGAGCCCACGCTCCATGGCACAAGGCTGGGGGGGGTGGGGCGGCTGTGCCCACTCCACCCGCGGTCACTCCCAGCTTGGCTCTGTCCCGGCCCTCAAGTGTCCACCCGCAGCAGCGCCCCCCCTCCCCGCCGCCAGCCCCTCCCGACCCGCCCTCTCCAGCCCTGCCGCTGGCTCCCTCCCCGCTGCCTCCTCCTTGGGGGCTGTGTGGGCTGCTCTCCTCTCGGCCCCTCTCCCCCCATGCCCCCCCCGCCATACACCCCCCGCCCCGGGCTGGCACTCCCCATGGGTCATCCCCCCCCTCCTGGGCAGACACCTGCTCCCAGTGTCCAAGCAGCCGCTCTGGCCACGTGGCCCAGACCCCCTCCGCCCTGCACGCCTCAGACCAGAGCCCTGGATGCGGTCCTGGGTCCTCCCGCCCTCGGCCTGGAGGCACCTCCCCAGTCCCCGGGGCCCAGGCCCTCTGCTCTGCAGGTGGCAGCTTTGGAACCCCCTCCTTCCCTCCCTCCCCCCTCCCTTACCCGCTCCAACCCTCTCCCTCCTCCTCCTCCCCGCTGCCTGCTGAGCCTGAAGGCTGGCCTCTCCCTCCTCATCCTCTCCCCGGCTCCCCTCTGATTAAATGTCCACTCCCTTCACCCGGTCACTGAGGTCCAAACCTCGGTCACCTTACCTCACGCCCACCCTCACGCCCACCCTCTCATGCACCCTCACGCCCACCCTCACGTCCACCCTCACGCCCACCCTCACACCCACCCTCACACCCACCCTCACGCCCACCCTCACGCCCACCCTCCGCAAATCCCTCCAGAGCCTTCCTGCTCTGCAGCTGGCCCCCCACCTGGTCCAAGGTGCAGAGTCCCTCCCTCCAGGCGGCTCCCAGCTCTGCCCTGCCCCCCTGTGGCCAGCTGTCAGCACTGCAGCGGGCGGTCTAGGATCCTGGCCCTCCTCCGCACTCCTGCATGCAGAAGGCGCTCAGTAAATGCTTCCCCGCTCCCCGCCCCGGAGGACCCCTGCCGAGGCTCACAGGGAGCAGGTGCGCCCCTGGAGGTGGCTGTGCAGGGCCCCCCGCCCCCGCCCCCCGGAAGCACCCTGTGGGCTCTCAGGGACAGGGAGGGCGACCAACATCCCTCAGGTCCAGCCGCACGATCTCCTGATCTCTTTAGTGTCTCGGGCTGCAGTGTCTGGGCCCAACACCACTTCCCCTCCCAGACCGGTGCCCCGCCCCTCCGGCTGGATGGAGACAGGAGCACACCCCCTCCCCGGCCCGGCCCGGCCCGGCCCGGCCACCCGCCCAGGCCCCGGGCGTCAGAGCTGCCGGGGTGGATGGACACGGCACCCCTTCTGCAGGGAGCCCGGGGGACATGGCGGCCACTGCTGGCCCCCAAACCCAGGGGCGGCGGCAGGAACGGCTCCGGGGCTCCTCTGCCCCAAGCTCAGGCGGACGCGGCGCCCTGAGCCCAGCCCCTCCTCCCACCGGCCCCCCAGGCCCCGCTCAGCCCCTGCTTCCTCCGAGGGACCAGCGCCCGGCGCTGTCTGTCCCCCGGGGCCGGCGGGGAGCCGTCGGGCCACCTGCTCAGGCTGCGGCCGGGCCTCCCTGGCTCCGGGCACCAGCCGGGTCTGCGTGAGCTCCGGGGCCGGTGGGGCCACAGGCCCGTCTCTCCCTCCTCCGTGCCGTCCCTCCCGAGGCCGGCAGCTGCCCCCTGACCAGCTCACCCTCACCCTCACCCCCCGCCCGCGAGAAGCAGCCCTGCCTGGTGGCGAGGTGACCAGCTCCAGGGAGGACACGGGTGCGAGCCTCCAGCCACTGGGGAGGGAGCGATGACTCCGGGGCCGCTGGGCCCCGGGCAGCGGGGACCGGGCAGGGCGGCTCTGGGGCCCTGAGCCCCTTCGCCCAGCGTTGACCGGACACCCTCCCACCTGCTCTCTGTGGCTGCGGGCCCCGCCCGGCCGGAGGGCCTGGTCCCAGAGCCCCTCGGAGGGCAGCACCTGCCTCCATGCCCAGCACCTGCTAGCCCAGCCTTCAGCCCTCCTGCCAGCCTCCGCCCTGGAGGGCGCCCCGCCCAGCAGCAGGTGCCAGCAGGGCTCAGACCAGCGCGCCCCTCTGAGCCTCCACTGTGGCGGGACCCCCTGGTCCCCGAGAAGGATGGGGACGGGTCCCGCGTCGGTCTGGGGGTGCCCGCGGCTCACCTACCGTGACGAGCTGCTGCACCGAGTCGCTGACGTACAGCATGGTGGGGGCCGGCGCGCGGCGGGGCACGGCATGGGTCTGGGCGGCCGGGGGGTGCGGGCAGGGGGGCGGCCGGGGAAGCGGCCGGCGGCTAGCGGGGCCAGAGCCCGGGGCGCCGCGGGGCCAGCGGGCTGTGGGCTGGCACCTCCTCTCTCTCCATCTCCCTTCGCTCTGTCCGCCGCCCGCATCCAACAACAAACGCGCCCACCCCTCGCCGCTCATGACTATTCATCGGCCAGGCAGGCCCCGGCTTGCCCTCCGCTGAGCCGCCCGCTGCCCACGGAGCCGCGGGAGGGGCCACGCCGGGCTCCACTCAGCCCCACCGCTCCCTCGGAGATGCCGCTGCCCACCGGGGCCTCGGGGCACCAGCCTGCACCCCTGGGCACAGGGGCCGCCCACGGCCCCGCGACCTTGCTGGCTGGGCCGGGCCACCCCACAGGGAAGGCTGGTGCCACGGGCCTGGCGCCCTGGGCGGGGCCATCGCCTCCCCCCCAGCAACGTGGTGCCCCCGGGGCCGCCCCACAGGGGAGCGGGTGGAGGCGTGAGCGGCCGCGTGGCCCAGGCGGCGGCCGAGGGGGAGGAGCCAGAGCCACGCACTCGGGGCCCCTGCCGATTGGAGCCCTGCCCCCTGGGGCCCCGCCCGCCACAGGGAGCCGGCCGGGGGACCCTCAGCGGACAGGGTCCCACACGGTGGCCGCCCAGCGGGGACTTCCAGGTGGTCACACCCCCTCCTGGAGTCTTGCTGCCGCTGATGGGCCATCGTTGGCACAAGGCTGCCCCGGGCATAGGCCGGTCCCGCTGGGGGCAGGCAGGGCGTCCCTGAGGGGCCGCAGTCCCGTGGCCGTGGCCGTGGCCTGCCACCCGGGCTTCCAAGCCCCAAGCATAACCGTCCACTCCCCCGCCCCCCCACAACAGGAGGGAAGGACCTGCAGCCGTTGGAAAGACGGGAGACTCTGTCCTCAGCCCGGCCTCCTCCGGTCCCCGGGCTCTGGCGGCTCCGGCAGCCGGCAGCCGGGCAGGAGACAGAGCCGGGCACGGCTGAGCCCAGGCGGAGCCCTCAGCCGCTCTGAGGCCCTGGCTGTGAGCTCCCGCACATAGCTCTGAGCCCCCGAGACAATCCGGGGAACAGGGGCCAGAGGGGAGCCAGGCACCGGGAAGGGGTGGGGAGCCCTGGCTGCAGGCGGAGCCCTCCTAGCCCAGATGCCCGCGGGCGGGCGGGAGGCTCAGGGCAGGGAACCCCCAAAGCCGCTGGAGGGCCGGACCCTGTGGGCCTGTGGGTGGGGCCGGGCACACACACTGCGGGGAGACAGAGCCAGACTGGAGCGGAAGCGGGCCCTGCTCGAACCCCTTCCAGAGGGCACTGGGCAAAGCTGG
>NC_140504.1:198773588-198924821 GCF_964339955.1 Pipistrellus hanaki
ACAGGCTCGGCTGGTGGGAGAGGCCCGCCGCCAGGACAGCCTGGGCCCGGGGCAGGGGCTCCCCTCACGCTCTGAGCACAGTGCCCCCGCCGGGCCCCCCGAGGAGCCCGGGCAGCCAGCCTGTGGGCAGGACTGAGCGGACCCGCGCCCAGAGGGGCTGTCAGAAGGAAACCGCCTCAGGGACTCTCAGGACAGCAGGTGCCGTGGGCCTCCCGGGCCGGGCGTCACTGCCTGCCACCCTCCTGGCAACGGGGGCCGGAGGGGCGGCGGAGGCACGCCACCACCCTGCGGCTGCCGCTCCGCCCTCCGCAGCCGGGACGCTGGCTGGCGGGACCTCCGTCACTGCAGCCGGCGGCATGGCCCCGTGGCCCCTGCAGCCCAGCCACGCCCTCCCCCACCTCCACAGCTCAGTCCTGTGCGGGCAGAGCCCACGCACATCACCCATCCTGACCCGTTCCAGGGGCCCGGGCCGAGCAGAGGCAGCGGGATGGCTCAGGCGGACACATGACCACGGGCAGACCAATGAGCGGCAGGCCTGCGGAACTCAGGGCCATGGAGACAGCGGTGCTGGTAGGGCCTGCACTTGGATCCAGTCGTACCTGAGCACACACCTGCACCTGGATCCAGCCGTACCTGACCCCACACCTGCCCCTCATCCAGCCGTACCTGAGCACACACCTGCCCCTGGATCCAGCCATGCCTGAGCACACTCCTGCACCTGGATCCAGCCATACCTGAGAACACACCTGCACCTGGATCCAGCCATACCTGACCCCACACCTGCCCCTCATCCAGCCGTACCTGAGCACACACCTGCCCCTCATCCAGCCATACCTGACCCCACACCTGCCCCTCATCCAGCCGTACCTGAGCACACACCTGCCCCTCATCCAGCCGTACCTGAGCACACACCTGCCCCTCATCCAGCCGTACCTGAGCCCATACCTGCACCTGGATCCAGCCATGCCTGAGCCCACACCTGCACCTGGATCCAGCCATGCCTGAGCACACTCCTGCACCTGGATCCAGCCATACCTGAGCACACACCTGCACCTGGATCCAGCCATGCCTGAGCCCACACCTGCACCTGGATCCAGCCATACCTGACCCCACACCTGCCCCTCATCCAGCCACACCTGAGCCCACACCTGCCCCTCATCCAGCCGTACCTGAGCCCACACCTGCCCCTCATCCAGCCGTACCTGAGCCCACACCTGCCCCTCATCCAGCCGTACCTGAGCCCACACCTGCACCTGGATCCAGCCATGCCTGAGCCCACACCTGCACCTGGATCCAGCCATGCCTGAGCACACACCTGCACCTGGATCCAGCCATGCCTGAGCCCACACCTGCACCAGGATCCAGCCAAACCTGAGCCCACACCTGCCCCTCACCCAGCCACACCTGAGCCCACACCTGCCCCTCATCCAGCCATTCCTGAGCCCACACCTGCCCCTCATCCAGCCGTACCTAAGCCCACACCTGCACCTGGATCCAGCCATACCTGAGCCCACACCTGCCCCTCATCCAGCCATACCTGAGCCCACACCTGCACCTGGATCCAGCCATTCCTGAGCTTACACCTGCCCCTCATCCAGCCACACCTGAGCCCACACCTGCCCCTCATTCAGCCACACCTGAGCCCACACCTGCCCTCACCCAGCCACACCTGAGCCCACACCTGCCCCTCATCCAGCCGTACCTAAGCCCACACCTGCACCTGGATCCAGCCATTCCTGAGCTTACACCTGCCCCTCATCCAGCCACACCTGAGCCCACACCTGCCCCTCATTCAGCCACACCTGAGCCCACACCTGCCCCTCACACAGCCACACCTGAGCCCACACCTGCCCCTCATCCAGCCACACCTGAGCCCACACCTGCCCCTCACCCAGCCATACCTGAGCCCACGCCTGCCCCTCATCCAGCCGTTCTTGAGCCCACACCTGCACCTGGATCCAGCCATACCCTGAGCCCACACCTGCCCCTCATCCAGCCATACCTGAGCCCACACCTGCACCTGGATCCAGCCGTGCCTGAGCCCACACTTGCCCCTCATCCAGCCATACCTGAGCCCACACCTACCCCTCACCCAGCCATATCTGAGCTCACACCTGCACCTGGATCCAGCCATGACTGAGCCCACACCTGCACCTGGATCCAGCCATGCCTGAGCCCACACCTGCACCTGGATCCAGCCATGCCTGAGCCCACACCTGCACCTGGATCCAGCCATTCCTGAGCCCACACCTGCCCCTGGATCCAGCCATTCCTGAGCTTACACCTGCCCCTCATCCAGCCACACCTGAGCCCACACCTGCCCCTAAATCTGCCACACCTGAGCCCACACCTGCCCCTCATCCAGCCACACCTGAGCCCACACCTGCCCCTCATCCAGCCACACCAGAACCCACACCTGCCCCTCATCCAGCCGTTCCTGAGCCCACACCTGCACCTGGATCCAGCCATACCTGAGCCCACACCTGCCCCTCATCCAGCCATACCTGAGCCCACACCTGCACCTGGATCCAGCCGTGCCTGAGCCCACACCTGCCCCTCATCCAGCCGTTCCTGAGCCCACACCTGCACCTGGATCCAGCCATACCTGAGCCCACACCTGCCCCTCATCCAGCCATACCTGAGCCCACACCTGCACCTGGATCCAGCCGTGCCTGAGCCCACACTTGCCCCTCATCCAGCCACACCTGAGCCCACACCTACCCCTCACCCAGCCATACCTGAGCTCACACCTGCACCTAGATCCAGCCATGCCTGAGCCCACACCTGCACCTGGATCCAGCCATGCCTGAGCCCACACCTGCACCTGGATCCAGCCATTCCTGAGCCCACGTCTGCCCCTGGCGGCTGTGTGAGCTGACCAGTTCCTATTTGGTCAGTGAAATGTCCTGACAAGCCCCCGGAGAACGCAAGGAGCCTGTTCCCTTGCCGCAAGCTCCGAGGACAGGACAGTCCACACTCACTGCCCCCCCCTCCTCTGAGACGGCAGCCGCTCACCATGACGGACTCACACACACACACACACACACACACACACACACACACACCGTCCTCTGAGACCGCAGCACTCACCATGACGGACGGGGTGGCCATGCCCGGCAGCTGGAAGTCCATGCTGGCCTCCGCGCCACACGGCCCCTCGCCGCGGCCCTGGCTCGCGGGGGGCAGGTCAAAGTAGGTGCTGTCCGGCTCCCTGGGGAGAGGAGAGGAAGCAGCCCTCAGCCCGACCGCCCAGGCCTGCGCGGGAGCAGCCCCGGCTTGGGGGGCTGGGAGCCTCATTTTCCTGCCCCGGGGTGTCCCTGCCTCCAGGGGTCTGCCTGAGACCTCCCCTCCCTTCCCCCTCCCCCTCCAGCCTCCTCCCTTCCCCCTCCTGCCTTCTCCCCTCCCCCCTCCTGCCTCCTCCCCCCTCCCACCTCCTCCCCTCCACCTCCCGCCTCCTCCCCTCCCCCTCCTGCCTCTCCTCCTTCCCCCTCCCCCCTCCTCCCCTCCCCTTCCCGCCTCCTCCCCTCCCCCCTCCTGCCTCCTCCCCCCTCCCCCCTCCTCCCCTCCCCCCTCCCCCCTCCTCCCCTCCTCCAGCTTCCCCCTCCCCCTCCCCCTCCGCCCCTCCCGCTCCCACCTCCTCCCCTCCCCCTCCCCCCTCCTCCCCTCCCCCTCCCCCCTCCCCCCTCCTCCCCTCCTCCAGCTTCCCCCTCCCCTCCTCCCTCCGCCCTCCCCCTCCCGCCTCCTCCCCTCCCCAGCTGCCCTTCCAGGGCGTGGAAGCACCAAGGAGGCATGGTCACCGTGGGCTCTGTCCCTGGGCCTCCCCTGGCCCGGACCCTGTAAGGCTGCTCAGAAGGAAGCGCCCGGACTCTGGAGCTGGGTGCCCAGGCGCAGGCCCGGCAGCACCCCAGCCCGGCCAGCGGGGCGGGGGCGGGCCGGAAACACTCACAGGGAGCTCCACAGGTGCTGGAAGGTGGTCCCCTCGTCTCCGCGGGCTGGGGGCCCGGACATCTTCCCTCTGCGGGCAGAGAGGGCAGTGAGCTGGGGCGGCCCCTGCGTGCTCCCTCCCCCTTCCAGGCCGGAGGCAGGCGCCTGCCTTGCAGACCTGGGGCGGCTTCACCCCGGCGGGGGCTGGGCAGGGGGCCCTGGACGGCGGAGGGTGATGGCAGCAAGCCGTGAGGGGCCCTTCGGGAGGGGGGCTCGGACCTCCGCCGTCTCCTGGGGGGCGGGGGAGACACCGTTCGGGTTACTGTGAACTTGCCTCCGGCTGAGCCCCGGGCCGAGAGCCAGGCTTGGGGGCTCCCGGACACCCAGGCTGTGGGCCCGGCTCCGACAGAGGTCGCCTCTAGGGACAGCATTGCAGGGCCCAGAGAAGCCAGTCTAGCCCTGCTGGCGACCTTTCACCTTTCATCCCAGAGGCGGGTCCACCTGAGACCCCGACAGGAACCAGCCGGGACCCCGAAATCCCGCCGGGCCACGGCCGCCAGAGCGGGTCCCACACGGGGGTCCCCTTCCCAGAGGCGCTGGGGGGGGGGGGGCCTGTGCCTGACCAGGGCCTCTCCTGGGTGCCACCGCGCCCGGAGGAGGTGGCAGGCCAGGCCGGCTCTGCTGGGGCCTCGGCCCCGTGGGGCGGGGCAAGGCGGGGGGGGGCAGGACCCACTTCCCCGGCTGCGGTGGATCTCGGGTCCTGGTGCCGCAGCCACAGCCTGGCCACCCCAAGCGGGCAGGCCCGGACCTGCCTGAGGCCACTGGGACAGGAGCCGAGCCCCGCGCTGTCACTTTGTCCCCACGCGGGCCGGTCTGGCGGGAGGCTGTACAGGGCCCTAGGGTGCCACGTGCCGGCGGCCAGTCCCTGGAGCAGGGCCATGCGTCCTGAGCCCGCCAGGGACCAGGTGGGGCCCGGGGAGGGACCGGGGACTAAGCGGGGCTCCGTGAGGGCGGCCGGCCGGGGACAGCAGCCGAGGAAGTGCCGCCGGCCTCGCCGCTCTCCGGAGGCCCAGAGCGGAGACGTGACCCGGGAGCCCACGCCACGCCACGCCACGCCGGGCAGGAGGGCCACGTGGTCTGCTCGGAGTTGGGGATGAGCTCAGCGGTGTCCACCCCCACACCAACAGTGGTGTCCACTCCCCACCCACGGGGTTTGGATCAGGAGCTGCCAGCCTGGCACCCCTCCAGCCAGCAGGTCGCCCCGTGGGGACTGAGCTGACCTGGGTCCAGGGGGGCAGGGCGCGGGCCACAGGGCGGTCAGAGGGGGCCTTAGGAGGCTGGGCAGCAGCGCCCATTCCCCAGGCCGGCCCTTTGGGGTGCACAGCCTCCGGGTGGGCAGAGTGTGCCTGCGCAGACCGGACTGGCCGGCATCTGGTCCGGCCCTGCGTCTGGCCCACGGACCCTCCAGCCCAAGAGGAGCAGCTTAGGGAGCGTCCCGGCGGGTGGACCCGCACCCCCCGCACCCCGTCCCCCGGCTCAGACAGCCCAGCCCCCCACAGCGACGCAGGGTCACCAGGTGGGTGGGGCCACACCGCGGGCTCCTCCTCGGCCGCAGAGGGGAACGAGGAGCCCGCACCCCCCGCCGTCGATGCCGCTCACAGGCGGAGCCAGACGCCCAGACGCCCAGCCGCGTGGCCCAGCCTCCCCGGTCGCCGCCGCCCAGGACGGGCACAGCGTGGGCGCGGAGGGCCGGTGGCTGCTGGGGGCTGGGGACAGGGAGATGGGGAGGGGCTGCTCGTGGGCTGGGGCCTCCTGTGGGCTGAGGAGAACGTTCTGGAACGGGACTGAGGCGGTGCCGCATGGCCCTCATGGGGCCCCGCAGAGGGTCTGTGCTCTCTCCTGCGACCTCCGCTCAGTGAACTCGCTTTAACTTGGAAAAGCCGGAGCCTGGGGCCCGGCGGGCGTGGCTCAGGGGTCGAGCATCGACCTGGGGACCAGGAGGTCAGGGTTCGGTTCCGGTCAGGGCACCTGCTCAGGTTGTGGGCTTGAACTCTAGTGGAGGGTGTGCAGGAGGCAGCCGAGCCATGATTCTCTCTCATCGCGGATGTCTCTCTCTCTCTCTCTCTCTCTCTCCTCTCCTCTCCTCTCCTCTCCTCTCCTCTCCTCTCCTCTCCTCTCCTCTCCTCTCCGCAGGGGCAGGTCCTAAGGTCTGAGCACCTGCTCCCTCGCTGGGGTCACCCCTCTGCCTCCTCTGCTCCCAGGCCCAGCCCTGCCCCTGCCCCTGCCCCTGCCCCTGCCTCTGCCCCTGCCCCACCCGCACACAGGGCGCTTCTGCCTCCCCCAGCCCCTTCGCCCCAAGGGATCCCCAGCATCTCTCTGTGACTCAGTGCAGCCTGGGCCCCCAGCTCAGGCAGAGCTGACCAGCCCGAGCCCAGCTCCCAGAGTCACAGCTCAGCGCCTCCTCTGCGGGGTGTTCACCTCCCCCCCACCCCCTCCTCCAGGCCCCGCCGGGCCATGCCTCCTGGAGGAAGCACTGTCCTCTGAGTCAGGACGCCCGGCTGGCTCCATCACCACCACCTTCTGCTGTGTGGCCTGGGGGGGAGGGGCGGAGTCGGGGGGGGCAGGATCCATGGCTTCCTGCTTCCGGTCCCCATCTGCCTGTCCCTGCCCAGGGCCCCAAAAAGACACCACCCATGGAGATGGCGCCTCGCACCCGCTCTGCCCATCGCCCCTCTGACCTCAGGGGCAGGGGCTCCGCTGCCCACACCCCCTAGGACCCTGCGCACACCCTCCCTCTGGCCATCAGGACCCCAGGTTTCAGGGAGGGCAGCTCCGTTCAGTCCATCAGAGGAAAGACCCCCCAAAACTGCACCAAGGCCCGACCCCCAAACAATCCATCCTGTGGGCGTCACGCCGCCGGCCACTCGGGCCAGCAGCGGGGCGCAGCCTGGGCCCCCAGCCTGGCCACTGCTGTCCTGCCCCCTCCCCACCCCCTGGGGCCCTGCCTCGAGGGCCTGCAGGAGGCCCAGCACCCAGAAGCCCCGGCCGGGTGACTGGAGGGGGGGGGCAGTGCCACGCCAGCTTCCCTAATTGCGTCAGGGCGCCCTGAGCCGGCCCGGGGCCCTGGGTGCTGAGAGCCTGGATGCCCGGCTGCCCCCAGAAGCCGTGGCCCTTGCCCTTGGGGCAGGGCTGGGCCTGGGTTCCCGACTGAAAGGCCAGGGGCCTCCTCCTCGGACAGGGGGCCAGGGTGGTGCCCCCTCTGCCTGCCCCTCCTCCTGCACCCAGCCACATAGCCACGGGAGCCAGTGCCGGGCAGGCCTCTGTCCTGCCAATTTATCTTTTTAAATATATTTTTACTGATTTCAGAGAGGAAGGGAGAGGGAGAGAAACATCCATGATGAGAGAGAATCATAGATAGGCTGCCTCCTGCACGCCCCACACCGGGGATGGAGCCCGCAACCCAGGCCTGTGCCCTTGACCGGAATTGAACCATGACCTCCAGGTTCATAGGTCGACGCTCACCACTGAGCCATGCCAGCCGGGCTCACGTATTGATATCAGCCCTCCATGTCACCCAGGGAGGAGGCCCGCTGTTCTCACAGAAGCTCCGACAGTCCGCAGCTGAGGGGGGCAGGAAGCGTACGGGGGTGGGGGTGGGGGGCTGAGAGGGGGTAGAGGGTTAGAGGGGCCCGGACCCGCCAAGGTCGGGCTCTGATCCGTGGGCCACGGGAGCCAGCTGGGGGCTTGGCTCCCAGAGGGACCAGAGGGGTTTCCTGGAGGCCCCCCCAGGGGCACATCGTGGGCCTGCGAGCCGAGGGGGCGGCCTTGGCGGATGCGAGTGACAGAGGGGAACGTGGACCGAGAGGATGGACCGGATGTGGGGGCAGAGGATGAGGACCCCTGGCAAGTTGGCGCCGGTTGGCTGAGTGAAGGCCTCCAGCCAGCCACGGGCGGGGGCGCCTGGAGCCCCCGGCAGCTGTGTGCTTGGCGGGGCCTCTGGCCTCCGGTCTGTGGGATGGGGAAGGACCCGATCACACAGCGTTGATCTAGGCTGGCAGTCGGCAAACTCATTAGTCCACAGAGCCAGATATCAACAGCAGAACGATTGAAATTTCTTTGGAGAGCCACATTGTTTACACTTAAACTTCTTCTAACGCCACTTCTTCAACAAAGACTCGCCCAGGCCGTGGTATTTGGTGGAAGAGCCACGCTCAAGGGGCCAAAGAGCCGCATGAGGCTCTCGAGCCGCAGTTTGCCGACCACTGATCTGGGCCAAAGCACCCAGAGGGGTCCCCGGGCTCGTTGGCGGCGTGGGGCGTGGTGGCCCCGTGGCGGCTGGGCCAGCTGCACGCCTGAGCTCAGTCACTTCCCCGCCACCGGCTCCCTCCGGCCCTCCGGCTCCCGGAGGGCCGGCGGCCGGACACGCAGCTTTCCTCAGTCCCTCTCACCGTCATGCGCACAGACACGCACACGCACCCCCCGCGTCCCTCACAGCACATGCCCCACCACGGGAGTCCCGCCCCGTCAGCAGGAGCGGTCCCCCAGCCGGGCGCACCCCGGGGCCTGTCAGCCTGGGCGTCCTTCGGTCCCCGCTGGGCAGGAAGTAGCGAGAGCTCCCGGAGGGCCCGAGGGCCCGCTCTGCCCGCCCACGTGGCACCCAGCCCAGGACCGTGCGGGGTGCCTGTCAGCCCCCGTGGGGGCAGGTGGCTCCCCAAACAGCCACCAAGAAGGGGCTGGTCCCCGTCATCAAAGCCCCATCGGGGGACACACCGGGCTGGCCCCAGGCTGCCCCTCTGCCGCCCGCCCAGGGCGCCCTCCACGGGGCACCGGGTGGCAGCCATGTGGCCCCAGGGGGGTGGCGACAGACCTCAGCCTGAGCCTTGGAGGGGGCCGGCCGGGCGGCGCACCCACTCCTACCTTGGCGGGCTGGCCGGAGGGCTGGCCGGAGGGCTGGCCGGAGGGCTGGCTGGAGGGTCTGCAGGGGCCGCAGGCCCGCCGCCGCTTGCTGGTGGCTGGGCAGGCCGTGGGGCAGCGTCCCGTAGCCTAGGTGATGACATTGGAGTCGTGTGGCCTGGCGTCTGGGGCAGGCCGGGGCGGAGCGTGGCCCGGAGCCCTGGGGCCGCCGGCCGGCTGTGCCGGGGCTCCGGGCGCCATGCCCTCAGCGTGGCGCCCCTGCCGGCCGGAGCCGAGTGGAGGCCGGGCAGCGGCCGGGAGCCGTGGCCCCCTCTCTGGGTTTGCATGCCTTTTTCTGCTCCTCACTCCAGAAACTCCCGCACACACAGGAGTAGAGAGAAGGTGCCACGCACCTGTCTCCAGCCCCAGCTCTGACTGCCCGCAGCCCGGGCACCCCCCACAGGGGGTCCTGTCCGACACTCGGAGCAGGGCTCTGGCCACGGGGCCTCGCCTGGTCAGCGCTCACTGCCACGCCCCCAGGACACTGCAGCATGCACCTGTCTTCATCCCACCAGCACGCAAACGTGCACACATGTGCACAAGCCCACACAGGCATGCACACGCACGCACACACAGGCTTGCATGGGCACACACGTGTCCATGAGAACATGGGGGTGCCACGATCTGTGCGGGTCCCTGACCGCCCCGGGCCTCTCAGCAGCAGCCCTGCTTCCCGCTGGGGGGCGGACGGAGGGGCGCCGCCATGAGCCTGGGGGCGAGGCGCACCGAGAGGCTGGGGGCTCCGGAGGGCCCCACGCTCGCCAGCAGCTCAGGGCGCCCCTCGGAGGTCAGAGGCCTTTCTGGCTCAGCCGAGGGCGGGGGCGGGGGAAGCCGTCGCACCTCTCACGCCACCCCGTCCTCTGCTCCCCCCACTCCTCGGCAGCCCCCCAATAACCAGCACGAGTCCCTGAAAGTGTACCTGTGAGTCGAACCCCAGACATAGCTTCAGGGACACAGCGAATCATTCACGCCCTCCCCTTCCGCCTGCTTACTCTGTGTCGGCACCGTTTTTAGCGGCTCCCGCACACCCGTCGTGCGGCCAACTGCCCGGTAAGAAGCACTCCTCCCATTTCACAGGTGAGAACGCCGAGGCCCGACACTGGGCAACTTTCCTGGCACCCGCAGCTGCGAAACAGCGCAGCTGCTTCAGCCCGCCGGACACACTCTGGGCACCACCAGGCGACCTGGGTCCCAGGCCCCGGCCTGGCCTCACACCGGCCACTTCCGGGTGCCTGCTGGGATGGCCCTCAGCCCCCCCGCGGTTTCCCAAGGCCCCGCCCCTGGCCCCCAGCAAAGGGAGCTCTGGGCGACCTCCTGCTCCAGCCCGCCAGGAGCCTTGCTCTCTGGGGAGCCCTGCCCCCACTCGCTGCCCGGCGCCAGGGCACTGAGGGCGAGGCTGATGGCCCTGGCCCCCAGGACGGCCAGGGAGGACCCTGCAGCCACCTCCAGAGTGGACACGCCTTCGCTCAGCTCCGCCTCCCTTTTCTGGAACCCGAAACCCCGAAAAGCTCAGAGAGGCGAGTGCTCTCCTTCGGAGGCTCTCCATGGTCCCGTGGCCCGTTTCACGCAAAGACCCGCGGGTGGGGGAGGGTGAGCGCCATCAGAGTGTTTCTATCAGACCCGGGGGGCGTGTTATAAAATGCAGGGTTCTGGGACTAACTGCTTTCCTTGGTGTTACTCCTCACCGAGGGCATTTCCGTGGGTTTTTAGAGAGAGGAGGGAAAGCAGGGAGAGAGAGAGAAACATCCATAAGACTTCCTTCGATGGGGTGGCGCTGACCAGCACAAATGTCAGAAGGTTCAGACAGCAAAGCAGGGGTCACCCCCATCACCCCGGGCCCCCGCTCCCTCCCCCAGGAGCCCCACTGTCAGCAAGCCCACGAGAGCGGGTTTGTCCGCAGTAAACACCATGGAAGTTTCAACCACATGGAACGGGGCCCTTGGGGACCTCGGGGTCTGAGGCTCCCTCCTGGCCACCCCAGGGGGAAGGCCCTGAACTCTGTCCAAGTCACAGCGTTTGCTCAGCGCAGCCCAGCCCTCCGGCTCAGAGGCGCTTTGCATACGCGGCTTCCTGCCGATTTCCTGAGAAGCCCGGCTCCTTCTCCCAAATCTCGCACGGGCCCTGGCCGGTGCGGCTCAGTGGGTAGAGGCGGGCCTGCGGACCAAAGGGTTCCTGGTTGGATTCCAGTCAAGGCCACTGGTCCGGCTTGTGTAGGAGGCAGCCCATAGATGTGCTTCTCTCACATCCATATTTCTCTCTCCTTCCCTCTCTCCCACTCTGAAAACTGATGGAAAAACATCCTCAGATGAGGATGAAAACCGCCCTCACACGGGGGCGGGCGGGGGGGGTGTTGATGAGGCCGCGCTGCAGGAACGGCGCCGACCTCGGGCTCCGAGTGCAGCCTGGGATGATTCACGCTCCGCGTTAATCCAATTAGCGGCCACGCAGCCGGCTCCCCCCATCCACAGCTCCAGGACGCCCCCCCGGAGCCCCCTCGTTACCGCCGTAATCAACCGGCAGCTCGGCAGAACGAGCCGGAGCAGGTCGGAGCACGCCCTCCTCCCGCGGGAAAACCCACAGGAGACGTCCGGGCCTGGCTGGTCCCGAGGCGGGAAGCGGAGGAGAGGGAGAGGGAGAGGGGCGGCTGTCATCCCATCACAGCCGCGGCTACGGCCACACACGGTCGTCACGGCCACGGCCACAGCCACAGCCACGGCCACGGCCACGGCCACAGCCACAGCTTGTTGAAGCCCCAGGCGGCCTCCTCCCCATTACCGCTGACAGTGCCCCCCCTCCAGCTGTTGAACTTGCAGGTGACCCGGTCAGCGACTGAGGGCACAGGGACGGGCAGCCAGGAAGCAGGACAGCGGACCTCACTCAGGGTCCCTCCTGGAGCCCCGAGGGCAGCCAGGGCAGCCAGGGCCTCTCTATGGCCCCCGAGACCCTTCAAGTTGTCCCCCATCCCTGCAGGGCGGGGGGGCCTGAGGGGGAGCCCACAGCCTCTGTGGCCCAGCGGGCACCGCCCGGGGGGGCCTGAGGCCAGGAGGCGGCGAAAGAGAACCCCAGGCATTTCCCGTGTGTTTCAGCCGGAGAGAGAACATGGCCGGGCATCCCCTCCGAAGGCCCAGGAGGAGGGAGGAGGTGGAAGGAGATGGAAGGAGGAGGGAGGAGGAGGGAGGAGGTGGAAGGAGGTGGGAGGAGGTAGAAGGAGGAGGGAGGAGGAGGGAGGAGGTGGGAGCAGGTGGGAGGAGGTGGGGTGGGCCAGCCCAGGTGCCCCTCCCCTCGCCCCAGGAGCAGCCACCATTCAATTAGCCAGAGGCTCCCTGATACCTGCCCCCCCACACCCTCCTAGGGCCTGGCAGCAGGTGAGCAATTAGCGCCCAGCCTCCTCCCTGCACCTCCCATTCTGGTCTCTGGGCGATTCACCAGCTGGCACCGGGCTGGCCGCAGGGACGGGTCCTTCCCCAGCGCAGCCACACGGAGCAGGGTGGCCGGAGAGCGGGCCCAGGCTGCCCCGCACCGGGGCATTGGGGATGCCCACGTCCTGGGTCCTGCCGGTGGGTCTGCCCTCGGGGTTCTCTGGTGTAACCCCGAGGGCTACTCCCCGGAGGAGGAGCTGTGCCCCCCCCCAGGGGAAGAGATGGGAACTTGCCATGGAGTCGGGACCTGGCCCCCCAGCCAGAGCTCCCCCACCCCACCCCCCGGAGCTGCGCACTCCGCCCCAGGGATAGGGGCAGGGGTGGCTGCCGGACCCTGCACCTGACCTTGGCCGTGTCCTCCGTGCTTCTCGGCACAGTCACATGGTCTGTGCCTTCCTGAGAGGGGGAGTGAGCTCCCAGGCACACAGGTCTACACCAAGTCCATCAGAAGAGGGACCCATGGCCCTAGCCGGTGTGGCTCAGTGGATAGAGCATCGGCACATAGAACCAAAGAGTCCGGGTTCGAATCTCATAAAGGGCACATATTTGGGTTGCAGGGTCCTCCCTGGCCTGGCCCTGGTCAGGCGTGTGCAGGAGGCAACCAGTCGATATGCTTCTCTCACATCGATGTTTCTCTCCATTTCCCCCTCTCTCTTCCCCTCTCTCTAAAAGCAATGGGAAACACCCTCTGGGGAGGATGACGAAGGAGGAGGAGGAGGAGGAGGAGAAGGAGGAGGAGGAGGAGGGGGAGGGGGAGGAGGAGAAGAAGAGGCACCCATGAGCGCCTCTGTCACTAGCCCTGCACCGGAACTCGGGGGGCAGAGGGCGGGGTGGGCGGAGTCCGGGCTGTGCTCCCGCACAGTGTGCAAACTTGGGCGCCGGGCACCCGTGGGAGCCCCGGCCGCCCGCCCGAAGTGTGGGTGCACTCAGGCCTCTGCTCGGGGGCTCCTGTGAGGTCCGGGGAAAGAGCTCTCAGCGGCACCCTCACAGCGCCCTGGCTGGGTCAGCCGCCGGAGGCGGTCCGTGAACAGTTGTTTGGTTGCTTTGCTCTCAGGGTCTCTGATTTGGGGGCGCGTACCCAGGAAAAGAAAACGCTTTTTCTGTTGTCGTTATTCATCCTCACGGGAGGACATTTCCCACTGATTTTTAAGGAGAAGGGAAGGCGGGGGAGAGGCAGGGAAACGTCAAGGTGAAAGAGACACATCAGTGGGTTGCCTCCCCCACGTGCCCTGACTGAGGGCCTGGGATTGAACCTGTAACCCAGTACCCACCCTAGACTGGGAATCGAACCCTCCACCCTTCAGTGCTCTGGCCGCTCCTCTAACCACTGAGCAACACAGGCCAAGGCAAAAGAATTCCTTTTTGACGAGCAAACGTCTGCTCTGCAGTGGTACACTGACCGGAGGGTGGACAGGGAGGGGCAGGCACGCTGGCCAGAGGGTGGACAGAGAGGGGCAGGCACACTGGCCGGAGAGAGGACAGGGAGGGGCAGGTACGCTGACCGGAGGGTGGACAGGGAGGGGCAGGCACACTGACCGGAGGGTGGACAGGGAGGGGCAGGTACGCTGGCTGGAGGTGGACAGGGAGGGGCTGGCGGAGGCTCCTGATGCTGGGCCTGCCTCGGAGCTGACTTCCGGCGGAGCCGGCCTGACCTGGAAGCTCTGAGCACAGGGGCCTCTCTGTGACCCAGCCCACGCTCCTCGGCGTCACACGCCTGGAAAGGAGTTCCCGGCGTCCCGGGAACTGAGAAGGCAAACTACGAGAAGGCGCTGTGCGTTTGGGTGACACCCACGGATGCTGCTGGCTGCAGGCTGCAGGCGTGTGTTCTGGGCAGGACACGGGGGCCCTGGGCAGGACACGGAGGGGGTCAAACAGGGCGTGGCAATACGGTGTGCCGCCTGCAGACAGAGGCCCCTCAGGGCGACTGGGGAGCCCGGAGCAAGGGAGCCACTATCTCTGCGTCTTGTTTCCTTTCTGCAAAAGGGGCCAAGGCACAGAAGACATGTTGGCCCTAACCGGTGTGGCTCAGTGGATAGAGCGTCGTCAGCCTGCGGACTGAAGGGTCCCGGGTTCGATTCTAGTCAGGGGCATATACCTTGGTTGCGGGCACATCCCCAGTAGGGGGTGTGCAGGAGGCAGCTGATGGATGTTTCTCTCTCTCGTTGATGTTTCTAACTCTCTCTCCCTCTCCCTTCCTCTCTGTAAAAAAACAATAAAATATATTTTTTAAAAGAGAAAGGAAAGGACACTTGCACCGCCCTGACTGGCGCTCCTGCAGGGGCGCCTGGGCCGGAGGATGGAGGCGCCCCCGCCCCTGCACGGGCTGCCGCAGCGGGCACGTGGAGGGAAGCTTCTGTCTGTGGAAACCCAAGTCCCTCGCACCCCCACCTGCCAGGGAGCTGCCTGGCTGGCCCGCCCTGGGACCCGGTGAATGTGAGCGGAGCACGGGCTTCCTGCACCCCAGGCACCGGTCCCCGGGGGGGGGGGGGGGGCCATCTCCCGGGAATGTGGCTGCAGCAGGGCCTCCACCGCCGGGTTCCAGGGTGTCTGTCTCTCCCCCAAGTCCTGGGCCTCTCCTTTCTGTCTCTGTTTTAGCTGAGCTGCCTGCACGTGTTCGATGTTATAAGTCCGTTCTTGGATGTGGGTGGGGCATCCTCTATGAATAAATACTAACCCGAGGCACCCTCCCTACACCCCTAACGTGGACCCAGATCAACGCTCCACCCACTGAGCCACCCGGCCAGGGCACCAGGCCTACGGCCAGCCGAGCTGCCTCTGGAGGCTCCCCTGATGAACGCACAGGCCCCCGTTACGGCTCCGCTCCCCGACTTCCATTTTGCACTTGCACGCACACTCCGCGTGCAGTGCTGCGAGCAGGCGGTCCTTTGTTCGCGGGCGGTGAGGTGCGGTGCGTTCCTACACTGCCCGGAACAGACCAGCAGACGGGCGGCTGGGCTGCTGTACACACCGGGGGGGGGGGGGGGGGGGGCGGCTGGGCTGCTCTATGCACCGGAGGGGCGACGGGCTTTGTTTCCGCTTACCAGACCCATCCTCCCCGAAGCCAATCGTAAAGCTCCACACGCCGTGACAACAAACCCGCCAGCCACGCCGCCGGGCCCGGCTGAGGCCTCCACACAGCAGGTGCCTCACCGGCAGCCACAGTCCCCTCGGACCCAGCGGCCTCTGGTCAGATGATGCTCCACCCGGTTCCCGCCCCGCGCTGGCTGACAGCAGTCTGCATCCCCCGTCTGTGTGTGTGGACAAGCGCACACACTGTGCGGCTCCGCTCAGGGACCAGACAGACAGACGGCTGGGTGGGTGCGATAATAGCCCCCCCCCCGCCCCCCCGCCCATCCCCGGGGTTTAAAGGCTGCGGGACCTTGGCTGTGGGGGCCGGGGTGCAGGGAGCGAAGGAAGGCAGGAACCGGGGCGTCTGTCTCCTGCCAGGCCCGCCTGTCCTCTCACAGACTTAGCAACAGGCCGCACTCCAGGCCGGCACCCCAGGCGGCAACCCAGGCGGCACCCCAGGCCGGCTAGAGCCTCCGGAACCATCTCCTTAGTAACAGGCCCGGATGCAGCTTAGCCATCACCGTTCCCGCTGAGAGCGCCTGGGGTTGGCGGCTAAGGCCTGCATCCACATCAGCACAGAGTGAGGGGTGCAGAGAGGGGGGTGCTGAGTGAGGGGTGCAGAGAGGGGGGTGCAGAGTGAGGGGTGCTGAGAGAGGGGTGCAGAGTGAGGGGCTGGCAGGAGCTTCGGGCCTCTCCAGGAACACATTCCCAACCTCCCTGGAAGCTGGGGGAGGGTTAGCAGGAGGGCCTGGAAGCCCAGGTGAGGAGGGGCTCGTAGGAGGGAGGCCATCCGGGCACCCCAGCTCCTGCCCCTAAGAGGCCCCCCCACTCCCCACACCGCTGGGGGCTTCCCCCGCCTCTCCCCCGTCTCTGAGCCGAGACCCCCAGGGAGACCCCACGCCGCCCCCTCTCCCGTGTGTGCAGGTCTCTCTGCCCACTCCCCGTTCCTGCGCGGAGAGCTGAACCCCCGCCATCCCCGCTCCGTTCCCGCCGACCAGCTGCCCCGCGCTGCCTACCTGGTGCCGGCGGGGCCCCCAGCATCGGACCGAACCGCCCGGCCCTGCGCCGCGTTCCTCCTTCCCGGGCACCGGGCGCGCTTCGGGCGGCAGCAGGCGCGGCGGCCGTCGAGGCGGTTATATGGGGGCCGCGGGCGGGGGCGCCTTCGGGGGCCGGGGCGGGAGGAGCGCGGGGCGGCGGGCCGGCCGGGCCTGGCTGTGCCGCGCGCTCCGCCCCCCCAGCTGGCCCGGCCGAGCCGGGGACCCGGTGCGCCCCGCCCCGCCTCTTCCCGCCGCCTTCCCGCTGCCTTCCCGCCGCTGCTGGCGCGTGTCACCCCCGCGGGGCCGGGCCCAGGCTGTTGGAGGGCCGGGAGCGGGTCCGCCTGCGGGGAGACTCCGGCGGCTGGGGCGCGGGCGGGGACGCGGGAGCCGCGAGGGGAGCGGGGATGCCAACTCCGCGTCCCGCTGCCTCCCTCCCCGGACGCGGTCTCCCCGGCCCTCGGCCTCTCCCCGGCCCCCGGCCTCCCCTCTCCACCCTGCAGCGCTGGCTCCTCCGTTCTCCGGGCGCCTGGCACCCACGGCCAGGGAAGCGCCTGTCGGAGGGGCCACCACCCCGTCCCCGGAGTGTCCTCCTGGCTGTGTCCGCCCGGCACGGCACGTGGTGCGGGGCTGGGGACCGGGTGCAGCCGCTCTCCTCTGGTGGCTCCAGCAGGGTCCTCGGCCAAGGAGGGGAGCCCCCTCCCCCCCAAAACACCGCCCAACGAACCGAGGTCAGGGCCACGCCGGCCGCGCGGCCTTGCGGACCCGCTGGGACCCTCGGGGCAGGGCTCCCCGCCCAGGCCCGCGCCCTCGGGGGGAGGTGTGGTCCAGAACCTGCGGGGAACTGGAGACACAAACGCTTCGGGCTGCCCCGCGCCGGCTCCCTCCGGGCCACAGCCTCCGCCGGGGCGCCGTGTCCCGCGGCGCTGGCACAGGGGCGCCCGCGTGTCCACGGCAACGCGCGCGTCCTGCGCCGGGATCTGCTCTCGGCGCTCAGGGCGCCGGGGCCACGGCTGCCGGGGGCCGCGGCCGCACGTGGGCGCGTTCGGAGCGGCCACGGCGGCCCGCACCTGCCGTGCGCTGCCCGCTGGACTCGGGCGCCCGGTCCCGCTCTCCGTGCCGAGGCTGCGCGGACCCTCGCGCCAGTGTCGCCCGTGGAGTCGCTCGCCAGCCGGGCTCCCAGGCCGGGTTCCCGCCGCGCGGGTCTGCGCCTCGCTCACCGGCTGCTGGCGCGGCGGCGGGCACACAAGGACTTGCCCAGGGTGACGGCCGGGGAGACAGGCTAGGCCGGCCCCGTGAGCAGGCGGGTGCACGCATCCCCTACCGCTCCTTTGGGGAGTTAGGGGGTGTGGGGGGCGCGGAGGGACCGGGAGAACGCGGGCGGTCTCGGCTATCAGAACCAGGTCAGGCCGGGGTCTGGGCGCGGGATCCGGCGGGCGCTGAGGTTCCTGCGGGCCTCACTGAGGTCCCGGCGGTCCGAAGGGGCGCGAGGACACGGCCCCCGCGCGCAGGGTGGGCAGCAGAGACCGCGCAGCCGGCGCCCACGCGGGTGCGCGCTCCGTGGTGCGGAGGGCGGGCGCGTCCCCTCGCTCTCCGCGCGGAGTGGGCGTCCAATTCGTTCACCCCGGATCTGGGGGGCATCGGACCGCGAGTGGGGCGCTCGCGGCGAGGGGGAGGCTCGCTGCAGGCGGGGAGCCTGATTTAGCAAAAAACAAACAAAACAAAAACGAAAGTGCATGCACCATGTACAAAACATATGCACAGACACTATTATATATTGGCATACAATACATGTGGGAATATAAGTGTATTTACGCCTAAACGTATTTACGTGTAAGAATATAAACAGATGTAAATCTAAATACTCAGAACATAAGACGCCCGTGAAATGTAGATTTCAGATAAGCGGGTAATTTTTTAGTATATGTCCCCTGCAGTATATTTTAAAATAGTATAAAATAGAACTTATTTCACTAAAAACGACTCATTCTTTATCTGGAATTCAAATGTGAGTGCGTGTCCTGCGTTTTATTCGGCAGCCCTGGCTGGAGGGAGGCACCTCGCAAATCCCGCTTCGCGAGAAGGGGTGGAGGTGCCGGGAGAGCGAACTACAAGCCCCACAATGCTCCGCGGGTGCACGGGCCCCGATAGGCTGTGGAGCGCTTCCCGCTTCCGTCACTTCCGGGCGCGGGCCGGCGGTTGCGGCGGGCTCCGAGGGCTGTGCAGCGCGGGCTCCGGCGCGGCGGGCGGCTTCGCCATGAACTTCTCCGAGGTGTTCAAGCTGTCCAGCCAGCTCTGCAAGTTCTCCCCGGACGGCAAGTACCTGGTGAGCGGCCGCGGGCCTGGGCCGAGGTCCGGCCCTCCGTGGGGACTCGCATAGGGGAGCGGAGGCGGCCGCGGGGCCCGGGGTGGAGGCAGCCGGGGGGCGGCAAGGGCGGGATGCGGGCCGGGGACCCGGGCAGGTGAGCTGGGCGCAGGGCCTGGTCACGTGCCGCAGACAGGTAATCTGGCATTGGCTCTGGGCCGGGGGCCCGGACAGGTGCCCGCCTCCCGCGCCTGGGAGCCCACCTGCCCCGGCAGAGGGCAGCCTTGCTTTCTTTGCACACGGAGGACACGGCAGACAGCGGCTAGTGGTGGTTTTGCCACAGAAAAGCAGACACAGTTCTGCCTTCTGCAAGGGGACAGCCTTCCCAGCCCCCTTTGTGGTCTCACCATCTGCCCAGTCAGTGGTGCCACCAACTAGCACTGGTGTCCAGGTGACAGAGCTGCCTGCACTGCCGGGCGGGAGCTGTTCGTTCCCGGGGTGCAGAGGGATGCCCGGGTCCCTGAGCTTCCCGTGCATGAAGCTTAGGGCCGGGCCGACCAGCAGCCCCGGGGACAGATCCCTCAGACACAGTGTGCCTGTGGGGAGAGGGGCGGGGCCCCTGGCCCTCGCGGCCGGAGCCGCCTCCATTGCCCGCTTCCTGAGGCCTCCATCGGGATTTCTGTCTTTAGATGCGATCAGCAGGGCGAGCAGTCCTGGGGGGACACGCTGTTTACACTGTCCTCTCGGCAAGCGCAGCCCGGGATTCAGCGTAAGGATTCCAGCAACACCCGGGTCGGCAGGGCTCAGACCTGTTTGGAAAGTCAGGGAAGAATCGGGCGCCGCCTCCGACGCCCCCTCAGTCGCCCCTCAGTGGGGATTCCCCACTCCCCTTCACCAGAACGCCCTCCTCACACTGCCCGGCCACGTGTCTTGTGCCCCATCAGCTCAGGTTTTCAGAGATGCCAGGAGGCCAGTGTGTGACCTCAGGATTGGGGGAGAGGCAGCTGTTTCAGGTGGGGCTTGGGAGGTAGTTGTCATTGGAAAGCCTTTAAGAGAAAGAGTCGTGCCCTAACCGGTGTGGCTCAGTGGATAGAGTGTTGGCCAGTGGACTGAAGGGTCCTGGGTTCGATTGCGGTCAGGGGCATGTACGTCTCCAGTGGGGGGTGTGCAGGAGGCAGCTGATCAATGACTCACTCTCTCTCATTGATGTTTCTGAGTATCTCTCTCCCTTCCTCTCTGTAAAAAATCAGTAAAAATATATTTTTTAGAAAAACTGAAGTAACTAACTGTTAGAAACGGGTCCTTGGCCTTCACACTGCCATGCCGTCTGCAGTCAGCTCCGTGTGCTCTAAGGAGCTACTTGCTCAGCTGTGGCTGCTGACCCGGACATGAGCCTGTCAGGAAGCAGCACGGACACGCGCAGTTCATAGGCAGTGCCAGGAGTAAGTGCCCTCCTTACCATCGCCTTGACGACCTACATCGCGTCGTTTCTGGTCCCCAGACGTGTGGGCTTTCCCCGCCAAGCAGTTCTGTGCCACCAGCCGGCCGGCCTGCCAGGACCTCAGTCTGCCCCGTCTCCCTGGAGGCAGATCCCAAGGTGCAGGGCTCAGTCCCACGAGGCTGCTCCTCAGCCGCCTGGAGGCAGATCCCAAGGTGCAGGGCTCAGTCCCACGAGGCTGCTCCTCAGCCGCGGGGCCTGGGCGGCAGGTGCCCCACAGCTTCTGTCCGATCCGGCCGCAGGGGCTTTCCCACCACCCCTTCCTCGGGTTCGATTCATCCGCTGCCGCACGCACAGGACTGGGGGCACACTGACTTCCTTTCCAGCTCCTGACAGCTGTGGTGGGGGCAGGAGCCAGCCCGCCCAGGAAGGCTCAGGGCGAGGCGGGGGGGGGAGGGGGGGCGCGGTGCAGGAGTCTGTCCCTGTGGGCCGGGGTGCCACCCTCCCCACGTGATGTGTGTCCCCCCGAAGCTCTCCCGGAGGTCTGGTCTGCCATTCACTCCATTTGCAGCCCTTCTCCCTCCTAAGGGATGGGGTGTGGGGCTGAAATTCCAAACTCCTGATGGCCTGGTCTCTGTGACCAGCCTCATGCAGGGCCCTCCAGGAGGCCCCTCCCCCGAGGCCCCTGGTAGAACAGAAGAGGCCCCTGTCACCCAGGAAGTTCCAAGGGTCCCAGGAGCATGTGCCGGGACCTGGGGCAGACGGGGTGTAGTGCCTTTGGCTCGCGGCATTTGCAGAATACTGAGCACTTAGGAAGCGCCCTGAGGTTTGCGGAATCTAGAACATGTACATTGACTTTCTGCTGGTGCGGCTCAGACTGAGGCTCAGGGCAGGGGGAGCTGGCATTTCTGTGGTCATTGCCACCCGCAGCCGTGAGCCCCGGGGCCCTACAGATGGTCTGCAGGTGACCGGCAGGCGAGGTGCGGCTCATGGCAGAGCTTTCTTGGTGCATTTCCTCCTCACGTGTAGTTCTGTGGTGCCGATAAGAAAGGAGCAGGCAAGCCCCGGCCGGTGTGGCTCAGTGGATAGAGCACCAGCCTATGGACTGGTCCTAGGTTTGATTCCGGTCAGGGCACGTGCCTGGGTGTGGACTCGGTCCCCACGTGGAGCGTGCAGGAGGCAGCTGTTCAGTGATTCTCCATCATCATTGATGTTTCTATCCCCCCTCCCTTCCTCTCTGAAACCAATAAAAAATGTGTTTATTATAACAAAATAGGAAAGGAGCAGATAATTACTTCAGTAGAGAGTGTTAAAATATTACTTTATGCTGAAATATAACCCTTTTAACATCTGGTTTGTGTATTTCAACTCATCTTTTCATTGACAGTTTCAGAATGGGCCGTGTACTTGGGGGTAAGCATGGAACCGTCTAGATAGAAAGCGTGTCAGAGAGGAGAGAGGGGCAGGGCTCCCCACGCGGGCAGGCCCTGTGCGGGCCCGGGGCGCGGATGACACCCCTCTCCCGTCCAGGCCTCCTGCGCGCAGTACCGCCTGGTGGTGCGCGAGGTGCGCAGCCTGCAGGTCCTCCAGCTGTTCACCTGCCTGGACCAGGTGCAGCACCTGGAGTGGTCGGCCGACTCCCTCTTCATCCTGTGCGCCATGTACAAGCGGGGGCTGGTGCAGGTAGGCGGCAGCGCAGTCCGGGGAGCCCTGCGGACCCCCCCCCTCCCCCAACCTTCCTCCTTCCCGGCCCTCCGCCCTCCGGCCTGAGAGAAAGGCCTCAGAGCCAGAGCCGAGCTCAGGTCCTTCCGAAATGGAAACCCTGAGGGCTCTTTTCTTGAAGATTCGCCTTTGTTGCTGGGAGGATTGCAGCTGTCCCCTTTGTTGGCTGTTTTCCCCATTGGCCTCCCTGCCCGCCCCGCCCTCTCTGCAGGGAAATACTCCCCGGACCTGGGACCTGGGACCGGGCGGAGGGGACCGCCAGCCGCGGGGTGGGCTTGGGAAGCACTGAGACGGTCTTGTTTCGGAGCTCAGCCAGGGAGGCGTCCACAGCCACCTCCCCCCAAGGGTGGGGATTGGGTGCCCCGCCGCCCCTGCGTGGAGAGAGGGTGGGACAGCGTCCCGTGTCTTGACTCTGCAGCGGCTTTAGGCTCAGTGCCGCCTGGTGGGTTTGCGACCGCGTGTCTCCTGGACCAGGTGTGGTCGCTGGAGCAGCCCGAGTGGCACTGCCGGATCGACGAGGGCTCCGCGGGGCTGGTGGCCTCCTGCTGGAGCCCCGACGGGCGCCACATCCTCAACACCACCGAGTTCCACGTGAGTGACCACCCCTCCCTCCTCCACCCCCGGCCCGCCCCGCAGCCCTGCAGCCCCGCAGCCCCGCAGCCCCGCAGCCCCGCAGCCCCGCAGCCCCGAGCCGCCTCCTGCTGAGCCTGAGCCCTGGGCGCTCGGTGAGCTGGGCCTCTGGGTGTATTTATTCAGTCAGAGCACGGCCAGCCCCTAGGGCAGAGGTTCTCCACCCCCCTGACGCCTCGGCCCTTTCATACAGCTCCTCATGTGGTGGTGACCGCCAACCAGAACCTTATTTCTGTCGCTGCTTCCTAACTGTGATTTTGCTACTGTTACGAATGGTAATGTAAACATCTGTGTTTTCCGATGGTCTCAGGCTCCACAGCAGCGGTTCTCAACCTGTGGGTCTCGACAGGGTCACCTAAGACCATCGGAAAGCACAGATATTTACAACTTGATTCATTAACAGTAACAAAATTACAGTTAGGAAGTAGCAATAAAATAATTTTATCTCCAGTTAAAAAATGACTTTATAGCCAGTTACAGCCGCGTCTACCGTGACGGTGGTGGGCGGGTGAGGCAGGAAGCACGGCCCCGGGCTCAGCACCAGCACCGCACGCTGCTCCCCTGGGCTCAGAGGCTCGTTCTGTAACGTGACGTGTCTCCTTCCCCTCCCCCCCCTCCTCCCCTCCCTCCCAGCTGCGGATCACGGTCTGGTCCCTGTGCACCAAGTCCGTCTCGTACATCAAGTACCCGAAGGCCTGCCAGCAGGGTGAGTGGCGGAGTGCGGGGCCGGCTCTCGATCGCGGGAAATGTCCACCTCGGGCTGAAGGCCGCCTGGTCGGTGTGTCCGCCCCCAGCCGCTCTGTCTCCTGGGCCCACCGGCGATCACGCTGTCTCCCCGCAGGTGGCTCTGAAGCCTGTCCCCCCCGAGTGTCCGTCTGTGAATAATGTTTCCCGGCCTCCAGAGAGAGGCCCCTTCCAACGCCCCAGGGCGAGGCGCCTGTGAGGGCGGCAGGCTCGGGGTCCGTGGCCTCCCTCCCCGTCTCCGGGGGAGGCCCACTTCACACTACGGGCTCTGACCCGGAACCTCCGTCTCCTGCTGACTCTGTGGTCTCTGTCCGGGACATGTGACCTGCCCCAGCTGGACGTCCCAGAGGAGGGCTGCGTGGCGGGTGGTCACTGGCCATCGGGGAGGGGGTGGGGCAGACACCCCGCGCTGAGAGGTGGGTGGGCCCCCAGGCTGGGTGGGTGTCCCGCTCGGCGCAGCGACAGTGCCATGTCCGCCACGTGATGGGGGGGCGTCTGGTAACGAGGGGTCTCCCGCTCTGTGGCCTCGGCGGTCGGGAGCTCGTGTTGGAACGCAGGGCCGTTGCCCATTGGTCATCTACTTCCGGTTTGGAAGCGGGTGTCTCCCTGGCGTGTGAGCATTTCCCGGCGGAGATGACCCTCCCGCTCAGGCCTCGGGAAGGGGACCTGGGCGCTGTCGGCGCCGTTCCAGGAAATGCCTGCATCGGTTCCAGAGTCTTAGCTCGAAGCTCCTTCCTCCAAAGGACCGGGTTCAGGAGGGACAGGCGGACGCCATGGCTGAGAGCCCCGTGGTCTGTCCCGAAGCCAGGACAGTCCGGGGCTGCGGGTCAGCGGGCAGGCTGCGTCGTCCTCACGGGCCCCGCGCTGGCATGTCTGCCCGGGCTGCACCTCTTACTTGAAATCACCGGCATGCCACCGTGTCTGCCCCTGGGTCCAGCCCTCTCCTCTCTGGGCAGGAATCTCCTTCTCCCGGGACGGCCGCTACCTGGCCCTGGCCGAGAGGCGGGACTGCAAGGACTACGTCAGCATCTTCGTCTGCAGCGACTGGCAGCTGCTGCGGGTGAGCGCCTCCGTCCGGGCCGCTGTCCTCCGGCTCTCGCCCCGCGGGGCCTGGGAGGCAGGACTCCCGTCTCCGAGGGTGCGTGCGGCCTGCGACTCGGCAGAGCGCCCGCGGGTGAAGCGCCCAGGAGCCGTGGTGGGGCTGGTGAGGCCGGGCGCTGAGCGGATGGCCGGCCAGCGGGAGCCCTTCCCCTTCCGGCCGTTCCATGGCACGTGTCCCGTCAGGCGGAGTGTGGGCTGAGCCTGACTCGGCCTCCCCTGGGCCCGGGGCTCAGTGGTGCTCCCTGCTACAGGCGGGAGACAGGCAGGCTGGCACAGAACCCTCTGGAACGCCCTCAGAGCTCAGGGAGGCCTCCAGCGGGGAGAGCGGTGCACAGGTGGAGCCGCACCAGAAGCGGCAGTGCTGCCGGGCGGCCAGGCCGCGCCCCCGAACTCCGGACACTCAGGCGCGTGACAGCCGGGAAGGACGGTGGCAGCCTCCGCCGGCGCTGTCTCAGGAAAGCGCGCACTGGACGCGCAAGCAGCATCGGCTGCACAACAGGCACACGTCCGTCCGACCGTCAGTTCCCACGTGACCTGCTTCTCCCCTTCCGTGGCAGCACTTTGACACGGACACCCAGGACCTCGCTGGCATCGAGTGGGCCCCCAACGGCTGCGTGCTGGCGGCGTGGGACACCTGCCTGGAGGTAGGAGGTGCTTCGCGTGTCGTCCGAAGCTTCCTCTGCTGCGGCGCTGACAGCCGGTCCCACCCGCAGCCTCACCGCTCTGTCTGGTTACCGCCCGCCCCCCCCCCCCCCCCCCCCCGCCCTCGCCCTCGCCTGCTCAGTTGTCTCCGCCGGCTCTGGGCGCTCAGCTAACGGGCACCCCTCTCGCCTGCAGTACAAGGTCCTGCTCTACTCCCTGGACGGCCGGCAGCTGGCCGCATACTGTGCGTACGAGTGGTCGCTGGGCGTCAAGTCGGTGGCCTGGAGCCCCAGCAGCCAGTTCCTGGCCGTCGGGAGCTACGACGGGAAGGTGGGCAGGGCGCCGCTGTGGGAGCCCAGGACGGCCCCCGGGGGCGGGTGTCCCCACGCAGTGGTCTCACGTGGCCCTCCCTCAGGTGCGCATCCTCAACCACGTGACCTGGAAGATGCTCACCGAGTTCGCGCACCCCGCGGCCATCAGTGACCCGCGCGTGGTAAGCCGTGCCCGTCTCCATGGGCGGCGCTGGGAGGCGGTGAGGCTGCCATGCAGGAGCTCCATCATCGCCAGAGGGCGGGATGGCCACGGACTCACTGCCGGGCGTTTTCCTGCCCGCGCGCTGCCTGGTGTCAGGCGGAGCCTTGCCCTGCGTTCCCCCCCGATGGCTCATCTCTGATCTGCGCCTGCCTGTCCGGCCTCCTGCCCGCCACACAGAGCCGCCGAGCCCCGCGGTGGAGGGCGAGGGCTGGGGGAGCTGGTGGCTCCCAGGGGGGGCGGGGACGCTGCCACTGAGGGACAGGGCAGATGGGGACGTGGTGCAGGATGGGGAGGAGTGTGCCAGGCAGCGGGCGGGCAGTGCCCAGACACAGGTGGGAAGGTGCCAGGGGGAGGGGAGACAGTGGGGACACAGAGCCCGGTCTGGGGAGCTCCGAGCCTTCATGCCCGGGAGGTGCTCACGTTTGCTAACAGGCTGAGGGGATGTGGAGCTGTCCCCCATCAGACCTTCGTGGGTTTTTTTTTTAATGTAATTTTTTAAATATATATTTTATTGATTTTAGAGAGGAAGGGAGAGAGACAGAAACATCAGTGATGAGAAGGAACCATTGATCGGCTGCTTCATGCACATCCCCTACTGGGTGTCGAGTCCACAACCCAGGCATGTGCCCTTGGCTGGAATTGAACCTGGGACCTTTTAGTCCACAGGCTGATGCTCTATCCACAGAGCCACACCTTCGTGCCTGGGGGGCTTTCAGGGCCCACACAGACCCCAGGAGGGAGCAGCAGCGGCAGCACCGCCGTCCCTGTCTTGCAGGTGGTGTACAAGGAAGCGGAGAAGAGCCCGCGGGGGGCGCTGGGCCGGCCCGCCTGCCCGTCCTTCAGGGCCGCCGAGAGCAAGTGTGAGCCTCCTTGTTTGTGGAAGGGGCTCCCTGCCCCGCACTCGTCAGAGGCCCCTCCTGCCCGGCGCCTCACGCGCAGCGGGGTCCTTCCCGGGGCCGTGGATTCTGTTGGCAGACGTCAGCCCTGGAGTCTGCTTTGAGGGCAGAGGGCCTTGTTCCATTGAGAGTGGAACTCCCTGGGCAGCCGAGGTCAGGAGTGGCCGCGGGAAAGGCTGGCGGGCTGGCGTGCATCCCGGCTGCGGGCCTGGGTCTCCTTGGTGCCCTGGCATCAGGCCCGCTTTGAGGGGAGCCCAGAACGCGGCGCCGGGCACACAGCGCGCTGCCCACGCCCCGTCAGCATCTCACGCTTCTGGTCTTGTCTTCCTCTTTCCCCTCGACGATCTTTTTAGCAGCTTTTAGGGGAGGCACAGGTGTTCCCCACCCACACACTCGGCACCCCCATGGGGGTGTTTGTCACAGCGGGTGACCCTGAATTGACATGAGCCTAATGTAGCACCCCGTGTTGTCACTTCCCTAAACATTGTCCCACACGCCCTTTCTCATCTGAGAAGTCTACAGCGGGGTGCAGGCTGAGGCACTGGGACTGGGGGGCCTGGGAGGAGCAGGAAAAGGCAGGCCCGTGCTGCGGCCGGTGACCCCCAGGACCTCACACGCCAGTGCCCTGGCCCTTCTGTCCCTCATGCTTTGCCTGATGCCTCTTCCTGTTTAAACCAAGCAGCGGGGTCCGAGGCTCTGCCCGTGGTGGGCAGGATGGCGGGCCCTGCAGCGTCTCCGTGTGCGTGCGCCGTGCTGAGGGGTCTCGTGTTCTAGATGAGATCGCCGCGGTGCCGGTGTCCCTGCAGACGCTGAAGCCCGCTGCTGACCGAGCAAACCCCAAGATCGGCGTCGGCCTGCTGGCCTTCAGCCCCGACAGCTACTTCCTAGCCACGAGGAACGGTGAGCGCTGTGCCCACGCTGGGCTGCGCCCGCTCACTGCCCACGGGCCGGGCACCAGCGGTTTGAAAGGAGCGTCAGCTGACAGGCCCGCCCGCGGCGTCCTCTCCACGTGCTGCTGAAAGGCGGGCTCTCCCCAGAGGCTGGGCAGGCTGCGCCGCCCTGCCCAGCGCCTCTGCACGCGCTCCGTCCTGGTGGACAGGGACCCAGGCCCCGCGACAGCCCCGCCTCTTCCTCTAAGGGCCGTTAAACCAACACGGGCCCATGTGGCTGGTCAGCCTGAGGGAGAGACGGGAGGCCCTCGGACCTGGGAGCATGACACGCCCCTCACCCCCCACCCCTGGGCTGGTGTGCAGTATGGAGACCAGGGCCCACGTCCAGGGCGGCGGGGGGAAGTGGGGGGGGCGCTGTTTGACGTGGACCTGTCTCCCCTCAGACAACGTCCCGAACGCCGTGTGGGTGTGGGACATGCAGAAGCTGCGGCTGTTCGTGGTGCTGGAGCAGCTGGGCCCCGTGCGCTCCTTCCAGTGGGACCCGCAGCGGCCCCGGCTGGCCATCTGCTCGGGAGGCAGCAAGGTGTACCTGTGGTCGCCGGCGGGCTGCGTGTCTGTGCAGGTGCCCGGGGAAGGTGAGCGGACTCGGGGGCTGAGGCTCTGGGCTCTGGAGGGAGGCCCTGCCAGGTTGAGGGGTTTGTTTTGGGCTCCAGCTGGGTCCCTGCCCCATCCCCGCCCCCACAGGCTGCGGGCTGCTCCCCGGGGACCTGGCCCCCTGCCCTAACCCTGGCCACGTCCCCTCCAGGGGACTTCCAGGTCCTCTCTCTGTGCTGGCACGTCACGGGGGCCTCGCTGGCCCTGCTCAGCAAGGACCGCTTCTGCCTGTGCTTCCTGGAGACGGAGGGAGAGGCTGACGGCGCCCTCGGGCAGCTGGGTGCCCACACGTAGGACGCGTGGCGGCTGTGGGAAGGGGAGCAGACGCGGTGCCGCGTGGGGAACGAGCTCGGGGCAGGTCTCAGGCTCCGTGGTTCCTGTAAATATGTACGATGTAAAGCGAGGCGTTCCTGTAAATACGTGTGATGTAAAGCTGTAGTTTTGTAATTTAAATGTTTGCTAATTCATAAAGGCTGGCTGGCTTTCTTATGGAGAGTTCTAGGTTCCGTGTCAGGAGAAGCACTGAGCCCCCAGCAGCCGTCCCCCCGGGAGAGACAGGGTGCTGGCTCCGAGCTCCTGCCGTCACCGTCTCTGAGATACAGGAAGGAGCCTGCGGCCCTGGAGGGTGAGCCACGAGGCGGGCGGTCAAGGTCAGTCCCACCTGCTGAGTGGGTCCTGGGGGAGTTTCCGCCCTGGCCGTGGCCCTGAACGCACCGCACCGGCAGCTGGTGCAGGGGAGGAGCCGAGAGCCCGCCACCCTGCCAGCCAGGGCCGCTCCCCCGGGGACAGAGCAGTTTGGGCCTCGGAATGCACTCACGGGAGAGGGACCGGCTCGGTTGCTGCACTTGTCTCAATAACTTCAGAAAAGGAACGCACCCAGTCGGTTCTAAATGCCTTTACTACCTGAACCAGAGGCTCGGGGCCGGCTGTGCGGGCAGCCTGCCCAGGGAGGCGCTGTGTCTGGGTCCGTCCAGCCGCCCAGGGCTGGGAGTGAGGAGGGACGGCCAGCCTGTGCTGTACGAGCACATCAGGTGTCCAGTCCCAGCGCACGGGGCCTGCGCGGGGCGGCGGGCTCCCTGGGCGCGAGGCCAGGAGACCCCGGCGAAGCCTGGATCTGTGGGAGCAGCTGCGTGAGAGCACGGTTCCTCACTGAAGCACTTTCTTTAAAAGCAAACGAAGCACTTCCCTTTTCAGACACAAACGTGACAAACGCAGAACGCAGCAGCTGTCCCCTCGGGCAGGCTGCTCGGGGCATCTCATCAGGAGTGGCCTGCAGGGACAGCAGCTTTGGGCCAGGGGTGTGGTTAGCCCCCATCAGACACCTGCTCACCAGCTGTCCGCCTGGGAGAGGCGGGCTGCGGGCTGCTTTGTCTTTCGCTTTAAAACGCAGTCACGTGCCCGCGCACCAGGCTGGAAACAGTGTGACTGACTTGTGACACAGGCACTGGGGTGAGGTGCCCCGGGTGACGCTGCCCAGCTCGGCCAGTGGACGCTCGTGCAACCACAGGACGTTTATTGGCAGGCAGGGGCAGTGGGGGCGGGGATGGGGAGGCCCAAGGAGGCTCCCGGAGGTGGCAGCGGCCAGCAGGGACAGCTGCGCGCAGTCCAGCCTGTCCAGTGTGTGACCACGTGCCCACACCCACCTCAAGGATACAAGTCATGTGACTGTGTTGTAACCCCACTCAGACCCGTATAGGGAGGACCTGGCGTGCAGGGCGAGCTGGCCTCCGGCCGTGCCGATCCGGCCGCCGGCTCTCCGAGGCGCCGCAGCCTAGAAGCCGATCTTGCCCCTGGTCATGGAATAGCCCAGCTTCGCCTCGTTGTTGATGAAGGACATGAGCCCCACGTAGGTCTCGATGAGGAGCGGCTGCTCCAGGACCAGCACGCTGGTGGCCTGTCCCGGCTGGGGACTCTCCTTCTGGGCTTTCTTGACAGCTTGGATCAGCAGGGACTTGAAGCTCTCCAACTGGGAAAAGAGAACAGCTGACGAGAGTGAGCCGTGAAAGGAAGCCGCCAGCCCAGCCCCTACCATGGCTCCGGGGGCTCTGGAAGCCTCGGTCACAGCTGTGCTCACTGCTGGGCGACCGCCATCCGGAGCCTCGCTCTCCACAGGCCTGAGCGGCTTAGCCACAGGAGCCACCGACCCTCACGCCAAGCTGGTGGGCACCCTGCCCGGGCCTCGGCGCTGCCCTCACCACTGGCCAGGCCTCCGGTGATGAGCACGCAGCCTGCCTGGCGCTGCCACAGGCGGGTCAGCTGCCCTGCCCAAAGCCCTCGGGGCCCTTTCCGAGACCTTATGAAGTGGGCGTGACCGGTGGCCACCAGTCACATGGGACACAGAGCCCTAAGTCAGCCAACATTACTGAAAATGAGGAGCGTGTTTCCTGTCTTGCTACCCACTCCAAGCTCAGCAGCCACATGCAGCTGCCACAACGGGCAGTGCAGGCCTAGACCCCCGCCACTCACACTCACACACACACCCCGCCGGGCGCCGCGGCCACAGGCTCTTACTTGGCACAGAGAGGCCGTCTTCTCGTCCGCACCGGCCATCGGATGCTCCACGAACGTGGCGTAGGGCATGCCGGTGGACCAGGGGTTCCACCTGTGTATGAAGGAGGCGCGGCTCTGCTTGTCCCACTGAATCCGGATGCCCTGGCCTTCTCGCCTGCGGGGGGAGAACGGTCCGGCCTCACCAGCGGCCACGGCCTCCACGGTGCGGCTCAGGCGGGTGTGACATTAACAAGCCGTCTGTGGCTGAAGGAGGCCTTGGCCTCGGGAGCGAGCAGCCTCCAGAGGAACCATTTCACACCCGCTGGCCAGTCACCAGACACTCGTGTATGTGCTCACATTCACTCAATAGTCCGTGCTTTCTGAGAAACGGAGTGAGTGGGGCAGTAACGACTAAGGTGTGGCGGGCCCCGGGACCATACAGAGGGGCTTTCTGCGAGGGACACCTCTAATGTAGTTCCTTCAGCCGACCCGGCACCTGGTGAATGCCTGCCCTGCAGACCTCCCTCGGAGCGCTGCCATCGAGGGTCACCCGGTGGCCCAGACTCCTGCCTGGTGGCTCAGGTTTTAGGAAACCGCTCCAGCACGAGGATCAGCTCCAGGTAACGCGGCGCTGCCGCCGCCTCTGGGAGCGGGCGGAGCGCGGGCAGCGGAGCTCCTTGGAGGAAAGCGCTGCCTGGCCCCCCAGCCCAGCAGCCGTATTGGTGCCAGAATAACTTTAGGGCCGCGGCGGCCCAGAAGGCCCTGGGGCTGGGCCCCGCCGACACTCACTTGTTGAGCGACTTCGGGGGGAACTGGAACTGCCCGCAGGAGATGGTGTCCACGGCGCGGAGGGCGATGCGCACCACCTGCAGGCACTGCAGCGCGATGAAGTCGTACTTGCAGATGAGCAGCGACTGGTCGGTGACGAGCACCAGCCGCTCCTTCTCGTTGTTCCAGTGGTCCACCCTGCGGGGGCACCCGCCGGCCGTCACCCCGCGCCCCCGTCACCCTCCCACCGGCCAGCGCCCCGCGCCTCCCGCCCCGCCCGGCGCCCCGCTTACTCCGTCAGCAGCCACACCCCCTGGATGTCGCCGTCCTCCACCGGCCGGACCACCACGCGGATCTCGTCCACCGCCTGCTCGATGGTGCCGGGCTGCGGCAGGCACAGGGCGGGGGTCAGCCTCCGCCCGCCGCTCCTGCCCCCGCCCCCGCCCCGCGGCCCGGGCCCCGCCTCACCCGGAACACGAAGTACTCCTTGACGCGGGCGCGGCGCGTGGGGTCGTGGACGCTGAGCGGCCACAGCGTCTGCCGCAGCGGCGGGTCCGGCCGCCCCCCGCCCGCGCCGCCCTCCTCGCCGGTCGCCAGCACCGCCGTGGGGCTCGTGCCCGCCGAGTCCACCGAGTCCCGCAGCTGCAGCATCGCCGCGGCCACCGCGCACCCGGACCCGGGCCGGATCCGGACGCCGCCGCCCGTCCGGCCTCCACCCAGCCTGCCCGTCCTGTGCCGCCCCGCCCCCTGGGTCGCCGCGATTGGCTCCGCCTCTCAAGCCCCGCCTCGGGATACGCCCCCTCCGGTTCCCGCGATTGGCTCTTCGCCATCCGCCTTCCACGATTGGCTCGGCCCGCCGCTGCTCACAATCGCTCCCGCCCCTCGCGCGCAGGAAGCGCACACCAACTTCCTGTTTACGAGTGCTGGGGGAAGGGGCGGGGTCAGGGCCAGTTGCCAAGGAGACGGGGCGGGGCGCCGGGAAGCCAACGCCCCTCGGCAGTAAACGGACGCCCCCGTGCGGCAGGTCCCAGGACCGGCCGGACCTCCGGCCTGAGGCCGCCCTGATGGCCGAGGACATGCAACCTGGCGGACGGGGTTCACTCCAGGCGGGTGGGGGCGGGGGGAGACACTGGAATGGCCACTGCTCTTCCGCCAGGGGGCGCTCTCCTCTGCGCCGTCCCCCCCCCCCCCCCCCCCCGCCCCCAGGGCTGTGCGCGCGCCCGTGGCCCTCCCCGCGCTGCCCCGCGGGCGTCCGCTGCCGCCGCCTGAATCCCATCGCCCGCGTCCGTCCTGCAGCCCCGTCTCCGGCCCCCGAGGACAGTGTCCAGCAGGGCTGCTCCGCCCGCCGCCCGGTCCTGTGATCACCTGCCCCGCACCGCCCCCTCCTCAGGAAACGGCCGGAGCCCTCCGCGCAGGGCGCACTGGGCCTCCCTCCTTCACAGGCACGGCCCCCCGGTGTGTGGGCGCCTGTGCCAGGCCGCCGCCCCAGTGACCGCCCAGCGCCTGGCAGGCTCTGCTGGTTAGCGAAGCCCCAAAGTCTGTGCAGCCCCGGGGGCCCACGGGGTGGGTGCACCGTTCAAGGCCCTCCCTCCCGGCCTCAGCTCCTCCAGCCTCCGCTCCTCCAGCCTCCCTCTCCCCTCCAGCCTCCCTCTCCCCTCCAGCCTCCGCTCTTCCAGCCTCCCCCCGCCCCGCAGGTCCTGGAGGGCACACGCTTCCCTGCCTGGATGGCAGCATTGGCAGCCCGGGCACTGAAGTGGTACTGACTGTTTTGGGTACTTGCCTCCTAATAAAAAGCCCTTACAGAGTGCGGTGCAAGTGCAGGAATGTAGGTAATGATAGGTCCTCCCTTCCTCCAATTGATGGACGGACGTAAATCCCACCTGCAGCCAGACACCCTGAGCACTGAACCACCCATCAGCACCTGCCAAATACCCTGAGCCCTCCATTCCTAAGTCCCTAGGTCCCTAATCATAGGCCTTTCATGAAACCACCCATCAGCGTGTGCTGAGTGCCCTCAGCCCCGCCCCCTCTCCTCCCCTTAAGGTGCTTGTACCCCGGCCCTCACTCTCTTCCGCTCTCTCTGGAAGCAGCCGGCAGTGGTACCCTTCTCTTCAATAAAGCCTGTGTCCTGGCATCCTGGTCTCTGGCCCTCTCTATTTCACCTTTTAGGTAACAGCGTGGGCCCAGCCCTCCGACCATCCGAGAAACCGGCGCGGCCTCTGGCTGGCCCTGCCATGCCCAGTCTGCGTGGGGCGACCGGGGTGGGGCTCCGGAGCCGGTGGGGCTGGAGGTGCCCGCTCGCCCTCTCCTGAGCCTCCCTGCACCACGGGGGCTCGGAGCAGAACCAGGGACCCCCCAGTGACGGCCTGAGCACGTGGGCGCGGAAGCCTGCTGGCCGGGGTGGCATCAGCGGCCCCACGCCTGTCCACGGACTCGGACACACGCTCTCCAAGCCTCCGTCTGCTTTCCTGGTGCTCCGGGTTCATGCTGGTTTCTGCGGACGGGCGCTGGGAGGGTTCAGTGAGTTCAGCCTGTGGCGCGCTCTGCACTCTGGTCCACGTGCAGAGCCATCTCGGTGTCAGCTGTTCCTGACCCTGACCCTAACCTGGACCCTGATCCTGACCCTGACCCTGATCCTGACCCTGACCTGACCCTAACCTGGACCCTGCCCCTGTCCCTGTCCTTAACCCTAACCCTAACCCTCTAAGTGCTGCAAATAGGGTCGCTGCTCCCAACACAGGGCAGCAGTGTGACCGCCTCTGACCCGAGAAAACAGGCTCACGTCCTGCCACGGGGCCCAGCAGGCGCCCTGACCCGGAGCCCAACCCGCACCTCTCAGCGCTCAGAAAGATCCCCACAAAATGGGCTGCACCCCACATCCACCGCAGCACGGGTCCTTCTTGGTGCTTCTTTCCCGGGGCTTTGGAGAGGCGGTTCCCACTCCGGCCGGCAGGTGGCAGCGTCGTCCACGCAAGCGGAGCCCGGGCAGTGCGAGGTGACCCTCAGTGCGGGGTGACCCTCAGTGCGGGGTGACCCTCATTGCAGGATAAAGCCGGACCATCCGGAGGGCGGCTCAGTGGGAGGGGTGCGATCTCAGCCCCCAGGTGTCAGCATTTCACAGGATGGGGCGGGGGGCACCTGTGGCATCCGTCTCTGGTGGAAGCGGGTCGTGGGCACGTTGGGGTCCAACAGGAGCCCGAGGTGAGACCTCAGGGCTGCTGGGCGCCGGGTGCTGGGGAGCTCGGATGCCCGGGTGCCCGGGTGCAGGCGGTGGCTCCCTTTGGCGAAAGGTCACTCGGTGTGCGGGGTCTGTGGGCCGAGCTCGCCTCCTGGAGGAGCTGCATGGCGGGCAGCCTCTCCCGCCTCCGGGGACCAGGGGGTGGACAGTGACAGGCCTGCATCCAGAGGCCCCCCTCCCCGGTGTCTCAGCCAGGACCACGCTGGCCACGCGGTCCTCTCCGGTTGAAGAGCTGCCACGGGGGCGCCCAGCGGGTGGCAGGAACCACGGAGCTCACAGCGGGTGGGTCCCACGTGGGACAGGCGCATGCGGAAAAGCCGCCTCCAGGCGGGTTTTTGGAAGATGCGGTGGCTGGAGCTCAGGACGGGGAGCGTCTGGAGCCCTCCATGGCCGCCCCTGCCGCTGGGATCCCAGCCCGGGGCCTCAGAGCCGGACCCAGCAGGGGGGTCACGAGGTCGCACGGGAGCGCCAGCGAGCAGGGTGCTAACCTGCATCTGGGATGTCAGGGACAGTGACACCTGTGGCTGGAGCTGTGCCCCCCCCAAACCCATGTGCTGAAGCCCCGAGTCCCAACGTGACTGAGTGTGGGTTTGGGGCCTCTAAGGAGGTGACTGAGGTTAAATGAGGTCATCAGGGTGGGGCCCTCACCCTCCAGGGGCCAGGTGAGAGGAGGAAGAGACCCAGGCGCCGTCTGTCTGTGTCCGTCTCTCTGTCTGTCTCTCCGCCAGGTGAGCACAGCAAGAAGGTTGCCGTCTGAGAGCCTGGGTGAGCCCTCAGCAGGTCAGACCCACCTGCCAACCGCTGTCGGCGTGGCGTTCTGTTGGCAGCCGGAGCGACCGAGGCAGCCTCCCCCGGCGTCAGGGGGTCTCAGATTTAGGGGCAGCGCAGTAGGGGGTGACGGGAAGGTCCCCAGAGCCAGGCCCGTGCTCAGTCCCCGGATCTGCAGCTTCCAAGGCTCAGGGTCCTGGCCACACTGCAGGTGACAGCAGCTCCCTGACGTCCCCTGCAGCAAGGAGGGCTCAGATACGGGGGGCACCTCCGCTGCCTCTGGACAGGGGCCCCAGTCTGCAGGAGGGTGGGGCCCCGGAGCCTGCAGGTCACGTGGACACCTGGTGGAGGAGGAGAGCCCTGCCCGGTGGGCAGAGGCTGCCCGTGCCTGCTCCGTGCGGGGCGGGTGGAGGGGGCGTGCGGAGGGGGTGGCTCGGGCTCCCCGCAACGGCACGTGACCAATGGGGCGCCCAGCTCCTGGCCACCCATTTGGGCCTACCAGCCTGCAGGTCCCTCTGGGGACCTTCCGAGGGGACTGGCCCGCCCCAGGGCCCGTGGGCGCCTGCCCTCCCCCGGGAGCATGTGATTTCCAAACCCAAACCGTTTAAAGCGTCCTGGCTCGGCAGCCGGTGCTCGGGGATTGAGGACGACCTATGACCTATGAACCTATGAACCCGGAGGTCACGGTTCGATCCCTAGTCAGGGCTCAGGTCAGGAGAATCCCCAGCAGGGGGCGTGCAAGCAGCAGCCAATGAAGATTCTCTCTCCTCCTCGATGTTTCTATTTCTTTCTCCTCACTTCCTCTCTGAAATCAATAAAACAGTATTTTTATAAAGAGCTCTAGCTTGTTTGGCTCAGTGGATAGAGCGTCGGCCAGGGGACTGACAGGTCCTGGTTGGATTCCGGTCAAGGGCAAGGACCTTGGTTGCAGGTTCCCCGGCCCTGGTCTCAGGGTGCGCGCTGGACACAACCTGTACATGCGTCTCCCACGTGGATGTTTCTCTCTCCCTCTCCCTCTCTCTAAACATCAGCGGGAAAATGTCCTCGGATGAGAATTAACCAGGACAGAGTCCGCCTGCAGCACCTGGGAGCAGGGCGCCCACCACCCAGGACATGGACCACGGAGGGGATGGGTGCCGGGGTGACGGGAGGGAGCATCGGGCAGGACGAGCCAAGGCCGCTTCCCCTGGCACCTAAGAGGGAAGGGGGCTGAGGACTGCCCCGAGGACGGAGTCTGGGTCCGGGCCCGCGGAGAGCAGCCTCTGCCCGGGAGAGGGGAGCCCCCGCCGGGGCTCTGAACGGAGGAGCGGAGGAGTGCGGGGAGCTCCAGGGGCCGGGGCGCACCGGGGGCGGGGCAGGCCGGCCTGGAAGGGTCTGAGGACCGGCTGTGGGCGGGGCCGGGCCGGGGCCGGGGGCGTGGCCGGGGCGGGGGACGGTGGGGCGTGTCCGAGTCTGGGGTCCGGCGGGGAGCGGGGGCGGGCCGGAGGCGGGCGGGAGGCGGGGCTGGGGCGGCCGGGGGCGTGTCCGGGAGCACTGGGGGCGGGGCCGAGTCTGGGGTCCGGCGGGGGGCGGGGCTGGGGCGGGCGGGCTCGGGCGCTTTGCGCGGGGAGACCCAGGCGCAGGCTCGGCCCCGGCGGCGGGAAGCGGACCGGCACCTGCAGCGCTCGGGCTCCGGACCCAGCGGACCGGCGGGCACCTGCGGCCGCGCTCCCTGTCCCGGCCCCTGGGCATGGCGCACCGGGCGGCGGCTCGGAGGGCGGGCCCGGGCGGCCTGTGAGCGGGGCCGGCGCGATGCCCGCTCCCCCGGAGGCGCGGGCGGCCGGGCGCGCGGTGGCCCAGGCGCTGGCGCTGCTGCTGGCCGTGGTGCCCGGGGGCGCCCTGCCCCGCCTGCGGCCCGGCCTGTGAGTGGGGGCGGCTTTGTCCGGGGCTGGGCGGGGGGCTCGGTGGGGCGGGGGGTGAGCCGAGGTCCGGGGCGGGGGGCCCGGGGGGAGCGGGGGCCCTCCCCCGGTCTCCGCCTTCCCGCCCCGCTCCCTCCGCGCCGGGGCTGACGGCCAGGCGGACGCCCGAGGTGAGGGGCCTGGGTCCCGGCCAGGCGGTCCGCCCGGAGCGGCTCGGAGGGGCAGAGAGGAAGCGGCCCGTCCACTTCCTTCCCGCGCCGGCCCGGGGAGGGGAGGGGGACGGGGAGGGGGATGAGGGGACCGGGAGGGGGCTGGGGAGGAGGCTGGGGGGACGGGGCCGGCGGGGCGCAGGGGGTGTGGGGTCGCGGGGCCCCAGACGGGCCGCGGACTCGGTTTCTGTGCCAGACACGTGCGCCCGGGTCCGAGGGCCGGCGGCGTCCAGGCCGGATGGGCAGGAAGCAGGGGTCGGGCCGGACGGCTGAAAGACGACTCCGGGCCCGCGCTGGCGCCGGGGGAGCGGGGCCCAGCCGGAGGGGGGACGGGACGGGGGCCGCTGACTGCCCCAGCCCAGCGCTGGCTCCCGGGGGCGGGCCTGCCGGCGGGAAGGCTGCCGGGGGCTCCGGAGGGGCGGGCGGCCCATGCCTGGGCCAGGGCTCCGGTCCAGCTCCTCCCCAGGAGCGGGGCACCTGGCCACCAGGACCCCGGGCCACGCAGGACCCACGGGCCACCAGGAACCCGGGCCACGCAGGTAGGCGGAGGGCAGGCGAGTCCACGGCCGGGACCCCCGCCCTGGGCCGTGTGCTCCAGGGAAGGGAGGTCCCCGAGGTCTGCAAAGGGCATAGCCTCTGGGTCGGGGGCCTTCGGGCCAGAAATGTAAGCAGCCCAGGCCCCGTGCAGGTGACCTCTGCCGGACAGTCCTGTCTCCGTGACCCCGGGGAGTCGGCGTGTGGTGGGGAGCCCAGGGGGCCCTCGCCCAGGGCCGGTGTGGAGAGCCAGCTCCCTCCTGGGCCCCTGTCCTGAGCCCGGATGTGCCGTGGCCACCTGCTCCCCGGGGCCTGGAGTCTGCAGCAGGCAGGGATAGCGGGGGGCCTGTCTCTTCCTCCTGGACGGGGCAGGTGCTGGTCTGGGGCCCGGGGCCAGCAGACAGTGTGGGTGAGGGGTAATGAGGTGGGGGGCTTAGGGAAGGGGTTGGGCAGAGCCACTGACCCCGTCCTCTGCCCCAGGCCCCACGTGTGTGCCGAGCAGGAGCTGACCCTGGTGGGCCGCCGCCAGCCCTGCGTGCGGGCCTTCAGCCGCGCGGTGCCGGTCTGGAAGCCGGGCTGCGGGCGGCAGGCCTGGTGCCTGAGCCACGAGCGCAGGTACGTGGGCCGTGGGGAGCGGGGTGGCCGGGCGGGGGTGGTCCTGGCGCCGGGGCCACCTGTGCCCCCAGCCCCTCGTCTGCCTGAGGCCAAGGCCCCCCACCCCTCACCCCCTGCCCCCCAGGGCTGAGGCTGGAGCACAGCTGTCCTCTGGGCGGTGGGGATGGGGACCTGGTAGGAGGGGGGGACCGGTGGGGGAGGGGGGACCCGTGGGGAGGGTGTGGCCGCGGGGAGGTGGGCACCGGGCCCAGCCTGTGCGTTCCCGCTGGACTGACCCTGGCCTCGTGCCCGGGCCGGTGTGAAACCTTCTGTTGCTCAAGATTTTATTTCAAAACCAAATGTGGGGAGCGGCTTTGTGCACGCCTCTCCCTCCTCTTCCCTCCATCCCGCTGGGCCCCCGTTGCAGGGGGGGAGAGAGAAGGGGGGACGGGGAAGAGGGGGCTCCGGTTGGGCAGTGGGGGAGGTGGCACTGAATGCGTTGATGGGTGTGGCACCCAGCCCCTCGGAGGTTTGGGGGGGCTCCTGCACGGGGTGGGGGAGTCTTTTGAAGCTGCTGTGCCGGGGGCTCTGGGGCCCCTGCCCGCAGCCTCGTTTAAATGTCCACCTGCTGTGAGTCCGGAGCAGAGCGAGGGGTCCACGAAGCTGCCAGCGGTTCCCGGGGCAGGCGACTGGCCCCTCCCTCCCGGAACCTGGGTGGGCTGGGGACAGTCTGTGGTGGCTGGAGCTGGGGGGACACGGCTGCAGTGGCCTGCAGGTGGAGGCAGGGGTGCGGCTGGACACCCTACAGCACATATGTCAAACACAAGGCCTGAGGGCCAAATCCAGCCCGCCAGGCCTTGCAATGTGGCCCGCACCGCGCTGTCATCATTGCACTCGGCTGACAGTTTATGACATTGTCAGTTTATGACTGTTCAGTAAACCATTCGGCCCGCGATTTAGGCTGGATTTTAGATTTTGGCCCCTTCTCTGATTGAGTTCGACAACCCTACCCTACAGCATGGGGTGTGGCCCCCCCACCCCCCATGAGGGACATGCCCGAGGAGCCCTGGGCCCTCACCTGTCCCCAGATCTGCCCCCGTGCGTGTGCGTGCCGCGCAGTGGGTGTGCAGGTGGCACAGTGCATGTGCAGGCAGCGCAGTGCGTGTGCAGGCGGCGCAGTGCGTGTGCAGGTGGCACAGTGTGTGTGCAGCGGTACAGTGCATGTGCAGGCGGCGCAGTGCGTGTGCAGGCGGTGCAGTGTGTGCAGGCGGTGCAGTGCATGTGCAGTGGTGCAGTGCGTGTGCAGGCGGCACAGTGCGTGTGCAGGCGTCACTGTGTGCAGGTGGTGCAGTGCGTGTGCAGGCGGCGCAGTGCGTGTGCAGGTGGTGCAGTGCATGTGCAGGCGGTGCAGTGTGTGCAGGTGGTGCAGTGTGTGCGCAGTGGTGCAGTGTGAGCAGGTGGTACAGTGTGTGCAGGCGGTGCAGTGTGTGTGCAGTGGTGCAGTGTGTGTGCAAGTGGTGCAGTGTGTGTGCAGTGGTGCAGTGTGAGCAGGTGGTACAGTGTGTGCAGGCGGTGCAGTGTGTGTGCAGGTGGTGCAGTGTGTGTGCAGTGGTACAGTGTGTGCGCAATAGCACAGTGCATGTGCAGGTGGCGCAGTGTGTGTGCAGGCGGTGCAGTGTGTGTGCAGGCGGTACAGTGTGTGCGCAGTGGTGCAGTGTGTGTGCAGGCGGTGCAGTGTGTGTGCAGGAGGTGCAGTGTGCGCGCAGTGGTACAGTGCGTGTGCAGTGGTGCAGTGCGTGTGCAGGCGGCACAGTGCGTGTGCAGGCGGCACAGTGTGTGCTGGTGGTGCAGTGCGTGTGCAGGCGGTGCAGTGTGTGCAGGTGGTGCAGTGTGAGCAGGCGGTGCAGTGTGTGCAGGTGGTGCAGTGTGAGCAGGCGGTGCAGTGTGTGTGCAGTGGTGCAGTGTGTGTGCAGGCGGTGCAGTGGGCCGCACCATTCCTCCGGGCCCGGCCTGGGTGCTGGCAGCAGGAGCCGAGCCTCCGGGGCCCCGGGGAAGGCCCCCCGGTGCTGGGAGCTGCCGGGTGTCCTCATGTCCGTGTGGCCGGAAGGGGTCTGTTCCGAGCCGGGGTTTCCTGGGACGGCTCAGGAGGCCCGGGCAGAACCGGCTCCTCTGGTCTCCGCCACGTGCAGTCCCACGTGCAGTCCCAGGGCCCCAGGGAGCAGCCATGGTGGGGCAGCCGTCGGTGGCCGGCTCCACCCAGGGCTGCCCTGGCACCCGCTCCAGATGGCAGAGTCCCGCCGCTGTGTCCCCCCGCCCCCGCCAGGGTCCTGTAGGGCTTCCTCTAACCAGCGCCCGGTTCTGGGGGCCCAGCCGCCTCCCCCTGGGGCTCCTGTGTGCCCGTGTCAGGCCCCCCCGGAAGGCTGAGATTGCTGCCCACACAGAGGCCGTGCTGCTGGCTCACCCCCTGCCCCCCTCATCTCCCCCTTTACCCCCTGCATTCTCAGGAGGTCCCTGGGAAGCCCCTGAGCCCCCTGCCCCCCCTCACCCCATCCGGGCCGCCTCCTCCACCCACTTCCAGCACCTCAGAGCGCTTCCCCGACAGGCCTCAGCCCCAGGAGCCTCAGCCCCCCGGGCCTCAGCGGCACAGCCACCCGGAGGGAGCGCCAGGCTGGGAAAGGGCTGCCCCTCAGTGGGGTGCAGGAAGGAAGGAAGGAAAGAAGGAAGGGAGAGAGGAAGGAAGGAGGGAGGGAGGGGAAAGCGGGTGCTCGGGACACAGAGCCCACAGGCAGGCCTCCCACAGGCCCTGGCCCAGGCCCTGCCACAGGCCCTATAGGGGTACCCCGTGCTGCGGCCGGGGGTCCGGTGGCTGTAGGGGGAGGCTGGGCTCCAGCCTGGCGGTCCCCTCCTCCTGTGACAGGAGTCCCGTGGGCTGGCTCCCTGGTGGCGGCCGGAGCCGTTAGGGTCCCCTGTGAGCTGCAGGGGAGTGAGGGGTCCGCTCTCGGGGGCCTGGGCTGCAGGCCGAGGCCTGTCTGCAGGGGACATCGGGAGGGTGGAGGTGGCCGATGGCCGGGTCAGCGGGGCTTCCCGGAGGCGCGCGGCCCTGCACGTAGCCCGGGAGAGGATAAATATTTACGACGGAAGTCCAAACCGTCCCGCTGCGGGGTCCCCGCCGGCACAGGGGTTCCTGTCCTCCAGGCGGGACAGGCAGACCCCCCATCCCCCAACCCCGCCGCCGGCAGCACCCACTGGCTTCCTGGAAGCAGCCTGATTGTGGGGTCCAGGCCCCCGGGGCCACCGGCTCCCAGGCTGCCGAGCCCAGCACCCCGGAGCGGCCTTTGTTTACCGCAGCCCAGCCCTCCGGCCGCTCCCGGCTCAAGGGCCCTTGACCCCGTGGCTTCTGGCTGGTCACCTTCCTCCCCGCGGTGACCATGGTGGGAGCCGGGAGGGGCGCTGCCCGAAGGCTCAGGCTGCCGGCCAGTCCCCTCCTCTCGGTACCTCCCTGTCTCGTCCTCCCTGCCCCCCTCCTGTCCCTCCTGCACCCACACCCGCGTGCCCAGGCCACACAGACCCGGGCCCTTCCCACCAGGGGACCTGAGTGCTGGGCACCGAGTGGCCACCGCTGCCGCTGCTGTAACAGGTGGTGACAGGCGGGCGCTGAGACCACGGGCGCACTCGGGCCTGCAGCTGGAAGCCCCCTGACCGGGTGGGGGTCCCTCTGGAGGCTGGACGGGAGCCCGGTCAGGCCTCTCCCGGCCCTGTGGCATGGCCGTCAGCCGAGGTCCTGGGCTGGCGGCTGCCTCCCACCGGCCCGGCTCCGGGGTCCCCTGTCTGTGCCCGTTCCCTCTTCCATAAGGACCCTGGTTGTGGGACCCAGGACCACCTGGGGCCAGTGTGGCTTCGTCTGGACTCGGTGGCCCTGCCAAGGCCTGTCTCCAGATGAGGTCACATCCCAGTTCTGGGGGGGGGCCTAGACTCTGGGGGTACGGCTCAGCCAGCACAAGCGGTAAGAGACAGGTGGGGTGGGCAGGGGCAGGGGGCCTCTGTCTTGCGGTCAGCAGTGAGGGGGAGGTTTGGGGGAGGGGGAGCCAGGGTGGTGCCCGGGTGCCCACCCTCTGGAGAAGCAGGAATGGGCTTTGTGGGTGGGCAGAGACCCTCCTGATGCCCGAGGCCCAGCTGAGGAGCTGGGATAGGACCCCGGGGTGCGGGTGCCGCTGGGTGGGGTGCTGTGTGGGCCAGGCCCCCTCCGCCTCCCCCCGGCCTCTGCTCCAGGCTGTGGCCCAGGGGGTGCCCCTGGCTGGGCGTGGGTGCCCACTGGCTGTTCCACCAAGATGCCTGCCCCCGGGCCATGGATGGCAGAGACAGGGCAAGGCCGGGCGGGCAGGCTGCCGGGCTGGCTGGGTTCCCGGGGCCCAGCCTGGAGCTCCCCAGTTCTCAGCCTTCGTGAAGGCCGCACCCCACGTCTGAGGAGGAACCAGCCGGGGACCGAGGCCACTCCGGCCCCCAGGCTGCCCCCACCCGTAAGCCCTCTGCACCCCTCCCCCCGGCCCGTGCACCGAGCGCACTCTGTTACGTGGGAGCTCCTCCTGGCAGCCCGTCCGCTCAGCACACCCTCCTCCAGTGGTGAGGGCCTCCCTGTGGGCCCAGCGCGGGCTGTGGGCTCCGTGGTGAGCCTGTGGCTGAGAGCCTGGGGCCGGATGGGCACTGCCACGCACGGCCCGCCAGAACTGGGGCCATTGTGGAAGCGGGTCTTGCTCCTGAGCTGAGCTCTGGAGACTGACCCCCCCAGCCCTCCGAGACCTTCCGAGTGAGACCCGATGCCCCCCCGCAGGTGCCTGGCACCAGCCGGAGCTGGGGCTGCCGCGGGGGAGGGGCGTAGGCCATCTGGGCCGAGTGCTGTGGCCTGCACCCCGGGCTGCCTCGGACCCAGGCCTCCCACCTGCTCCCGCGTGAGCTGGCCAATTGAGAGACTGTAGTGCATGTATGTGTGCGCGCGCACGTGTGTGTGTATCTATGTATGTGTGTGTGTGTGGTGTGCGAGAGAGATGTGTGCCTGTGTGTGCACGTATGTTTGAGCATGTGTGCACGAGTATACGTGTGTGAACGTGTGTGGTGTGTGTGCGCGCACGGTGTGTGTATGTGTGTGTGTGCGTGCGGGGTGTGTATGTGTGTGCAGTGTGTGTGTGCATGGTGTGTGTATGTGTGTGCGGTGTGTGTGTGAGTATGTGTGCACACACGCACACATGCGCGGGGTCGGGGAGGGGTGGTGACAGCCGGATGCAGTGGGTGAGATGCGCCAGCGTGGCCCTCCTCCCGTCTCTTCTAGAACCGTCTACTTCACGGCCTACAGGCAGGTGTACGCCATGGAGGCCCAGCCCGTGCTCAGATGCTGCCCGGGGTGGAGCCAGCAGCCCGGCGACCAGGGCTGCCTCTCCGGTGAGTGCCCCTCCTGTGCCCCCTGCGGACACCAGACCTGCCTCCGAAGGGCCCCGTCTCCTGGCACTGCCCGCCTCCCCCCCTCAGCTGCCTGGGGTGCAGCGCCCCGTTTTCTGAAGCTGGTGGGCTGCCCCAGCCGCGTCCAAGCCACGCCTCCTGCCAGCGCCTCTTGACCCAGCGATCACGGGAGGAGCTGGGACCGCCCTGCGCCCATGTGGCCGGCGGGAGGCAGCTGGCGGCTGGGGCTGGCACCATCTGGAGGGGCTCTCTGAGCCTGGTCCGGGCTCAGTGTCTACCGCCGAGCCCACATCCCGCCTCCAGAAGGCCGAGCTGCACACAGGGCCCTGGACTCGGGGACACGGGGCCCTGGACTCAGCCCTGTCTGCCCAGTGGAGTCGCTGCCTCCCGACGCCGGCACCCCCACTCCTGGTGGACGCAGCGGTGGGGAGCGCGGTGCCAGGTGCAGGCAGGCACGAGCCGGAGGCTCTGAGCGGTGCGGCCGGGCTGGAGTCGGGGCGTCGGGCCCAGTGGGCGGCTGGGACCCCCCTGCTTCGTGGAAGGGTGGGGCTCACGGCCGAGGCGCGCGCAGGAGGCTGCCTGGCCTCACCAGCGTCTCCCGCCCCCGGAGAGGCAGCCTGACGCCTGGTGACCCTGACACTGACAGGCACCCGTGCTGTGAGGGGCTGGGCCGGCTCCCCACGTCCAGGCCTCGCTGGGTGGCCGGGACGGGACCGGGCGTCAGGGGCTGTGTCGCCGCCGTCCTCCGGCCACATGGGTGAGGGACCTGAGGTGACCTGCAGGGCGGGGAGAAGAGGGGGGGAGGAGGGTGTTTTCTCAGGAGAGGAAATGAATGACTCTCCGGAAGGGAGTGAGGGGCGGAGGGCGGAGGGCGGGTGGACGCTGGCCAGCTGCCCTGGGGGCGTCCGCCCAGCCGCCCCGTCCGGTCTGAGAGCGCGGGGGCTGCTGTGGCCGGCCTGGCGGCGGGGAACAAAGGGGGCCGTTGAGTGGGGGCCGGCAGACATCAGAGCCGGGCCCCCTCCGCTCCGCTGGGGGCTCCTTGGCCTCCACAGTGATGGGGGCTGTGTCCCTGCCCCGGGCTGAGTGGGGGGCTGGCCTGTCCCCCGGGAGGGACGAGGCGGGGACGCGGCGGGGGCTCCTGGCGGGGGCGGGACCAGGCAGGTCCTGGCGTGCCCAGCAGCCGGCTGTGTCTGGTTTCTCCCGGCTCTCGGAGTGGCCGTCCGGGATTGGGTGGGAGGAGCAGCCGGGAGGCCAGCCTGCAGGGGTGGGGTGCAGGCTGGGGACACAGGATGGGGTACAGCGGTGTGGGTGTAGGAGTGGGGATGTGGGTTTTGGCAGGTGGGGCCTGAACCCCCTGAGGATGGCAGAACCTGAGGTTCCTCATCCCGGGGTGGGGCCTGGGCTGGCACCCCTCCCCGGCCAGCCTGGCCTCCCAGAGGGGAGAGCTGGGCTGGCAGCAGGGTGGGGGGTGGGGAAATGAGGGTCTCAGTCACTAGACCTGGCCTTGGGGGTCCAGGTTGTCACATCTGCCAGGAGACATGGGACAGGGTCCCCTACGGGACAGGGTGCCCACTGGACAGAGTGCCCACGGGACGGGGTTCCCTACGGGATGGGGTGCCCACGGAAGGGTGCCCACGGGACAGGTGCCCACGGGACAGGTGCCCACGGGACAGGTGCCCACAGGACAGGGTGCCCACGGGAACGGGGTGCCCACGGACGGGTGCCCACGGGAACGGGGTGCCCACGGGACGGGTGCCCACAGGATGGGGTGCCCACGACGGGGTCCCCACGTGTATCCGGGACTTGGAGCTTGGCCTCCTGGGCTGGTAGTTTTAAAACCCCGTGTTTAGGGGCATTTACTTGTCTGGGCTTTGGGCTCTGTCTGTCTCCGGGAAAAGCCCGTGTGTCCTGTCGGGCCCGGGGCGGGCTGGCAGTCGCCGGGTCTCGCCCTGGGTGGGTGCGCCCCCCCCTCCCCCGGTCCCATCTGGGGTCCAGCAGCACCGCGGGGGGTCCCGGAGGGGCTGGGTCCGAGGCTGCAGGGCTGACAGGCTGCAGAGCTGCGGCTGGTTCTTCGCTGTCCAGTCGGACACAGCTCGGCTCCGAGGGCGCTGGCCCCTCCTTCCCTCCCTGCCTCGCCCCCTCGCCAGTACCTGCTGTGCTGTGAGCGCTGGGTGCAGAGGGGCCGCGGGCAGTGCCGGCCGGGGTGCCCGCGTCACGGGGAGGCAGGCTGCCGGCCGACACCGGGGCTGGGACGCGGAGCCAGGCCACGAGGGCACCTGTGGGGGTGGAGGTGAGGGCGGGAGCGGGTGTGGAGCAGGCAGGGGGACATGGGGGCGGGAGAGTGGGGGGTCAGTGCTGGCCGCTGGCGGTGTCTGGAGCTGCCCTGCCTCTCTGCTGGGAGTGCTTCCGCCGTGAGCCAGCCCTGCCTCTGCCTCCGGCTCTGGCTCAGACGCCCTCGTGGCCGAGCGAGCAGGTGCAGGAGCCGGCGCTGCCCAGGGGCATCTGGTGCTGCTTGGCCCCTCCTGGCTGCCCTGCCGACGGGCATCGGGCTCAGAGTTCCCTGGGCTCCCCAGGCTGGTGAAGGGCCCACGTGGGCAGCAGGGGGGGGAGCTGGGTCAGCCGGCTCTGCTTCCACCCTCCCAGTTCTTACCCTCTGCCTTCCCCTTGTCTCTCCCTCATCCCTCCAGCCCTTCCAGACCCTTCTCTCTGTCCCAGGCCAGGCTCTCCGTGTGGTCAGGCCGGTGCAGGCGGGTGGCCCAGGAGCAGCTGACACCTGCTGCCCGTCCCCTGCACCTGCCACGTGGCTTCCCCGTTCCCGGGGCCTGGAGGCGCAGGCGTGTGCGTGCTGGTGCCAGGCCGGTGGTGCTGGTGCCGGCGGTGCTGGTGCCGGTGGTGCTGGTGCCGGAGGTGCTGATGCCGGCGGTGCTGGTGCCGGTGGTGCTGGTGCCGGCGGTGCTAGTGCCGGCAGTGCTGGTGCTGGGTCGGCGGTGCAGGTGCCAGTGATGCCGGGCCGGTGGTGCTGGTGCCAGGCCGGCGGTGCTGGTGCTGGTGATGCCGGGCCGGTGGTGCTGGTGCCGGCAGTGCTGGTGCCGGGCCGGCGATGCTGGTGCCGGCGATGCTGGTGCCCGTGGTGCTGGTGCCGGGCCGGCGGTGCTGGTGCCGGGCCGGCGGTGCTGGTGCTGGGTCGGTGGTGCCGGTGCCGGGCCGGCGTTGCCGAGCCGGGCGGGGAGAAGGCCTGGGGTCCGAGGAGAGAAAATAGCAGGAAGCTCATCATGGTGTTGAGGCTCCTCGGAGAGGCCCTGGGCAGCAAGGTGACCGGGGGGTGACTGGAATGAAAGGTGCTCCCTGGGCGGCCGTGTTGTGCGGCCGGCCTCCCGGCACAGTGGCCTCGCACACACGCCCGGGGGCACCGACCCTCTGCTGTTGGGGTTCACGTGTCCCTGCTCCGCGGATCTGATCGCCACCTCTGTCCCAGCTGGCTAACAGGTTTTTAAAAACATACTTTTACTGATGTCAGAGAGGAAGGGAGCGGGAGAGAGAGAAACATCAATGAGGAGAGAGAATCGCCGATCGGCTGCCTCCTGCACGCCCCACACTGGGGGATCGAGCTGTCACCCGGGCATGAGCCCTGACTGGGAATCGAACCCTGACCTTCTGGTTCATAGGTCAGTGCTCAACCCCTGAGCCAGGCTGACGAGGCTGGACAACAGATTTTGCTGGCCCCTCAGGGTGTTTCAGCCAGAGCAGCCCTGGGTCCCGGCTCCCCCTCCTCCAAGAACAAGGGGAGCAGCTGTACCCCCAGGCCCCGCACACATACCCTGGGGTGGACACAGCCCTGACTCCGTGTGGCTGGCTCAGCCCGGGTGGGAAGGCTGCGGAGGGAGGCAGCGGGATGGAGGGATGCTGGGATGGGGGGGTGCCGGGATGGGGGGTGCTGGGATGGGGGGGTGCAGGGATGGGGGGGTGCAGGGATGGGGGTGCAGGGATGGGGGGTGCCGGGATGGAGGCGTGCTGGGGATGGAGGGGTGGGGGGGTGCTGGGATGGAGGGGTGCTGGGATGGGGGGTGCAGGGATGGAGGGGTGGGGGGTGCTGGGATGGGGGGGTGCCGGGGATGGGGGGTGCAGGGATGGAGGGGTGCTGGGGATGGAGGGGTGGGGGGATGCTGGGATGGGGGGTGCGGGATGGGGGGTGCAGGGATGGAGGGGGTGCTGGGGATGGAGGGGTGGGGGGTGCTGGGATGGAGGGGTTCTGGGATGGGGGGTGCTGGGGATGGAGGGGTGCTGGGATGGGGGGTGCTGGGGATGGGGGGGTGCTGGGATGGAGGGGTGCTCAGGATGGAGGGGTGCTCAGGATGGAGGGTGCTGGGATGGGGGGTGCTGGGATGGGGGGTGCAGGGATGGGGGGGTGCAGGAATGGGGGCTGCTGGGGATGAGGGGTGGCGGGGAGGAGGGGTGCCGAGCCAGCTCCAGGGGTGCATGCGAGGGGCCTGGGGAAGGAGGGGCCTGCGTCCAGGAAGCACTCCCACAGCGGGGTAAGCAGTCCCTGCAGGACTTCTCAGAGCCTTTGTTGTGCTAATGAGCACAGTCGGGAGACAGAGGGTGGTGTGTTCCAGGAGTTCTCTGAGAAGGAAGGAGTGAATGAGACAATGGGACAGTGTCCCAGCACAGCTGGGAAGCGCAGGCCAGGTGATGCCTGGCAGAGTCCACGGCTGCTGTGCAGGCGCTGTGCAGGCGCCGGTCAGGGTGAGGGCGCCGGTGAGCAGAGACCAGCACCCCTGTTCTCGGGGCCTCGTCCTGTGGAGAGGCAGGCGGGGGGAGGGATAAATGGCATGCAGGCGGTGGGAAACTCCGGAGAAAGACGAGGGATGGGGCGCAGAGCCTGCTCTGTGGGGCCCGGGGAGGCCTGCCCCCTGCCCTCGCACGGCGGCCGGGTGACTGGGCGCGGCCTGGGGCTGCCTGGGGAAGAGGTCCCGGCGGAGGGAGGGAAGGTGAGGCCATAGGTGCTTGGTGCGGTCTCGGCCACCGCCCACCCGGCCCCTGGATCAGCCCATCCACCGCGCCCATGGCCTCAGCATCAGCAGCCTGGTTCTCCCTGCCCGGCGGCCTGGCCGCCCTCTGCCTTCCTGCCTCTGCGCTCACTTTCCCTTTTCCGTTCGGGCCAGTCCCCCGCCCCGCCCCGTGGGAACGGGCGAGCTGGCCGCCCCAGCCGGGCCCAGCCGGGCCCAGCCGCACCTTCCGTCGGGGCTCAGCTCGGTGCTCTCTGCTCTCCTTTCGCTCGGTGTGGGCCTGCTGCCCGGCACCCCAGTCTGCATCCGGCAACCGCCCCCGGAGCTCTGGACAGTGACTCTCCCGCAGCCTTGCCTGCCCTCAGTTCATTCATTGCCTCCCTCATTCATTCACTCATCCACTCACTCATTCACTCATCCATTCACTCATCATTCCCTCCCTCATTCATTCACTCATTCATTCACTCATTCACTCATCCATTCACTCAACATTCCCTCCCTCATTCATTCACTCATTCACTTATCCATTCACTCATCCATTCACTCAACATTCCCTCCCTCATTCATTCACTCATTCACTTATCCATTCACTCATTCACTCATTCACTCATCATTCCCTCCCTCATTCATTCACTCATTCACTCATCATTCCCTCCGTCATTCATTCACTCATTCACTTATCCATTCACTCATTCACTCATCCATTCACTCATCATTCCCTCCCTCATTCATTCACTCAATCACTCATCCATTCACTCATTCACTCATCCATTCACTCATCATTCCCTCCCTCATTCATTCACTCAATCACTCATCCATTCACTCATTCACTCATCCATTTACTCATCATTCCCTCCCTCATTCATTCACTCATTCACTTATCCTTTCACTCATTCACTCATCATTCCCTCCCTCATTCATTCACTCATTCACTCATCCATTCACTCATTCACTCCCTCATTCATTCCCTCCCTCATTCATTCCCTTCCTCATTCATTCCCTCATTCATTCCCTCCCTCTCTCATTCACTCACTCATTCACTCACCCATTCACTCATCATTCCCTCCCTCATTCACTCATCCATTCACTCATTCACTCATTCACTCATCCATTCACTCACTCACTCATCCATTCACTCATTCATTCATTGACTCATTTATTCACTCACTCATCCATTCACTTGATCACTCACTAATTCACTCATTCATTTCCTCATTCATTCATTTCTTTACTTTCATTCACTCACTCGTTCACCCACTCATTTGTTCACTCATTCACCCATCATCCATTCACTCATTCATTAACTCATTCACTCACTCATTTATTCATTCATTCACTATTCATTTATTCATTCATTCACTCAGTCACTCATTCATTTATTCATTCACTCATTCATTCATTCACTCATTCATTCACTCACTCACTCATTCGCTTATCCACTCGTTCATCACTCAGCAGCATTTACTCCACATCTGAGTGTCTCTGAGGGACGTGGAGGTGAGGAAGGTGGTGGGATGGGTGGCTGCTCTCACCCTTTCGCGGGAGGGGCCGTGAAACGAGCTGCTGCCCCCTAAGTGCTTTGGTCCGTCGGGGGGCGCTGTGGTGGAAAGCCACCAGAGGGTCCACCGGACCTTGACCACATGCGGCCATAGGGGGCAGTGTGTGAGCCAGGAAGCAGAGCTGGGACCAGTGACCTCCGGTTTGGGGGCTCAGTCCTCGGGTGGTCCCGGCTGCGGTGGGAGGCCTGGGTCCCTTCCACGCCTGAGCCTCTCCCATGGGTGCTTTGTGGTGGGGGCCCCGGGACGGTCCTGCAGGCGGGCTCACGGCCTCCTCTCCTCTCTCCGCAGCCGAGTGCGGCGCCAGCCTCTGCCTTCACGGCGGCAGCTGCGTGCCCGGCTCCGCCCCGCGGTGCCGCTGTGCCCCCGGCTTCCAGGCGCCCGCTGCCAGTATGGTGAGTGCGCCTCCGCCGGCTCCGGGCTCAGGCCGAGGGCGGGGCCCGTGTGGGTGGGGGCACCGAGAGCCTGGGTGACTGTCATTCTCCAATGCCCTCCCCCCAGCCCACGGGGTTGTGGGAGGAGGGGTGACTCAGACGCCTCTGCGCCCATCACTTAGGGCCCCCGTTGGACCGCGCCCCCTGTGGGTGGACAGCAGCGCAGGGACGGGCAGGGACCGCGGGGTCCCCGGGCGGTCAGGACGGCTCGGCCCAGGGTCTCTGAGCTCCATGTCCTCGGTGTCGGAGGGGGGCCGGGACCTCCCTGGGCCGCGGCGGGAGGAGATGGCAGCGCACGGGCGCCGCGGCCTGACCCCCTGAAGACCGAGTCTGGGGAGATGCCAGCGGGCGCTCGGTCGGACGGCGCAGAGAAGGTGGGGGCGGCGTTTCCATCCGGGCGCGCCCGCGGGAGGAGCCGCCAGGAGCTCCGTGAGCGCCGGTGGCCGCGGTGCTGGGGGCTGGCTCGGGGCTGGCAGGAGCTGACGGGGCGGGAGCTGGCTCTCAGGCCCCGTGGGAACGGGCGCAGGGCCCGCCGCCCCACGCCCGCACTCCCGGGTTTCCGGGGCTTTGAACTGGCCCCTGGGAGCCCGGGCTCCTTCCGGGTGGACGGCGGGTGGACGGCGGCCGGCATCCTGAGCGGAGCGTCCACGCTCCGGACGCCCAGCGGCAGCCGGGACCAGGAAGCTGTGGGGGCGGGAGCCCCGCTGGAGGAGGGGAGCCTGCACCGTGGCTGGTCCTGCGTGTTCACGAGCGGTGCCCGCCCAGCGCCCGGCCGAGGGCAGGGTGCGGGAGGTGCCGGCAGCTGCCGCTCCGATGGCTCCGGAGCTTCTGTCTGAGCTGGGCTCCGTGTCCGGGGGGTGGGGTTGGGGAGGGGATGGACTCCCGGTGGTTGGGTCCCCGCTCGCCTGTCTGGGCTGCCCACGGTGCCCACCCGGAGCAGGCTGGGTGGCCGGATGGGCCGCGCCTCCTCTCGGGCCGTCCTTAGGGGGCAGGTGGGCGAGCGGTGCTCGGAGGACCGGCTCTTTCCGGCTGCCAGAGGGGGGTTCCGTCGGAAGCACAGCCCTGGGGCCGGACCGGGCTGCGGCTGGGCTGTGGGTCCCTGTGTGTGTGCGTGTGTGTGGTGTGTGTGTGTGTGCGTGTGTGTGTGTGGGCCCCGGAGTGGCCTGTCCTCGGTCACATCCTCTGAGGAGTGGCAGCGACCCCCGAGGGCCCGGCCCACGGTCCCCTCCCGCCGGCCTGGCCCGGAGCCGCCCTGAGCCACGGGCCGAGCTGTGGTGTGAGGGGCGTGGGGGAGTGTGGGCACCGTGTGGGGTCAGCCACCCCTTCCTCCCCTCAGCCCCCGGCGGCCCTGGCCCCTCCGTCCGGGCCGGTCTCTGCACGCTGGGCATGTTAACTAACCCCGGCGATAATTGGTTCCAGTTTTGAAAATAAAAACCACGTTTTTTCCTGGTTCCCCAAATTCTCTCACTTGAACAAAAGCGAGGGGGGGGGGCGGGATCTGCTAGTGGATGGTGAGCAGAGGGGGAGGGAGCCCCAAAGAGCCCTGGCCCCCTCCCAGGCTCCCCTCCAGAGGGCTGCCTCCCGCTCTGCTCCACTCCCCCCTCCCCCTCCCTCCCTCCCCTAACCTTCCCCCCTCCCCCCTTCCCCTTTCCCCCTCCCACTTCCCCCCTCCCTCCCTCCCGTAACTCTTCCCCTCTCCCCCCTTCCCCTTTCCCCCTCCCACTTCCCCCCTCCCTCCCTCCCCTAACCCTTCCCCTCTCCCCCTTCCCCCTCCCACTTCCCACCTCCCAGCCCAGGGCTTTCTGCCCAAGAGCAGGAGGGGCCTGTGTGGGCGGCTTGGAGGTGGGGGTGGGGGTGAAGGGTGGAGGTGGGGGTGAAGGGTGGAGGTGGGGTGAGGGTGGAGGTGGGGTGAGGGTGGAGGTGGGGGTGCAGGATGGAGGTGGGGTGAGGGTGGAGGTGGGGTGAGGGTGGAGGTGGGGGTGCATTGTGGAGGTGGGGGTGAAGGGTGGAGGTGTGGAGGGTGAAGGGTGGAGGTGTGGAGGGTGAAGGGTGGAGGTGTGGTGGGTGCGGGTGGAGGTGGGTGCGGGTGGAGGTGAGGTGTGGGGGGTGATGGGGAGACACTGGGAGTGGAGCCAGGAGCAGGAGGTGCCAGGCGGGCGGAGCCCCGGCTTGGGCTCAGGGCGGCCGTTTCTGACCGGGCCCTGAGGCTCCCTTGGCCCCTCGCCCGGCCGGCCCGGGCGCTGCTGCTGGTCTGGGCGCCCGCCCTGGGCACACCCGCCCGGGCCTGGCTGTCCGCTCCCGGGGGGGCACTCACCAGGCCCCTCGCTCCCTTCTGCTCGCTCCCCGCCGAGTGGGCAGAGCAGCCGTGGGCTGTGCACACGCCCCATCGGCTGCCCTGCACCCCGCCTCTGAGGACAGACCCGGTCTCCCGGTGCAGACCGCGGGGTGCATGGGGGAGAGGGCGGCTTTGACAGGCACCCCAATCGGGCAGGTGCCCCTCTGCCGCTCAGCCTCAGCCTGCCCGCCCGCCCGGCGCTGGGGCAGGAGGCCGCCGGGCTGCAGACTGTCTGCTCCCGCTGGGGCGGGGCGGGGAGGTGGGGACAGCCCACAGCAGAGCCCAGCTGCTCTCCCGGCTCCGGGAGCGCGGCTGGCGGGGGGCCTGGTGGGGCCGGTGAACGTTAATTACCAGGTCCCCCCCCGCCCCCACAAAGGCGCTCTGTCCTCCGTTCGGCTGTGCCCCGGCTGCTCTGTGCAGAGGGGGCGTGGGCCTTCCCGCCTGGATTTCTGGGACAATCTGGGCGGGAGGCGGCAGAAGGCAGGCCGCCAGGCGCGCAGGGCTGAGGCTCCCCCTGCCTCCCCCCGCGCCCCCGCTGGGCGTCTCCCGTGCCCCCCGCCCTCCGGGGCTTGCTGTCCAGGCAGGATTGAGGCTCAGGGTCAGAGGTCACGGCCTCCTCCTCTCCAGGGCTGCCCCTGGCTAGAGGCCCCGCCCTCTGTGTGTGAAAGGATCCTGTGCCCTGTGACCCTGCCCCTGGGCCACCTGTCCTGCCCTTCCCAGCCTGGGTGAACAGGCCCCCACCCTCTCCCCGCCCCCAGGCTGGGTGCCGGGGTCGGTGACGGCGCGGTTTGGCGGGCAGCGCGGCCGGGCAGGCTGGGTGCGGGGACGCTGTGTGGGGTGAGGGAGCTGGGGTGGTGCCTGGAGGCCGTGCTGCCCAGGGTCCCTGTGCGGGTCCCAGACTGCCCGGGCCGGGGGATGGGCAGCGACACGTCCTTGGGCACGAGGGCCTGTGGGCTGGGCAGACCCTCCCTGGCAGCCGGGCGGAGCGGAGCCAGGCAGCGGCGGACTGACAGCGAGCGCCCTGAGCGGCCGGCGCGCTGCTCTCAGCGGAAAGGCCGGCCCAGCGAGGGGAGGGGGCTGTCCTCGCCTCCCTCCCGGCCTTCCCCGCGGGGGGCAGAGGGCCCCGTGCTCATGGCGCCGGTGGTGAGCCCGGCCGGGACACCCTCACCAGGCGGCCGGCCCCCGCCTTCCAGCAGGGGGAGGCAGCGGGGGGCTGGGGCAGCGTGGGGGGGCGATCCCTGTGCTGGGGAGACCCTCCGGCCCCGAGAAAGTGTGTGTGAAGAGCGAGCCTCCCTGCTCCCGCCAGAGGGGGCGCCGCCTGTCAGACCCCCCTCCCCTCCAGAACCTGCCCCAGCCCGGGACCGTGCCTGGCACGCACCCACCCGGCCCTTAGTGCAGCACCAGGGTGGCTGTGGGGGCGCCCTGGGGGTGACCCTGCAGGGGCGGCCCTCCCGCCTCCCCCGCTGCTGCCCACAGCCTGGGGGAGGTGGGCGCTGGCCGCCCGGAGCCTCACTGGCGGGCAGAGTCCGGGGGACGTGCTGCTGGCCGCTCTCAGGGTCCAGGGCCGTGTTCAGGGTCCCGGCCACGCCCGCCTCCCTCCCCGCCCGCCTCCCCCTCCCCCCGCCCGCCTCCCCCCAACCCCGGCCCGCCTCCCCCCCGGCCCGCCTCCCCCCCCCCCCCCGCCCGCCTCCCCCCCCAGCCCGCCTCCCTCCCGGCCCTCCTCCCTCCCGGCCCGCCTCCCTCCCGGCCCGTCTCCCTCCCAGCCCCTCTCCCTCCCAGCCTCCCTCCCAGCCCGCCTCCCTCCCGGGGAGATTAATGAGGGTCCTGAGGGGGAGTCTGGTCCCGGCTCCAGGCTGCATTCCAGAGCAGCCGCCCTGCCCGGGCCAGGCGGCCAGGGGGCCTGGGCAGCATCAGGGAGCCAGGCCCGCTGATAACAGGGCGGGCGGGGCTGGGCGGGGCGGGGCGGCCAGGCTGTGACTGTGGGGCCAGGAGCAGCGGTGGGAGTGGGGGCACATCACCCCTCCGTTTGGGGCAGGACACAGGGAGCTTCCGAGGGGGGTTCCACGGGGGGAGGGGGCTCCCCAGGCAGCCCGGGTCACAGGGCTCAGGAGAGAGGGCGCTGTGCCCAGGCCCCTCCCCCTGTGCTGCGGGACCCCGGGTTCTGCTGTTGGAATGAGTGAGTGGACGAACGAATGAATGAACAAATGAATGACGTGGCGGCTCACTCACACCCCTGCTGGCCCCCAGTTCACCTGCCTCCCTCCGCCTCTCAGTGCAGAGCCAGCTGGCGGTGCTCCCGCCCCCTCGCCCTGCCTGCCCTTCCAGAACTTTCCCCAGCCCCGGACTCTGGGAGCACAGCCACAGGCAGGCTAGGCCTCACAGACCTCCTGGGCGGGCTCCTGCCCCAGCACGGCCCCACCGGCCTCCCCTGCCTGCAAGGTCAGGACGGGCCACTGGCTCCCCCTGGTGGCAGGGAGAGGCCAGAGCATGCGCAGGGGCTGCCTGGGATTTCGTGTCAGTGGTGACCGGCAGGGACAGAGTGGCCGGCTCCCGCACGTCCTCACCGGCTCCTGACGCCAGTCCCGCCGGCAGCGCCTGGTGTCCCGGCCGAGGCCTGAGGGACACGGGGGGAAGCAGAGGACGAGAACCTGACGGGCAATGGGGAGGGGGGGTGTGGGTGTGCACCGTACTGGTTCACTCCCTCCCTCCTCACTCGCTCACCGTCCATCACTGCCCGCTCTGCGAGCTGGGGAGGGGCAGTGACCAGGCCTGGCCGGGCCGGGCAGCCGCTCTGTGGGGGGCTCTGTGCCTCGACAGCCACCTAACCTGTCCCCGAGGCCACAGCTCCGGGCCTGCACGGACCTGCCCCTGAGTGGCTCTGAGTGATGGAGGGTTCGGGTGGGCGGCACAGGCCCCGGGGAGGGGCGGGGTGCGTGCCCACACATGCCCTCTGCTGTGCGGGCCCAGCGAGGCCTCGGGAAGCGCCCTGTGGGCCGGGGGAGGGGGTGCAGGTGCGAGCAATCAGGGGGCGGAAGGCCGGGTGCATCAGGAGGCTGCCCCAGAGGGCTCCTCTGGCCGCGTCCGGGGGGCTCGCAGGAAGACGAGCCGACGGCCCAGGGCGAGTCTTGAGCGGGGCAAGCTGCTCGCCCGCCTGTGCGGGCCACCAGGGGGAGCCAGTGGCCCGTCCTGACCTTGCAGGCAGGGGAGGCTGGTAGGGCGGGTGAGCAGCTTGCCCCGCTCAAGAGCCCCCGCACACCGGTGTGCGGGAGGGGGCCGGTGTGCGGGGGCTCTTGCAGGTCCGGGATCAGCTGGCCAGAGGGCAGGCGTGTCCAGCCTGCTTTACCCCGGGGGCTGGGAGGCAGCAGGGCATCGATCCAGGTGCTGGAGCTCAGCCGAGAGCTCTCATCTAGGGCACAGAGATGTGCACGCACAGACGCACATCTGTGTGCGCAGGCACACATGCTCATGCATGCACAGCACACACAGGCACATACACTGGTGCACACGTGCACAGGGTGCTCTTGCAACTCATGCACACAATGCACACACATTTGCACACACACGCAATATATGCACACAACACAGGTGCACACACGACACACACGAGTGGTACACGTGTATATACACATGTACTTAGTGTACAGATGCCGATCCACATGTGCACACGTAAGCGTGCACGCACACGCACGCACACAGAAGACGTGGGCTGAGGGTAGGAGCCTTTCCCAAGCTTCCCCCCGGCGTGGGGCGCCGGCCCCCGCTGCAGCGGCTGCTGAGCCAGAGCCGAGCCGTCGGAGGGGGAGCGGAGACCTGGACATTGGGGAACCGAGGAATGTTCTTGGCTCCTTCGGGCCCCTTTACGTTTTGTCTGTTTTCTGGGAAACACATGGAAAAGCCCCACTTCCACATTTTTGGAGCTGATTTGTATAAACAGACCTGATAAGGTTCAGCGTAAACAGAACTCCGGGCGCAGGCAGGGGGGCACGGCGGCCGCGAGAGGCGCCCTGGCCCGTGTGCCCCTCCCCCGCTGTCCTCGGCCGTCCACTCTCCGGGCCACGGGCGGTCATGGGGCCGGCCCCACGGTGGGTGGCCTGGGCAGGTCCCCAGGGTCTCCATCTCCCCGGGGCCTCAGTCACCGGCAGCGGGCAGGTGTCTGACGGCCCGCGAGCCCTTGGCCTCCTCGGCCTCAGCCCTGACGGTCTGTCACCACCGCGCGGTGCTGGGCGTGGGCCTGGGCGGACGTGGGGCCTGGGCGGACATGAGGGGCTCCCCTGGCCCGGCCCTGGGTGCTCTGCCTTCAGGGACACTTGCATGCCCCTGCCGCTGGGTTCTGCTCGGGCCCCTTGGGGCCCTCACCTCGACGGCCTGACCTCCGGTGGTGCCTGGCCCCCTGCGGGCGGCACCCTCTGCTCAAGGCCTGGCTCTTTCTGCCGTGGCCCCGGGCACAGCCCTGCCAGCCTCTGGCCCGGGGCCGGACCACCTCCCGTCTGAAGGCCATGCCCTGCTGGGGGCTGCTCCTTCTGGGACCCCTCCCCCCCACCGCCTGCCACAGACAAGGGCCGTTCGGCAGGTGCTTCCTGAAAACGTGACATTCACTTGACCCTGGGCCACGTCTGTGCCTGTGCCTGGGGCTCAGGGGCCCCAGAACTGACCCCTGCCCTCTGGACCCGTGGGTGCGGGCCTGGGCCTGGCGGCGGCCTCCTGGAGGGGTGCACCGGGGACCTGGGGAATCCAGTGCGAGTGATGCCTGTCCGAGGGTTTCTAGGCGACCCACTCTTGGTTTCCATGGTTGCCCCGGAAACCACAGATGGGGACCTTCCAGCCTCCTTAATGCATGTGCTCCCTGGCTCCCTTCTCTGCTGGGTCAGTTTCTGGAGCAGCCACCAGGGGGCGATATTGCACCAGCACAGCTGGGTGCGTTCCAGTTGGATGTTGGACAGACCAGAAAGATGTGCCCTTCAGACAGCCTGAGAGTGGGCGGTGGCTGTGGGGCAGGGCGTGGCCGTGGGGCAGGGCGTGGCCGTGGGGCAGGGCGTGGCCGTGGGGCAGGGTGGACAGAGGTCCAGTGGGGAAAGCTCGCTCACCCAGCCCGGAGGGAAACCCTGAGCGTTCTGAGCCGTACCCACCGGGCGGCGCTGCAAAGCCTCCTTTGTGAGCGGAGGGTCCACGGGCTCCTCCTCCTCCTCCTCCTCCTCCTTATTCTTCTTCTTTTTTTTAAAATATATTTTATTGATTTTTTTACAGAGAGTCAGGGAGAGAGATAGTCAGAAACAACAATGAGAGAGAAACAACCAGCCGCCTCCTGCACTCCTCCCACCGGGACGTGCCCACAGCCTAGGTACCTGCCCTTGACTGGAATCGAACCTGGGACCTTTCAGTCTGCAGGCCGACTCTTTATCCACTGAGCCAAACCGGTTAGGGCCACGGGCTCCTTCTGATGGCCAGCTGTCCGCGGTACCTGGCCCGGGCCTGGCCTTCAGAGGGGTGGAGAGCACAGCCTACAATCTGCACACCCGCCGGGGCACCACCCCCCCCCCCGCCTCCCCCAATCCCGTGGAGCGGAGCGGCCTCTGAGCCCGTCTGAGCGGACTCGGCCGCTGGACACCCGGGAGGCCTCCCTGATGCCCCTGCTGGCTTCCTCCCGGACCGCCCACCTCTCCTGGGCTCCCTCGCCCCATCGGCTTCCCCTCCCTGCCTGACCCCTGGGCCCTGGCAGGGGGGCTGGCACCTGTGGGCACGCTGCAGTGCCTGCTGCCGGGTGAGAGGAGGGGCCCTCCAGCTCGCCCTGCGGGGTGAGGGGTGGGCCTGCTGGGGGGTGAGAGAGGAGGGGCCCTCTTGCTCCCCCTGTGGGGTGAGGGGTGGGTCCCAGGGCGGCCAGAGTGTGCTGGCTGCGGGGCGGGCTCTGAGCTGCAGGACGGAGAACCACCGGTGCCCTGGCCTGGCAGCCCTGCCCCTCAGTGGCTGCCCTCCCAGCCACGGCCCCCCGGCCCGGAGGCCAGGGGCACGAGGCCAGGGGTGAACTCTGAAGAGGCGTGTTCTTTCCCGTCTCAGAGGCCATACTTACCCGAGCTGCCTTCTCTGTCTCCTGCTGCCCTGACGGCACCGTGAGCGGGGCGGCCCCAGGGTGCTGGCGGTCCGGGTCCCCTCGGGTCTCACCAGGCTGAGCCCCCCGCCCCCCGCCCCCGGCAGGACCTGGGTGCGCCGGCTCCTTCGGGGTCTGGAGGCCACACAGGCCCCCCATCCTCAGGCTCAGAGCCGGCTCGGCGGCCCCGCTGACCTTGGCCCGGCCCCAAGTCTTTTCCTTTCTCTCGGACTTCTCCTCTCCCACCCCCTCGCCCCCTCGGGAGGCCTGTGGGGACCCCTGGCCCGCCCATGCCCCCGGGACCCTCTCCCTCCGGCTCCCCGCTCTGCACTCCAGACCCACAGGCCCCTGAGGGACAGCGCCCGGCCGGGGTCAGGATGTGAGTGCCCGGGGCTGCACGCTGCGGCCACAGTAACTGAACGTGGGGGACGGGGAGAGGGTGCAGCCTCGCCCCCCGCCCAGCGGGACTGCAGTGTCCCCCGGGCCAAACCGGGGGGGGGGGCGCCCCATCCTGAGCTCCAGGGCCTCCCGCCTCCTCCCTGCAGGGTTCCGGGCAGGAGGGGGACCCCTCTGTGCTCGGAGGCCTCCCCCTCACTCGGCCCCCCTCCTGCCCGCCGTCAGGAGCCGCCGGGAGCTGGTGGGTGAGCCGGTGCAGGCCGCAGTGCCCTTCCTCACGGCTTCCGCCGCCCCTGCCGGCTCTGGTGCCGGAGGAGGTAACTGCACACCTAACGCCGTCCAGTGCGTGGTCCCGGGCCTGCCAGTTGCCACGGCAACCACCTCACAGGCGTGTGCCGTTTCCTGCCTCAGGAGCTCACGGTGGTCTCTTCGGACCGAGGCCGAGGAGCTCCGTCTGGGCCCGGCCGCTGGCTTCACACCAGCTCCGGTTCCCGAGGGCTCCCGGCCCCACGGCCCGGCCCATGGCCTGTCCGGGAACCGCTGGGCATGGGGGCCGAGCGGGGACCCAGGGGATGTCCCGTCGGCACGCGGGGACCACGCAGCGCCGGGTGGGGTGGGCCGAGCACACCTGCTCCGGCCGCTCGGGGACCCGGGACCCTGTCACCGGGGGACAGAGCGGGGCGAGAGCAGGTGGTCGCGGTGGGTTCCTGGGGGGCGGGAGGGGGCAGCTTCCGGGGTCCGGGCGGTGCAGGCCCCTCCTGAAGGCTGTTCCCGCCTGGCCGGCTGGGCCTGGCTGCCTCCTGCCTCCCCCGTTGGCGGGGGCCCCGGGAGCCTGAGGTTCCGGGACAAGCCGGGGCGGGTGCCGCCTGGCAGTGCCATGAAGGAGAGCTGGGGGGGGGATGGGGGTGCTCCGTGCGCCCCGAGGGGGCCCAGCGTGTCCCTGACGACCCCACAGCCCGAGGGAGAGTGGGCGGGGGCTGGGCCCTGGGCTGGGCTGCTTCCGGCTGTCATTCTGCCCCGAATGGCCCTCCGTCCTCGGGGCCGCCTGCCTCACCGCCTCAGATGGGAACTGAGGCCAGAGGCGTTGACCAAGGCCGTGTTTGCCCAGCAGCTGGGACCCAGCCTGTGGGAGCCCCCCGCTCCCCCCTCCCCCGCCCCCCCCCCCGGCTTTTCGGGCGCTGCCTCGCCTGAGGGAGCAGAGTGAGGGCGGGGGGCCTCCAAGCACAGCAGGGTCCCGCTCCTGCTGCTGTCAGGCTGGGTGTAGGGCTGGCGATGTCCGCAGCCCGGGCCCTGCAGGAGGAGGCGGGAGGCCCGGGAGCTCAGGATGGAGCAGCCTGGGTTTGGCCCAGGGACACCGGACGCTGAGTTCGCACTCAGAGCCGAGGGGACAGGTGTCTGCTGTCGGTGCGCCGGGCCTGTGGTGCTGTCGAAGCCGGCCCCCAACCCTCCCTACTCCCCCCCAGCCCCTCCCGCTGTGCCAGGACCCGCCCTCGCCCGGCTCCAGGGCATTTCTGGCCCCTGGCAGGAGCCCGGGCCCTTCTGCCCCTCGGCCTGACCCTGCCAGGGGCCTGGGGACACCCCTGCTCTGCCCCCCCCCCCCCCGCATGTCCCACCCTTGCAGCTGGTCCCCGGGCACCCTCCCGCGCCGCTGGTGTCTCTCGTTTCCTGTCTGACCCCCGGGTGCCCGCCCCCAGGCTGGCTCAGGGCCCCCACCAGGGCCCGTCGTACCTGTCAGGGCTGGAACCCCTGCCCACGATGCAGGGCGTGTGGGAAGGGGTGAGGCAGGCGGGCGGCGGTGGCAGCGCAGGCCCTGACCCGTCCGGGCGGGAGGCGCGGGCACGGAGCCTGCAGAGCCTGCTCGCCCCGGCGGGGGTCCCGCCCCCTGAGGAAGGGGGTGGCCGGCCTGGGGGTGGGACGTTCTTGGGGAGATAGCCCCCCTCCTGTCCTGGGAAGGGGCTCCCCACCTCGGTGCCGCCTTCCGGAACCCTCTTCCCGGGCTGGGCCCTGCTGGCCTTCAGCCCAGCACGGAGGGGCGGGCTGCCCGTGCCTCTCCGGGGAGACCCCGGGGGAGCCCCTGGCAGCTCGGGGCCCCATGCAGCCCCAGCGTGGGCAGACGCCCCGTCCCGGCCGCTCGGGACCTCGTCTGTCTGCGGAGCCCGCACGGCCCCCAGCGAGCCGTCTGCCACCCGTGGGTGCCATGTGGGCGCCCGCCTGCCTGGGCGACCCCGGCTGCGGCGGCCTCGGCTCCTCACAGGCAGGGCCTTTGTTTACTTATTATTATTGTTATCTCTTTTTATTGACTTCAGAGAGGAAGGGAGAGAGAAACATCAGTGATGAGAGAATCGTCGATCGTCTGCCTCTTGCACGCCCCACACTGGGATCCAGCCGCAACCGGACATGTGCCCCGTCCGGAACCGAACGGTTCATAGGTTGATGCTCACCCGTGGAGCCACGCCAGCCTGGCACAGGCAGGGCCTTGACACCCGGGCTCCTGGCAGGTGGCCCACAGCCTGGGGGGGCATGCGGGAGGGGGTCACCCTCCCCACGGCCGGGTGAGCAAGGCCTGGCACCCCCTGCCCACGGGTGACCTTGGCGACCTTCCAGCGTGTCCAGCCCCCGTTCCGCAGTGAGCCTCCCCCCGCCACGGGCCGGTGGGACCCGGCCGGGCCCTGGGCGCCCCTCCCCCGCCTCTGCTTACATCGCCCAGCGGGGGGCGCAGGAGGCGGCCTGGGGAGGGGGCTCAGAGGGTGGTGCTCCCACCACCCGCCCCTCTCCGGAGGCCTGCAGTGCGTGTTTGCTCAGACGGGTGGGCTGGAGCCCAGGCCGAGGATGGCACGGACCAGCGGTGGCAGCCGGACCCCGGGCTCAGTCCAGCCGGCGTGTGGAGACCGTCTCTGCCCGGGGCCCGGGGCCCGGGGCCCAGGGGGAGGCGCTGAGCCGTGTGGCAGCCTCCACGCCAGGCAGCTGGGAGGTCCCGTGGGCCGGGGCCCGCCCCCTGGCGGCCTGCCCTCCTGGCTGCCCCCTGAGCGGCTGGAACGGCCGACAGCTTCTGGGTGCCTCGCCCCGGGCCTGGCCTCCGCGCTGCCCCCGGTCTGGCCGCGCGGGAAGCCCTGGGCGCTGACCCTGGGCGGGCCGCCTCCGCTGGCCTTGTGGCTCGGTGGGAATTCCCAGAAAACCCCGCTGCTGGCCGTGGCTGCCGGGCTGAAGTTAGCATTCCAGCGGTCCCCAGGGGATTCCGCCTCAGCCGTTCCCGTGGGCCCCGGCCGCCCCTGCCCCCTGGCTGCCTGGGTCTCCGGGGGCCCCTCCCGAGGAAGGACAGCCTGTCCTGGCCACAGCGAAGCCTCAGGGCCTGGGCGTGGGCCCGGGGCGCCAGGCAGGGGCTGCTCCGGAGTGGCCGGGACAGTGACCTCCGTGGCTGTGCCGATGGCCGTGCCTGGTCAGCACGGCCCCTCCTGTGCCCATCGCGTGGCACGTGCGTGCGGTGGGGTGGCCGCTCGTCCGGGTGCCAGAGGGACTGGCAGGTGCCAGTTTACAGGTGGGTGTCGCCCCTCGGGGTCCTGCCTGGAGGGTGGGGCTTGCCCGCCTCCTCCGGGCCAGGGGGGTCAATGGCGAGGGGTCTGAGGCCCTGGCGTGGCCGTGGCTGGGGGATCCTACGCGCTCACGGCTTCTCCCCGCAGACGTGGATGAGTGTACCATCGGCCACGGGGGCCGCGAGGGCCGGCGCCCTCCTCTGGGGCGGCTGAGGTGGGCCCGCCTACCCACGCCCTGCCCCACGGCCACCGCTTACCCTTAGGCTCCGCTGAGGGGTCCTGGGTGGTGCCCAGCCCCGCACCCAGCCCCCTGCCAACCCCGTACCCAGCCCCGCGCCCAGCCCCGTACCCAGCTCCGTGCCAACCCCGTACCCAGCCCCGCGCCCAGCCCCGTACCCAGCTCCGTGCCCAGCCCCGCCATGGCTGGTAGGCTGTCAGCACAACCGAGAACAGACAGGAAGTTCTTGAGGGGAGGGGAGAGAGGAGGAGAGAGCGGGGGGGGGGGTGGGGGGGCTGAGGTGGGATATCTGCTCACCCCTTCGCCTGCCCGGCCCTGCCTGGCCGTGGGCTCGGGCGGCGGATCGGGCATCTGCTTCCGCTCAGGGTCAGACAGTGGCTGCCGCCCCTCCCAGCGCTTCCTTCCCGCCACGAGCACTGTCCAGCTGGGGGCCAGCTGGGCGCCGTCTGTCCAGTCTGCCGAGGTCGGGGCAGGGGACGGCCTGCTGGGCGGGTCTAGGTGGGTGTGGGGCTGCACAGGGTGGCCTTCTGACCCCTGTTCACCCAGGACCTGGGAGCCTGTGCCTCTGGGGGTGCAGGAGCAGGGCTGGGTGAGGGGAGGGGGGCAGGAGCAGGGCTGGGTGAGGGGAGGGGGGCAGGAGCAGGGCTGGGTGAGGGGAGAGTGCAGGAGCAGGGCTGGGTGAGGGGAGGGGGGCAGGAGCAGGGCTGGGTGAGGGGAGGGGGGCAGGAGCAGGGCTGGGTGAGGGGAGAGTGCAGGAGCAGGGCTGGGTGAGGGGAGGGGGGCAGGAGCAGGGCTGGGTGAGGGGAGGGGGGCAGGAGCAGGGCTGGGTGAGGGGAGGGGGGCAGGAGGCAGGGCTGGGTGAAGGGAGGGGGGCAGGAGGCAGGGCTGGGTGAGGGGAGGGGGGCAGGAGGCAGGGCTGGGTGAGGGGAGGGGGACAGGAGCAGGGCTGGGTGAGGGGAGGGGGGCAGGAGCAGGGCTGGGTGAGGGGAGGGGGGCAGGAGCAGGGCTGGGTGAGGGGAGGGGGGCAGGAGCAGGGCTGGGAGAGCATCACCCGCCGAGCGATGGCCTCACTGTGACCCCTCTGTGAGCTGCGCCCGTTGGGGTGGCAGAGCCCCCAGGCCTGTACCCTGCCTGCAGGGCTCGCTGAGGGCAGGGGAGTTGGGCGGGTGGGGGGGGGGGGGAGGAGAACCCCTCCCTAGACCCCGTGTAAGGAGGGGCCCGGCCTCCAGCCCCCTCTGCCAGCAGTGCCCTCTAAGGTGGGCTGACGCGCTGGTGTGGGGAAGAACCAGGGTCCGAGGCCAGGCCAGGCCCGGGGCTGGCTCCCTGGGAGTGTCCGATGCCCCTCACCCAGACCCAGGGCACCCGCGGGCCACAGAGCCCGGGCCACGGCGCCCACTCCACGGACAGGACAGCCCTCCACAGCCCCTCCTCCGGGGCTGGGCTCGGACACCGCAGGAGCTGTGGTTGCCTGTCCCCCTGCAAGCGGGCCTCCCTGAAACGGAGGGCGCAGGGGCGGCCACTGGCCACGTGCGAGCAGAGCCGACGGGAAACCAGGGTGTCATGGGGGAAGCCGCTCCGCTGGCCACACGGGAGGGCAGTGCGCGGAGCTGATGGCGGGTGAGCGCAGAGCCCGCGGGGCTGGTGCAGGGGCCGGGCCAGAGGGCGCCCGGCCTCACTCCGGAGTGTGGCCAGGCCCAAGTGGACTGTGTATGTGCATGCACGCATGTGTGCATGTGCGTGTGCGCGCGTGTGAGCATGTTTTTGTGTGTGAGAGCACGTTTTTATGTGTGTGCGTGTGGGGGAGAGCATGTGTGTGTGTGAGCATATGTGTATGTGTGAGTATGTGAGAGCATGTGTGTATGTGTGAGTGTGTGTGAGAGCATGTGTGTGCACGTGTGTGAGATGTTCTGGGAGACCCTCCTGGAGCAGGAGCCGTGTACTTGCTCACCAGAGCAGCAGTGCTGCCCGGGAGTGGCGTGTCCCAGGCTAGGCTGCTGCTCCCGTGGGCGTGGCTGTGGGGCCAGTGCTGCTCCCGTGGGCGTGGCTGTGGGGGCCGTGGCTGTGGGGGCCGTGGCTGTGGGGGCCGTGGCTGTGGGGCCAGGCGCCCCGGCCTCGGGCAGGTTTTCTCCTGAGACTCAGAGGTGGGCCCGGGGGAAGCGGGGTCCAGGGCAGAGCTCTCCGTCCGTGTGACACCTGCTCCCGCGGGCGGGTCTGCTGCCCTGGCCGGCGCCGCCCTCCGGTTCAGGTGCCGCTCAGCGCCCGGCCGCCCGGCCTGCGGGGGAGGGGGGGCATGCCGACGACACGGGTCCCGGCGCGTCTCCGTCTGGGAAAGGGGCCCGGGGCTGTCAGGCTCCTCACACGCCGCCTGGCTGGACGAGGGTCCCCTGGGGCAGCAGGAATGTGGGAGTGATAAGCCTGAGACCGGTGGGGAGGCCTGGCTGACCGGGGCCAGCTGTGCTGCCCGGGGCTGGCCGGGGCTGCGAGGGGGGCAGGGGGGCTGGGCCCTCCGTGGCGCCGCCTCCTCCGGCTGAGGCTCCCCGTGGCTGGCCTTTGGGGGAAAGCCCCCGCCCTGTTCCCCCGGGCCAGGCCCTCTGCTGGCTGCCCCCCCCCCCCAGTCCTCAGGCAGGATGGGGGCGGACGGATGAGGCGTCTGCGTCAGGGCGCCTTCATTCCCGCCGCGCCCCCCCTGAGGCGCTGAGAGGGGAGCGGGAGCCTCCTTCCCTGGCTCGGCCGAGTCCGGGCCCTGGTGGCCGGATGCTGGCAGGTGCCTTCCTGCTGGAGGCCAAGGCGGGAACAGTGACAGCACAGCGAGCCAGCCCCCCTCCCCCCCACAGAGATCAGGGGCCCCAGCCCAGGCGCTGGGCAGGCCCCCCGGAGGGGACCCCGAGACGGGCGGCCTGCAGGCAGGCGCCTAAACCAGAGCTTCCGGCAAAGGTGTGGACGGCGCTGAGGATGGGAGGCACAGGGCCGCTCCCATCCCGGAGCCGGCCCCTGCCGTCTGTGTCTCCTGGCTGCGTCTTCTCTGTCCCTCCCCCTTCCCTGCCACACCCCTGGGCCGGCTCCTCTCCAGGCACCCTGAGAAGTGCATCTGGCTGGGCCTGCACCCCACCCTCTCCCCCTTCCCTGCTCCCAGCTACGCTGGTGTGGACTCCTGACCCCACCCAGCTCAGCCAACCCCAGACTCTGCTCCCCGAGGTCTCAGGATGGCAGTGGGGTGGGGAGGGTCGGGGAGGGGGGGAGGGGGGGAGAGGGGGGTGGGGTGGGGGGCAGAACGCAGAGGGAGAGCTGTCTTGGCTGCGGGCGAGGACAGGAGAGGCCTGTCATAAGAGAACCCACGGGGCTAGTGGTCTTGGGTTCGAGGGGCAGCGCTGCTGCGTTCGAGCTGGGGCGTCGGGCCTCAGTTGGTGACTCTTTAATGGGGACGGCAGTGTCCCCCCGCTCAGGCGGTGAGAGGCGGCCTGGGGACCTGCAGGCGGACGATGATCCTCTCAGCCCGCTGCAGGCGTGGCTCCGTGGAGGGGGCGTAAGTGGTGCCGCCCTGTGACCGTGTCCTGCAGTCAAGTCCGGCCCCAGTGGGGAGAGGGCAGGAGGGTGACGGGCCCCGCAGGCCGGGGATGGCTGGGAGCAGGTCTGGCTGTGCCTGGGGTCCATGGCTCGTTCCTCCTGACCGTTGGGTGCCTGCGTGGGCAGAAGTCCCCGTGGCACTCAGCCCTCCGTGGCCTGTCCTGCCTCTGCACTGGCCGCCCCGGCCTCGTCCTCTGCCGAGCAGGTCTCTGTCCCCTTCCCTCCCACTGTCCTGAGGCCATTCAGCTCCCTCCCCAAGCCTTCACCGTCCCTCCTGATGTGTGAGCCCGGGCCCGGTGCCCCTGTGGCCCTGCTGCCTGGCGCTCAGGTGAGAGCCAGGTCTTCACAGCCATGTCCGTGGCAGGAGCCGTGCCCATGGGGCCATGTTGTGGTGGGTGGCGTGTCCGTGGGGGGACATGTTGTGGTGGTTGGCGTGTCCATGGCGGGGACTGTGTCCGTGGGGGGACATGTTGTGATGGGTGGCGTGTCCGTGGGGGGTGGCGTGTCCATGGCGGGGACCGCGTCAGCGTCCTGGGCCCAGGCGCTCCCAGCTGGGCGGCCTCGCCGTCTGTGTGGCTATGAGAGTCTGGGCAGCAGAGCCCGGTGGGGGCTCGTCACGCGCTCACACACGTGCACACGTGTTCGGAGGCCTCCAGGCTCTGGGTCTGGCTCTCAGCGCCCCGGGCAGAGGCCAGGGTTGGGTGTCCGCATGGGGCTGGGCCCGATGCCCCGGGGAGGAGCGCGGGGATGCCCGCCCCCCCCGCCAGGCCCCGGGGCCGTGTGCGTCAGAGGGGCTCCCCGTTTCCGCCCGGCCCGGCCAAGGGCGGCGGCGGCAGCCGGGCTGTCAGGAACGACCTGGTTTTGATTTCCTGCCTCTGCTCGGTGGGGCCGAGCGGTAATGGCTTTACCAGGAGCTGAGGGAGCGGCGGGAGGTCCCCTGGCGCTCGGTCCAGAACCGAGTCCGGGGCGGGGGCCCTGGGACGGGCTGGGGCCCCTGGAGCCGCCTGCGTGGTCTCCGTGGGGGCAGGTGGGCCGGTGGGACCCGCACCCGAGCTGGACCCCTGCTCCGGGCTGGCTCTGTGTCGGGGGGGACACGGCCAGGCCGGCATGTGGCACCTGCACCCGTGGTGAGGACTCTGGGCTGGGAGGTGACAAGCTGAGCCTCCGTCCGGCTCCTTTGTGGCCCCGCACTCCCGGGCGCTCTGTCCTGCGTACAGCCTGCCCCCGAGGCTCCCTGGAGGCACCCACTCTGCTTTCTCGGCCTTCAAGGTCCACCAGCCTGCCCCAGGCCCGTCACGTGACCCTCGGCTTCGGGGAGCGGGAGAGGGTCCTGGGGACGCACTGTCACGGGGGACGTGCCGGTGAGCACCAGGGACAGAGGCCACAGGGGTGGCCCTGAGTCCCGGTTCCTGGCCCCTGTGGCCCGGGACGTGGCGTTCTGCCCCTGAGCTCAGGGAGGCATGGCATCGGGGGGGGGGCGGGGGGCGGCATGGGCCTCGCCCAGCTGGGCCCTGGCGGGAGGCGTGGTCCGGCCGGAGGAGGGAGCCTGGGCCGGTGCAGACACAGACATTCCGAGTTCCCCATCGGGAAGGCATTTCCCAAACCGCGTCCAGACCCGCGGCCCCGGCGCGGTGCGCGGCCGCAGCGAGGGGGCCGCAGGGGTGGGCACGTCTGTGCTCCCCTGGCGTTCCGTACCTGCCAGCTGCGGAACGCTCCGTGCCAGACCCTCCCGCCATGCCTGTGTGCCAGGGCCTCCCCCGGCATGTTAACCCTGCACTGGGCGGGGAGACCGCTGCCCCAGAGCCGTGCCCAGCGCAGGGCGGGCACCCCGGTGGCTGTGAGTGACAGGCGCGGGTGTGTGTGGGGAAGTGTAGAAAGACGGGCCGGGTGTGGGGGGCGCAGAGGCGGCGGCGGCTGGTCTGGGGCTCGTGGCGGGGTGCTTTGTGGGGAGGTGGCCTCTGAGCTGGCGCCCCGGGGCTGTGGAAGCCGGGGCTCCCGGGGCCAGGCCCCCAGAGGCCGGGGGAGCCAACATCGGACCAGGCTTCCCAGAAACCCTCTGCCCAGGTCCCGCTCGGACTCAGCAGGGGCCCCTCAGCGGGTTCTGGGGGGCAATCCAGGGATGCATCCGAAGGATCCAGGGACCGCGGGCAGCCGCACCCGGTTTCTTCACAGCACCCCCTCCTGCAGGTCCCCTGTCCCTGGTGCCAGAGGGAGACCCCGGGTGCCAGAGGGAGACCCCGGGTGCCAGGGGGAGACCCCAGGTGCCAGGGGGAGACCCAGGTGCCAGGGGGAGACCCCAGGTGCCACGGGGAGACCCTGGGTGCCACGGGGAGACCCCAGGTGCCAGGGGGAGACCCGGGTGCCAGAGGGAGATTCCAGGTGTCACAGGGAGATGCGGGTGGGCAGCCCTGGGCGAAGGGGTGCTGTGTGTTGCGTTCTGTCCCCCGGGACCCGCTGGAGGGCCCTCCTGAGCCCCTGGCCCGGGCGGGACGCCCGAGGGCTCTCGGGCTCTCGAGGACTTCCTTCCAGGACAGGAAGGATGGCGCTTCCTGTGCCCAGACTTGTCGGGCACTTGGCAAGTCTGGCTGCGCGGCAGGCGCCGCCCTGAGCCTGAACTGCTTTCCTATTGGCCGAGCTCCTCCTCCCGGGGCCCCTGGGCACGAGGCAGGGGCACACCTGGTCCCGTTCTCTTTTCCGTCACCTGTGTTCCAAGGCGTCAGGCCACGGCCCCCGCTGGTCTAACGGGGCCCCCGCCCGCCGTACAGATGAGGAAACTGAGGCTCCGCGGGGCCCTGGGACGGGTGTGTGCCCCCAGACTGGGCCTGCTTGTCTGCTGGGCACTGAGGACACCGGCCCTGAGCGGCCCTCCTGCGCCCGGGAAGGCCTGGGAGGGAGGGACCCGCTCCGGCCGGATGGGAGCTGGAGTCCAGGTTGATACAAGGGGTGGTGGCAGAGTGTGGCCAGCGGGCCTGCGTCCAGCAGCTTCTAAGGCAGCAGGCCTGGGGGGATCAGGGTGGGGCACCAGCGACCCCCCTCCCCCCAGGCTGCACAGGATTTGGGGCTGAGACCAGGGCCGTCCGGGATGCCCAGCGGCTGTGGCTCTGGTGACCCAGGGGAGGGTCATTTTGGACAGAGTGTGGGCCTAGGCCCGTGCCCTTGGGTACATGGGAACTAGGGGTCTGGGGTTAGGGGCGTGTCAGGGGCTTTCCCAGGGGTGAGAGGTGGGGCGAGGGCTGGTCCCTGCCAGGCAGGCTTCCTCGGTTCTGGGAGGGTGTGGCCAGACTCTGCCAGGCTCCCTGGGGCACAGCCCTGAGCCTCTGGGTGGGGCCCTGGCTTGGGGGTACAGGCATCTTCACCCCAGGATTTCCGCTTGGGTGGGTGTGGCCCGAAGGGCCTGCTGCTCCCAGCCCCGCCCCCAACCTGTCGGAACAGAGCCCGTGGCCCCTGGGGAAGCCGGGCTCTGCAGGGGCGGCCTCTGCTCCCGCCTCTCCCCTTGTTGGCACCGGGAACGTGCATCTGTGTCTGTCTGCGCCCCTCGGCAGGTTTCTGTGTCTCGCGTGCATGCTTGCACGCGTGGGCCTGCGTGTCTGAGTGTCTGCCGGGCCCTGGGTGCCTGTGCGGGACTCTGCAGAGGAATGTTGGGGCTGCCGCTTGGGGGACCCGCTGTGGTGGGGCGGCGGGCGGGCGGGGGCGGGGGCGGAGCCGGGCGGCCCCTCAGTGCCTGGGATTTGGCCTTTACCTGTGGGGGGCTGGAGGGTGGGGAGTGGGGCGGGGTGGGTGGGGGTGGGGTGGAGGGAAAGCTGAGAACTTAAAAGGCGAGGGGCGGGGAGGCTGGGCGGAGCGGCTCCTGGTGGCGGCAGTGGAGCCGGAGGCGCGGCTGGCTGCCGGGAGCGGGGAGCGGGGAGCGGGGAGCGGGACCGGAGCGGAGCAGGGAGCCCGGCCTCACCCGCCAGCGCCGCCATGGGGGTGTCTCTGGCCGCGCTCTGGTGCCTCGGGGTTCTGGGGGGCCTGGCGCGCGTGGCGGGCACGCACTACCGCTACTTCTGGAGGGGCTGCTACCCGTGCCACCCGGGCCAGGCCGGCCCCCCCCTGGGCGCGGGGGACGGGAGACCAGGTGGGTGCCAGGGTCTGCGTGGGGCGGTGGGATGGGGCAGGAGGTGGCGGCGGGGGGGGGTGTGGTGGAGTGCTTTGTTGCTCTTTTTGAAGTTTGGGGGTGCTGACAGCCCAGGGCAGGAGGCGGGCGGGGCAGCCCGTGCCCAGTCCTCGGACATTCCTGCCCTCCTGGGCCGGCCGCTGACCGTGGGGTGGCCGCCCCGCCAGAGGGAGGACATCCCCCGGCCTTTGCCAGGGGCCCCACAGCAGCTTTGGGGTTCATCCGGACGCAGGCTCAGCAGAGAGGCCGGGCGGGGAGCAGGACCTCCCGTCCGGGGTCCTCGGAGTGGGGTCCCCGGGGTCCCCTGTGGAGGCGGCAGGTGCTGCCCCTTCCTGACCCCTCCCCCCAATCCAGTGAGCTGCAGGGTCCGCTGAGAGGACAGCAGCCCAGGGGAAGTGGGGGCACCCTGCCCTCTCCCCGAAGCTCGGGTCTGGTCCCCATCAGCCAGCCTCCCTGCGGGGAGCTCCTGGGAGCTGGGCGCCAGGGGTGGGGGTGGGGTGGGGTGGCTCCTAGTGAGCCCTCACCTGACACCCCCCCCCCCGGGGGCAGTGGGTTCTCCAGGTCCCAGGGCCGCTCTGTGCAGTGCAGTGGCCGCCTCGGAGACATGCCCTGCTCCTCTGTCCCCGGGCCAGTCCCTGCCTCCATGCCAGAGGGCACAGACACCCCCCGCCCCGGCTGCGAGCTCTCCTGGAGGGGCACGGGGGCGGGGAGGGCGGGGGCTCTGTCCCCTGGAGGTGTGGACGAGGCCAGCGCTGTCACCCCGCCCCTCTGTCACGCTGTCACACCCAGGGTGGCCGCGGGTGCCGGGAGCCTGCAGCCTGCGGGGGTGGCGGGGGGGCGGGCTGGGCCGGGGAGTTTGTGAGGGGAGGTGCGTCACTCTCGGGGTGAGGCCTGTGGTGAGTTGGGGGAGCAGGACTTGCTGGCACTGACGGGCTCTGTCCCTGAGGCCCGGGGCTCCGGCACGGGCTTGGTTTGTGGTCTCTGCCGGGGCCGCCGGTTCGACCTTGGCCGTGGGCTCCTGGGCGGGAGCTGGTGATGGGGGGCGGCTGGTAGAGACCCTACAGGCCCCCCACGGCCTCAGGATGGGCTCCCTGAGGCCCCGGCACTCCTTCCCCAGCTCCGCAGGCACACGGGGCCGAGGGCTCCCCAGGGACCAGCCTGCCGGAGTGATGTCACCGCTCCAGTGTGTGTGGCATGTCCGGGGCTGCCAGAGTCTGTCACGGCTGTCAGTGAGGGCGGTCAGGACCACGGCCGTTCCCGCAGCGCCGAGCCCGCCGGTCCCTACAACTGCCCGCGGACGGGCCCGCCGCCACCCGCCAGGGGCTCCCCCGGGCTCGCCGAGGCTTCAGCGTGGGGCATGGCCGCGGGGCCGGGGCCGGAGGGCGAGGCAGGTCCCGGCTGCGGGCAGTGCCTCTTTGGGGCAGGCAGGGCCGGAGTGGGGTTGGGCTAGAGGCGGCGGGGTGCACACGTTCCCCCCCTGCAGCAGGCGCAGGGGAGCCGGCCCTGCGGGCGGCAGGTGTGACCAGAGGGAGGCTGGCTCTCAGGGCGCAGGCCTGAGCCTGCCCAGACTGCCTGTCACTGTCCTTGCGGCCGTGGGGCTGCTGGGTCGGCCTGAGGGGCCCCTGTGCCCTGGACGCCGGTGCAGCTGCCCGTCGACGTGGCCCCAGGCAGGCTCGGCCCCGGCCAGGTGTGTGCGGGCCTCAGGGTGTCTGCTCTGGGACGGGTGCCCTGCCACCTGGGCCGGCCTCTCCTTGGCCGAGCGGCTGGAGGGAGCCCCGAGGGGGCGGGGGGACATGAGGCCGCCAGCATCCCCACCGCCTGCTTCCCCACACCGCCTCGGGGCACATCCGGGCACATCCGGGTCCTGTCCCGGCTCCACCTGCCTGCCACCCCCAGACAGCACACAAGGCACCCCTTCCCCCAAAGCTCTCCCGCACCCGGTGCCGCCCGCCGCCCTGCCTCGCAGCCTGGTCACCCCTCTGCCCGCTGCCCGGGGGACTTCCCCTCGGAGCCCTAGGCCTGAGACCTCCCACCGCACCCGCTCCCTCTGCGCCCCGAGCCTCCTCCGGGCTCTCCGGGGGCCGCTCACTTCTGCCTCTGAGCTCCTTCCTGCGCGTCCCCCGGCTTCGTCCGAGGACGCCCGGCCCCCTGGGTGCAGGCGGAGAGGCTGGGCCGCACCTGCCCTCCCTCTGAGGCCTGGGAGGGGCCGGGCCTCCCCAGAGTGGACCTGGCTGTGCCCGGAGCAGAGGGTCCTGAGCCCCGGCAGAGACCTGGGTTCTGCCTGTCGGTTCTGGAGCACCAGGCGTGTTCTTAGTGTGTGGGCTGGTGGCAGGTCCATGTGTGGGAAGCATAGCCTGGGGGGGGGGGGCTTGGGGACGGCAGGGGGTCCCTTCCCCGGTGTCACCTCCACCCCCGCCCCAGGTCTGCCCAGGTGGCTGAGAGCCGGGAGAGGGTGGGGGGGAGAGCCGCGGGGGGGGGCGGGGGAGGGGCGGCGTGCCCTGGGTGGCGTGGAGGACGCGGCCACGGACTCAGTGGGCCATCGGGCAGAACTGGGGAACCTCGCTCTGGGAGCGTGTTGTCTGCCCCCAAGGACTCGCCCCAAACCCCTCTTCCTCTGATGGAGCCACACGGCCCCTGGGCCTCCCCGGGAGGCCGGCCGGCGGTCAGGGCCTCGTGTCCCGTGCGGGGTGCCGGCTGGTGGGTGCTCGGGCGGGGTGCCGGCGGGTGCCGGCTGGTGGGTGCTCGGCTGGCAGACGCTCAGGAGCGAGGAGCATCGACGGGTGTCCCCTGGACGGCGCCTCCTGGCAGCCCTCCCAGACTGCTCCGGCCTGAGGGGCAGCTGCCGTGCTCCAGGCCCCGCTGCTCCCTGTCCTCCGAGCAGAGGGCTGTTCCTCCTCCCGCTGGGTCCGGGGGCCGGCGGTCCCTCCTGGCTCAGCCCCACGCCTGGAGCGGTGCCGCCTGTGCCACCTCCGTCCTCTGTCCGGCTGCCCTGAGGCCCCGGGGCAGGATCACGCGGGCTTGGGGGCGGCGAGAGGCGAGGGCTGCCGCGCCCCCACACCTCTGCATTCCCGCAGAAAGGGGGGCCCTCGTGAGGGGCAGCCCTGGCCCCCAGTCCCGGGAGGGTCTCTCCACCTGCCGCTCCCTCTTCAGCCTCTGCCTTGGCCCAACCTCTGCTCCCCGTGTTCCCGCTGACCCTGCAGGTCGGGGTCCTGCGCCCCCGGCCAGGCGTGGGCGACAGGCCCCCTTCTCTTCTCCCTGCCTGGCCAGGCCGGTGAGGGGCTCGGGGCCTGGGCCTGGGGTGTCGTCAGTGAGGGGTGAGCCGGCCCGGGCCAGCGCAGAGCGGGGGCAGCTGGGCGGGTGCTGGCTGTTCACCCTCACCCTTGTGCCCAGATGTGGACGAGTGCCAGCTGCACAACGGCGGCTGCCACCACCGGTGCGTGAACACGCCCGGCTCCTACCTGTGCGAGTGCAAGCCCGGCTTCCGGCTCCACGTGGACGGCAGGACCTGCCTGGGTAAGCGCCCTGGGCCCCGTGCCTCCTCTCATTCTGCCCCCCCCCCCCGGCCCCGCGCCCTCCCCCTGACCTGCCTGGGTAAACGCCCCAGGCCCCAAGCCCTCTCCCCAATCTGGCCGCGCTGGTCCCCCCCATGCTGGGTGCGCCCAGGTCCAGGCCAGGCCGGGTCCCGCTCCTGGGCTGAGAGGCAGATGGGGCCTGGCTCAGGGTCAGGGCTGTTATGGGGCCCCGTCCAGCGGCTTGGGGGGCCCGGCGGCCCCACTCCCAGGAGAGCCGAGGCTCAGGCAGGCGAGAAGAGGGGTCCCCAGGGCCGGCTCCCCCGTGGGCTGGGCCCCATGACCTGGGGTCTCGGACCGGCCGCAGCCACGCCGGAGCTGCTGGGGTGCCCAGGTGGCTCCCTGGAGGGGCGTGTGCTCTCCTGACTTGGGAGGGGCCTGGGCTGCAGCCGAAGACACCAGGCCGTCAGCGGGGACCAAGGCTGGCCGTGCTGCCCGGGGAGGGCCGTGGGAGGCTGGTCGGGAAGCCGGAACTGGGGGTGGGGGGCAGGGAGGCCACGCACGCTCTGCGGGCTGGGCTTCCAGGGCCCCAAGAGCCCGGGGGTGCGCTGTCGCGGGCGGAGATACTGCGCAGTGGGACCCTGGCCCCGTGCCTTGGGGGGCTCTGGCCGTGGGGAACAGCCCTGTGGGGAATGGGCCCCGGACGGTGGCCCCTGCCAGTTCAGGGAGAAGGGGTGTAGGGGAGGGAGCACTAGAGAGAGAAGGGGTGAAGGGGAGGGAGCACCAGGCACCCGCTGAGGTGGAGGGTGAGGGGCTGGAGGCCAGGAGGCTGGTGTTGAGCTGTCAGGGCCCTCCCCTGCTCTCCCCCTCCTCCTCCCCCTCCCGCTGGCTCTGGACACAGGTGCCGGGGGCACAGGGCTGAGCCCTCGCTGCTGGCTACTGTCTGTGAGGCCCCCAGGGGGCGCTCTCTGGGGCAGGGCGTGAGGTGCCCCTTCTTTCCAGCCCGGAGGCCATGAGGGCCAGGGGGCTCCGGCCCCTCCCTGCCCGCCTGGCTGCCGTATGGTAGGCGGCCGGCCAGCCCCGGGGGGCCCCCCAGCGCACTCACATGTCCGGGCTGCCGCTGGGAGCGCGGCGGCTGCCGTGAGTCTGCCTGGGCGGAAAGTGGAACCAGATGCAGGAATGCTGTGGTGTGCGGCGCGCAGACACAGCCAGGGGCAGCCCGGCGCTGCCCGCGGCGGGCGGGCGGGCGGGCGGGCGGGCGGGCTCCGGAGCCACGCCACGCGCTCTTTGTCCGGCCCGGGTCTCCCCGATGTCCGTCCCACGCCCCGCAGGCAGGTTCTGCTTGGAGGAGGGGCCTGAGGGGGCTGGGCCCGGTGGGCACCCCCCCAGCCCCTCCCTGCCTGGCTCCCCCGTGAGGGGCCTGGTCTGGGTCACACCTCCGGCCCCCCGTCTCCCCGCCTCGCTGATGGGGCCTCCAGGAGACACTGGGGGGGACAGGCCAGCAGCCTGCACAGGGGAGGTGCCCTTTGGGGCTTCGGGGGCCCATCGTGGCCTCTGAGTGTGGACGGGGCAGCAGGGACCATCTGGCAGGCGTGCAGTGTGGCGTGGGGCTGGTGCCGCCCTGAGCGTGGCCCTGAGACGTGGCTCCGGGGGCCATGCACATGCCTGTCAGGGAATTGTGTCCTTGGTAGTGCTGGGGCCCTGTCCGCTGGGGGCACGGGCAGGATGCATAGGGCTGAACAGGGAGGGACCCTGAGCTGGCGGGGGCGGGGGCGGGGGCGGGGTGGGCAGAGCCCAGGGGAGTCTCTCCTCGGGCCCAGCTGCAGCCACCCTCCTGGTCCTGCCATCTGGGCCCTGCTCCCAGCAGGCGGATGGCCGCCGACCACACATGTGACCACACATGTGACCACACGTGGAATGAGGCCTGGGGTCCGGAAGTCCAGCCAGGCCAAGGGCAGTAATTACCGAACCCCAGGAAGCCGGTCCCGAGACAGCCAGCTGGTGGAGGCTGCCGCAGGGCACAGCCACCGCTGGCAGGCTCTCCCCCAGCCGGCCAGCTCGGGCTGGTCTTGTGCCAAGCCTGGGGGCCAGGGCCTTGCCAGCGGAGCCAGTCACAGCCCCCACCTGCCCCTTCCTCCATGGCACTCTGGTGCACCTGCCCCTGGGCTCCAGCCTGAATCCGTGCCCAGATTTGGGGGCTGCCACCTGCATCCCACGCTGGGAGATCCGCTGGCAGAGGCAGAGCAGGCCCCACCTGGTAGGACACGTGTTTTCTAGACGCCCGGTTTTCTGCTCGGGTGAGGTCTGTTCCCTTGTGGATGGATCGCCAGGCCTCACACCAGAGGCTCCCGAGTAGGGCGGCCCCTGCTGGCAGAGGGCAGGGTGGCAGCCCAGCTCTATTAGAACCTGCAGCCCCCTGGCTGAAGCCCCCCTCCTGGGATGTGCACGCGGGGGGTGAGGGTGTATCAGTCAGCGCAGGCGGCCGTAACAAACACCACAGACTGCAGGGTATAAACAGCAGACGCTAACCTTCTCATCGCTCCGGAGGCTGGAAGTTCCAGACCCGAGTCAGTCCTGGTAGAGAGCCCGCTTCCCGGCTGCCCCTCTGGCCGTGTCCTCAGACGGCAGAGAAGGGGACACACAGAGAGAGCTCATGTGTCTTCTTATAAGGACCCAAGTCCTATGGGGTCAGGGCCCTGCCCTTATGACCCCATTTCACCTCAGTTACCTCCATGAAAGGCCTACCTCCCAATACAGTCCCATTGGGGGGTGGGTTTTAGGGGGACATATGCATCCATCCTATTAGGGGTGATGGAGCCCCTTTTGTTTTTTCTTTTATATATATATATATATATATATATATATATATATATATATATATATATATTGATTTTAGAGGGGAGGAGAGAGAGAGGGAGAGAGAGAGGGAGAGAGATGTGTGGATTAGTTGCATCCTGTATGTACCCTGACCAGGACTGAACCCGCAACCAGGGTGTGTGCCCGACCAGGAATCAAACCGGTGACCTTTCAGTGCCTGGAACAGCGCTTAACCGACTGAGCCACACTGGCCGGGGCCCCTCCCCTCTTCTGAGGAGCTCTCAGCTTTGCTTCAGGCCTGAGTGTGTTTTTAAAAAAAATATGTTGATTGATTTCAGAGGGAGAGGGAGAGGAAGAGGGAGAGAGACAGAAACATCCGTGATGAGAGCGAACCATGTGACACGCCCATACCGGGATCAAGCCTGCAACCCAAGCCTGTGCCCTGGCCGGGAACCGAGCCGTGACCCCCTGGGTCACATGTTGGCGCTGGACTGCTGAGCCACCGCAGCAGCAGCTCTGGTTCGGGAAGGCAATGTGCCCGCTCAGCCCCCGGGGCCTGGCTCAGGCTGTGCCAGTGGCGCTGGGCTGGGCTGCCTCCTGGCGCAGCCCTGGAGCGTTAAGAGCGGGTGCAGCAGGGGGGGGGTTCGGTGGGCTCAGGGGGTGTGAGGGCACAGGGACCTGGACCCCCTCCACCTGTGCCCACCTCCTGCGATTCCTCCCCCGAGGGCCCTGGTGGGCTCAGTGCCGACCGCCTCTGGGCCCGTTTGGGGTGCTCTGCGGTCTGGAGGGCCTCCCCCAGCTCTGCCCCGGCCCCCCCGGGCTCCCAGCCCGTCTGAGCCGCCCGCTGCCAGCGACGCGCCATGGTTCCCATTAGGCATCCTGGCGTTGGGCAGGCAGAGCCAGCTCCGGCAGCTCAGGCCACGCTCGGAAACCTCAGGAGGGGGCGCCTGCGCAGAGCTGTCCCGGGGGGACAGGCGGGTCCTGGGAGTCGGGGCAGAGTCGGGGCAGGCCAGCTAGGATCAGGGGACAGAGTCGTTTTTGCCCCCCTCCCCTCCGCCACTCGCCCTCCTCTGCACCAGGCTGGCTTGGCCCAAGGGACCCCCAGTGGCAGGTCTGAGTGCGGGTGTGGCTGGTGGTGGGAGGGACCTTGCTGGCTGCTGGCAGGCGGCGTGGCTGGGGCCCGCTGAGCGCCGAGGCCACTCACGCGCTCCGCTGCAGCCGCACGGCACGCTCCCGGCCTCGGGGCTCTGCCCCCCAGTGCCAGGCCGTGCTCCTGGCTCCCAGACTCGCAGGGGCGTCTCGGTGCAAAGCCCTGGCCCCCACAGCCCCAGGTCTGCTCCGGGCCCCGCCGCCGGGACACAGGCCCCGCATTCCTGTGGTTTTGCTCTGGAGTTCTGGGCCAACGCCTTCCCCACCACAAGGCCACTACTGGAGGCTCCACGGAGCTGCCAGAGGCCTGTGCCGCCCTGGGCACCGGCCTCGTTCAGCGCCTCCCCCCGGCCCGGCCCGGCCCGGCCCCCCAGTACCCAGCACCCCTCAGTCCCCTGGCCCCACCCAGCCTCTCCCTGTAGGCGCCTCACGGAGGCCTGGACCAAGGCTGTCCCGGGGCTGGGACTGGGGTCCCAGGTTCCGTGGCCTTCCCCAGTGCCGTGCCCACGGCCGCTGGAGGGGTGGGGCTGTGTGAGCTCAGTTTTGCGTGGGGCCCGGTCTGAGCAGGGCAGGAGGTGCCCTGGTCCGTCAGGAACCAGGGGCCAGGCCTGTGGGCCACGGTGGCTGCCCACGGCCACCCCACGCCTGCCCCTCTGCCCCGAGGACCAAGATGGTGGAATGTCGGGGCCTCCACCACCCCTTGCTGGCCTGCCACCTCCTCCAGGGAGCCTCCGGGCCTGCTCTGCCTCTGAACCCTGGACACCCTGCTGCCAGTGGGTGCTGGGGGCCCCTGGCTTCCCCTCAGAGGCCTGTCCTGCGGCCGGTGGGGTCAGAGCACCCCGGGGACAGCCTGCGCCCGCAGCCCTGCGTGGGGGCCGGAGCAGGGTGCCCGGGAGCCGGATAGGAGGCGGTGCCCCCTGGAAGCCCCCACCTCTGGGATGGAGGTGGGGGGAGGGGCTCAGAGTGGCCCTGAGGCCGCGCCCCCGCCTGCTCCCCGGGCCCCTCCTCCCGGCCCCTCCGGCTCGCCGTCCGGCTGACCAGGCTCTCCGCCCCCAGCCATCCACTCCTGCGCCGTGGGCAACGGCGGCTGCCAGCATGACTGTGTGCAGCTCACGGCCGCGCAGCACCGCTGCCGGTGTCGGCCCGACTTCCAGCTGCAGGAGGACGGCAAGCGCTGCGCCCGTGAGTGCCGCCGGAGGGACGGAGCCGCGGCCGGGAGGGACCGGCAGGGAGGGCGGCCTGGCGGGAGCCCGAGCCCTGGGGTGCCCGCTCCCACCGAGTCTCTCCCCTCTGCTCTGTCCTTGTGCGGCGGCCGCAGGCAGGAACCCGTGTGCGGACCGGAACGGCGGCTGCATGCACACGTGCCAGGCGCTCCGGGGCCTCGCCCACTGCGAGTGCCACGCCGGCTACCGCCTGGCAGCCGACCGCAAGGCCTGCGAAGGTGAGGCGCCCTCCCGGGCCAGCCCCCCGAGGGCCGCATCCGCTGCCCCGGCTGTGGGCGCAGGGCTGGCCTGGGGTGGCACTGGCAGAGCCGGCGGTGGAGGGGGGGGCGCTCCGGGAGGCAGAGGGTCCGCCGTGCCCCTGCCCGGGCAGCTGGTGATAAAAGTGGGTGCTCAGAGGGCCGGCCGGGCCTGGAGCCAGGTGCAGTTCAGGAGCGGGCATGGGGCCCGCCTGGCACAGGGGCCTGAGCCCTGCCCGTGGGTCCCCCACACCAAGCCGCCGCCCCCGCGTGTCTCTCCGGGGCCAGCACCAGAGCCCTCCCCGTCTCCTCCCACCCAGACGTGGACGAGTGTGCCACGGGGCTGGCCCAGTGCGCCCACGGCTGCCTCAACACGCGAGGGTCCTTCAAGTGCGTGTGCCACGCGGGCTACGAGCTGGGGGCAGACGCTCGGCAGTGCTACCGTGAGTGGCGGGCGTGGGGTGTGTGGGCACCGGCGGCCGTAGCTTTGGCCAAGCTCCCCCGTCAGGGACAGCGCTGGGCGTGGGCGTGGGCGTGGGCGTGGGGTGGGGGTGGGAGTGGGTCCTAGGAGGGCAGGGGTGGATATGGGCCCTGGAAGGACAGGGGTGTGGGGGGAGGACGGGTGGGTCGGGGAGGGCAGGCTAATCAGGAGGCGGCAGTGCCAGAGCGCAGCCTGCCCGCTGCCTGCTGCCTGCCTCCCGCAGAGGCCCGGGGCTGCCTGGGCTGGGTCGGGCTGACCCGGCAGGGGGGTCGCTCAGGCGCTGTCCCGCCCCGGGGGTCCGCAGGGATCGAGATGGAGATCGTGAACAGCTGCGAGGCCGGCAACGGCGGCTGCTCCCACGGCTGCAGCCACAGCAGCGCCGGCCCCCTGTGCACCTGCCCCCGCGGCTTCGAGCTGCACGAGGACGGCAAGACCTGCATCGGTGCGACCCCCTCCGAGGCCGCGCCCCGAACCCTGACACCCCGTCCCCCTGTCACACCCACCGCTCCTCCGAGGCCGCGCCCCGAACCCTGACACCCCGTCCCCCGTCACACCCACCGCTCCTCCGAGGCCGCGCCCCGAACCCTGACACCCGGTCCCCCGTCACACCCACCGCTCCTCCGAGGCCGCGCCCCGAACCCTGACACCCGGTCCCCCGTCACACCCACCGCTCCTCCGAGGCCGCGCCCTGAACCCTGACACCCCGTCCCCCGTCACACCCACCGCTCCTCCGAGGCCGCGCCCCGAACCCTGACACCCGGTCCCCCGTCACACCCACCGCTCCTCCGAGGCCGCGCCCCGAACCCTGACACCCCGTCCCCCGTCATACCCACCGCTCCTCCGAGGCCGCGCCCCGAACCCTGACACCCCGGTCCCCCTGTCACACCCACCGCTCCTCCGCCCAGGCTGGGGGAGGGGCGGCGTCCGGTGGGCTCCTCCAGACCCAGTGGACCTCGTCACTGCGGGGTGAGGGTCCCCCAGGCCCCAGCCCGGCCCACAGCGGCGGGTGGCCCTGCGGCCATGACGTCTGTCCTGGGGGTGTGCACGCACGGATGGGGGAGGGTGCCCGTGGGGGTGCCAGCGGGCTCCCGTGTGCCCGCAGACGTGGACGACTGTGCGGACGCGCCGTGCTGCCAGCAGGTCTGCACCAACAGCCCCGGCGGCTACGAGTGCAGCTGCGACGCCGGCTACCGGCTCAGCCCCGACGGCTGCGGGTGTGAGGGTGAGCGGGCGCGAGGGTGAGGGGGGCGAGGGCGGGCGGGGGTGAGGCCAGGGCGGGCGGGCGCCAGGGGGGGCGGGCGCGAGGGCGTGAGGGTGAGCGGGGGTGAGGGTGAGCGGGGGTGAGGGTGAGCGGGGGCATCGCCATCTCTGAGCCTGGGAAGGGGGGAGGGGAGAGGGCTGTGCCTCGGGCTCGGGCCAGCCGGCAGGGTGGGCGGGGCCTCCGAGGCCAGCGGCCGGTGCGGTGTGCCCACAGACGTGGACGAGTGCGCGTCCGGCCTCGGTGGCTGCGAGCACCACTGCACCAACCTGGCCGGCTCCTTCCAGTGCTCCTGCGCGCCCGGCTTCCGGCTGGAGGAAGACCGCCGCGGCTGCTCCCGTGGGTCCCCCGTGGGCCCCCCGTGAGGCCGTGGGGAGGGCACAGAGCCAGGGTTCCTACGTCCGGGAGGGGGCCGGGCCGGAGGGGGCGTCAGGCCCTCAGGGCCCGGAGCCTCCTGTGTCCGGAGAAGTAGGGTCAGGAGAGCAGCGGGAGGGGGAGCGGGGCCAGTCCTCTGGGCCCTGGGCTCAAGCAGGAGCTGCTCTGGTTCCGGGGGAGGGGCAGGGAGGGGAGGGGCGGCCCCAGGACGGGTGGCGGCTCAGGCCTCTGTGTCCACAGCCCTGGAGACGCCGGAGGGGGACCCGGAGGGCCGGCTGCCCTTCGCGCGGCCGCTGCCCCACGTGGTGCTGGGGGACGGGCTGCCCCCCCTCTTCCAGGAGGACGACGTGGGGGCCGAGGGGGCCGAGGAGGCGGAGGCCCGGGGCGCGCTGTCCCTGGAGGAGAAGTTTGGTGAGCGGCGCCGGCTTCGGGCCCCGAGGCCCCTCTGACCCGGGTGTGAGGGAGGGACCCTGGTCACGGCCTGAGACCGCGGCTCAGGTGTGGCCACCTGCGGGGCTGGCACAGCGTGTCGGGGCTCTGAGCCTGGACCAGACGGGCCCCCAGTTCCCAGGGAGGACCCCCCCAGGCCTATGTCTTCTCCCCTCTCCCCCGGCCCCTTCCCTCTCCCTCTTCCCCCCGTCCCCCCATCCCCCCTTCCCCCGTCCCCCTTCTCCCCCTCTCCGTCTTCCCCCCCTCCCCTGTCCCCCTCCCCGCTTTCACCTCCCCCTCCCCCCTCCCACCTCGCCCCGGGGCTTCCACTTGGGGCCCTGGGCTCCTCCGGGCCCCGGGCCCTGGCGCCGTGGTCTGAGCCCGCGCTCGTGCCCTCTGCCGCAGTCTGCCTGGACGGCGCCTTCGGCCCCGACTGCAGCCTGACCTGCGCGGACTGCGGGAACGGAGGGGCCTGCCTGCCGGGCCTGGACGGCTGCGACTGCCCCGCGGGCTGGACCGGGCTCGTCTGCAATGAGAGTGAGGCCGCGCGGGGGCCACGGCGTGGGGGGCGGTGGGGGCAGCGGAGGGGGCGGCCCGGGTGGGCAGCCCGTCCGGTGTGCTCCTCCCTGGCCCGGCTCCACGCGGCCGCCCTCTCGCATCCACGCACTCATCAGCTCCCTGTCTACTGACCCCCGCCTGGGCCAGGCATCCGCCCCCACGGTGGGCGGGGCCCCAGGACGAGGAAGCCCGGTGGGGGGTCCTGCCTTGTCCGTGGATGCGGCTTCCGAGGGACGGCACGTGGCCCCCGGCCCGGGACCCCTGCCCGGCGTGTGGGCGTCAGGACGCTCCTCACGGCCGCAGTGTCCCTGGGGGGCCCTGGCCCGAGCCCCGCTGTGGCCTGACCGTGCCCGTCCCCCAGCCTGCCCCGCCGACACCTTCGGGAAGAACTGCAGCTCCGCCTGCGGCTGCCGGAACGGCGGGACCTGCCACCCCGCGACCGGGGCCTGCCGCTGCCCGCCCGGCGTCGGTGGCGCTCACTGCGAGGACGGTGTGTGCGCTGTGGGCGCTGGGGCCGGGGGGGGGGGGGGGGGCAGCACCTCTGGGCCCCGCCCGGCTCTCCGTCGCCTTCCTCCGGGGAGAGGCCGCGGCACGGAGAGGCCGCTGCTGAGTGGGAGCTGGCTTCCCTGTGGCTAAGAACTGGGGGCGGCCACAGCCGGCGGAGGAGCCGGAGAGGAGCGCTTGGGAAGGTCCCTGGGCGAAGGAGCTCCGTCCCTGGGGGCATGCGGCAGTGATGGCGGGTGGCCTGGCGGCATCACCCCGCCCGGGGCCGCACGGGGCCGCTCCGAGGGCGTTCGGGGGAGACGGAGCGTCCACGGGGAACCCCTCAGGCCGGACGCGTCCTCTGCCGCCTCCTGCCAGAAGGCAGCGGACGGAGCTCGGACTTCCTCCTCAGCGCGGGGCCGGTGCCCGGTGGCCGTGAGGGCTCCGCAGGGCCGGCGGCCACGTCCCGGGCAGCGCGCAGGGCCCGACCCCCGAGGCCTCAGGCCTCACCCCCTGCCTCTCCCCGGCCCCTCTGTCCCGTGCTGCCGGGGAGACCAGGATGAGGCTTAGTGCGGCCACCTGTGTGTGAGCAGCGCCTTACCTCTGGCCCCGGTGCCGTCCGGCCACAGACCCAGGAGGGACAGGCCAGCCAGGGCGGCGGCCACGCCCCGGCTCCTCCTGTGCTGCTGCCCCTCTGGTGCCTCACTCAGCCCCGGTCCTCCCTGCCTGGGGTGCAGGGTCCTCCGGGGCTGGGGCCCGCAGCCCTCTGGCCGTGCCCCGGTGTGGGCGCTGGGCCCTCGGGCGCCTCCGGGACGTGGGGGCCCTCGAGGGGGCGCTCACAGCCCCGCTCCCCAGGCTGCCCGCGGGGCTTCTACGGCAAGCACTGCCTGAGGAAGTGCCACTGCCCCAACCGCGGCCCCTGCCACCGGCTCTACGGGGCCTGCCTCTGCGACCCGGGGCTGTACGGCCGCTTCTGCCACCTGGGTGAGTCCTGTCCCGCCGGCGAGAGTCCGAGGGGGCCGCGGGGTGAGTCCCTGTCCCCCCTCCCCGGCGCGGGTCCGAGGGGGCTGCGGGGTGAGTCCCTGTCCCCCCTCCCCAGCGCGGGTCCAAGGGGGTCGCGGGGTGAGTCCCTGTCCCGGCGCGGGTCCGAGGGGGCCGCGGGGTGAGTCCTGTCCCGCCGGCGAGAGTCCGAGGGGGGCTGTGGCGCCTTCCCACCCGCAGAGGAGGCCCCGGGAGCTCAGGAGCCCCGCTGGGGTGTGGGGTCACCCAGGTCCCCGGGGTGAGGGTGTCATCGTCCATGGCCCCCAGCTCAGGCGGGGGTGCAGGCCTCCCTAAGCAGCTCCTGGGTGCAGCTCCTCCTGGCTCTGGGGTTCCCTGGGGCACAGAGTCCGGGCCCCGGGGGGCTGCAGACCCCGGGTGGGGGGCAGCGGGGGCTGCGGGAGGCGGGGGGATGGCGGCCGGTCCCGGCAGCTCTGGGGAGCGCTCTGGGACAGGGCTGTTCAGAGGGAGGACACAGGACCCCAGAGCTTCCCCTGGGAAGTGGGGTGACCTGGCAAACCCCGAACTTCCCTGAGACCTGGTCACCGCTGGGGAGGAGCCTGCGGCTCTGGGCGGGTCCCGGGGACGCGCCCGGCGGGGGGTGGGACCGGGATGGGGGGCAGAGGCCCATACGTCTGTGTGCAGCCTGCCCGCCCGGGGCCTTCGGGCCGGGCTGCTCGGAGCAGTGCCGGTGCGAGCAGCCGAACACGCGGGCCTGCGACCGGAGGGACGGCAGCTGCTCCTGCAAGCCGGGCTTCCGCGGAGAGCGGTGCCAGCTCGGTGCGTGCCCGGGGCGGGGCGGGTGCTCCTGGGGGCGGGGTGCTCCTGGGGGTGGGGTGCTCCTGGGGGTGGGGTGCTCCTGGGGGTGGGGTGCTCCTGGGGGTGGGTGTGGGGTGCTTGGAGGGTGGGGGTGGGGGGTGGGAGTGGGTGTGGGGTGCTTGGAGGGTGGGGGTAAGGAGTGGGGGTTTCTGGAGGTAGGGTGGGTGTGGAGGATGGGGGTGGGGTGCTCCTGGGGTGGGGGTGGGGGTGGAGGGTGGGGGTGGGGTGCGGTGCTCCTGGAGGCAGGTGTGGGGGGTGGGGTGCTCCTGGGGTGGGTGGGGGGTGGGGGTGGGGGTGGGGTGCTTGGAGGGTGGGGGTGGGGGTGGGGGCTCCTGGGGGTGGGGGTGGGGTGCTCCTGTGGCCGCTGAACCCCACAGCCCCCTCTCCTCTGCCCCTCAGCGTGCGAACCCGGCTTCTTCGGGCCGGGGTGCCAGCAGGCGTGCGCCTGCCCCCCGGGCTCGGCCTGTGACCCCGTCAGCGGTGCGTGCGGGCGGCAGTGTCCGGCCGGCCTCCGGGGGGAGCGCTGTGACCAAGGTGAGCTGGGCCCTGGCACCGGGGTCTGGTGGGGCGGGTGGTTGGGCACACCTGGCCGGCACCAAGCAGCCACCCCCCGGGGCGCCTGCGAAGGTGGAAGCTGCTGGACAGGGGCCGGGGCCGCGGCTGGGACGGGGGCTGGGGCTGCCCAGGGCCCCGCCCAGAGCGGGCTATGCTGTGCCTGTCCACCCCTTCCCTCTCCCTCCCTCCCTCTGCCTCCCCTCCCCCCGGTAACTGAATGGGTCTGAGCTGAGGCTGGGGTGCAGGCCTCCTCCCGGGTGGCCCAGACAGGCAGCTGCTCCCGGGTGGGTCCCGGAGCCGAGCCTGGGCGGGGGCGGGGGCGTGGTGTGGGCATGGGTGTGGGCATGGGCACGGGGATGGACGCCCTCCTGTGGGCACTGAGGCTGAGGCCTGGGCCCTGTCAGTGGGCACAGGGCGGCAGGCGAGGCGGGCGGCATGGACCCTTGCCGGCCCCGTAGGTGATGGCCGGGCCGCAGTGTGTGTGTCGGGGCTGCTGGGCCGATGGTGACGGGCACCGGCAGGGAGTGCCCTCCCTGGGCCCAGGGCGCTCCATGTCCATGCCCAGTGCCCCCGGACATGGGGGGCAGGAGCTGGGGTCTGGGTGTGGGCGGTGTGGCCGTGGCAGGGGCAGCCGGCCTGAGCTGCCCCCCGCCGGCCTGCGCCTCAGTCAGAGTTGCCCCAGCTTCCGTCTCTCCGGGGGATGAGGAGGGGCCGGGGGCCAGCGTCCCCCCTGCGCCCGGGCCGGTCCCTCCCCTGGGGGGTCCCCGGACGCCGTGGTGACCCCGCCCAGGGCTCTGGGTCCCCTTGGGAGCAGGGCATGGGGGACCCCCAGGACCCCTTCCCAGCCCCACCCCGTCTCGGAAGCGCCACTCAGACGGCCACTCGTGTCCTGTGACTCCTCTCCACCCACCCCACGCACGCACGAGCACACGCCTGATGGGGCTCTGGGACAGAGGACACCCCCCAGGGAGCCTTGTCACAAAGACCAGCCTCTGGGGACCCCCTCACATCCCACCACGGGCACAGGCACACGCACACATGCAGCTCGCACCCCGCGGCCATGCCTCCACTCCAGCCCCGCCCGCTCCGGCGCTGTCTGCGGGCCCCGGCGGCCCCCACCCCCAGCCCTCCCCGCGGGGTCTTCCTCTCTCTCCCGCCTTCGTGCCCCGGGATGAGCCGCAGGAAATGGTTCTCATACCTCAGACACACGGCCTCCCGCGGCGGCTGGTCTGGAAAGTATCCGGAGCCAAACGCGCGTCTGCCCCCAATTAGCGGGGGAGGTCCCGGGCCGCGGGGCCACGTCACTGCTTCGTGGGCCGCCCCCGCGGGCACCTGTGCGTGTGTGCGTGTGCGTACATGTGCGTGTGTGCGTGTGCGTGCATGTGCGGGCTCACCAACCGTGCCTGTGCCCGCGGTGGGATGTGAGGGGGTCCCCAGAGGCTGGTCTTTGTGACGAGGCTCCCTGGGGGGTGTCCTCTGTCCCAGAGCCCCATCAGGCCCTGGAAGGCCCCAGTCCTGGTCCCCCCCACCCCACCCCGTGTCCCAGCTCCGCTCGCCTGCTGTCAGCCCCCGTGGGGCCTTGTGTTCAGAGGTCTGGTTCTTGGGGTGTGGGGTGTGGGGTGCACAGGGCTCTGCAGAGTCCTCACGGGGTGGGGTGTTGATCAAGGCGCCCACGCTCTTCCCTGAGGCCTGTGCCCAGTACCCTCTCCTCCCGGGAGGGAGGGACTCTGAGGGCCGGGCTTGGGGTCCGGGACCCAGGGATTGGAGGGAGGGCAGAGCCAGCCTGCCCCCTGCTCCCAGACCCTCTGCCTACCCCCCTGGCAGCCCCCCCCCGCCCTGCAGTGGGCCCTCTGGCGGCACCCCCCTCACTGCTCCAGGTCCCTGTCCCCTGCCCTCCTGGGCCACCCGGGGACCCCGCTGGGCCAGGGCGGGGCTGAGGGTGGGCCGAGGGAGACGGCGGGTCCCGTGGGGGTGCTGAGGCCTTTCCCCCCGCAGACTGCCCGGCGGGGACGTTCGGCGTGAACTGCTCAGGTTCCTGCTCCTGCGGGGGCGCCCCCTGTGACCGGGCCTCGGGGCAGTGCCTGTGCCCCCCCGGGCGGACGGGGGACGACTGTGGGGCAGGTGAGTGGAGGGCTGGCTGTGGCCCCCTCGCTCCCTGGGCTGGACCACTCGGGGGCCCCGACCCAGGCCGTGTTCGCGGACCCCGGCCCTGGGCTGAGTGCGGGAGCCCTGACCCCAGGCCCGTCCAGAGGCCGTGGGGGCCCGCGCTGGGCCGGCCTGCATCCGGGGGTCGGGTCCGAGCTTACCTGAAGGCCGTGGCAGCAGAGGGGCTCCCCGAGGGCTGTGGTCCGCCCTCCTCGCTGTGTTCCCGCCCTTCTCCTGGCCTGGACGCCTGCCTCCTGCTGAGCCCCCTGGGCTTAGGGGGCGCCCTTGGGGACGGCACCCGCAGTCTGCACCCCGCAGCCCAGAAGGGCCGGGGGTCCCCGTCCTGTGCATGTTTGGGGTGTGGTGCTGAGCCCGGAGACTGAGGTGCCACGGGGGGTGGGGACCGGGGCTAGACTGTCCCGAGGGCCGCTGGGGGCTCGGCTGCCAGGAGATCTGCCCGGCCTGTGAGCACGGCGCCACCTGTGAGCCCGAGACCGGAGCCTGCCGCTGCCCACCCGGCTACACCGGCAGCCGCTGCCAGGACGGTGAGCGGCCGCCGCGCGCAGCCCCCGAGACCCGCGGCCCCCATTGCTCACCCTCCCCTCCCTCCCCTCCGCCCTCAGCCCCCCAGACCCGCGGCCCCCACCGCTCACCCTCCCCTCCCTCCCCTCCGCCCTCAGCGTGCCCCGCAGGCTGGTTCGGGCCCGGCTGCCGCATGAGGTGCTCGTGTGCCAACGACGGGCACTGCCACCCGGCGACGGGCCACTGCAGCTGTGCCGCGGGGTGGACCGGCCTCCGCTGCCAGAGAGGTAGGCGGCCCCGCTGGCATCCCTCCCCTGGGGGCTCCAGGCCCAGCACCTCCCTCCCTCCCCGTGCCCGCGGGCTCCGTTGGCCTGCGGTGACCGGGCGCCGTTGCAGCCTGTGACAGCGGCCACTGGGGCCCCGACTGCAGCCACACGTGCAACTGCAGTGCCGGCCGCGGGAGCTGCGACGCCGTCAGCGGCCGGTGTGTGTGCGAGGCCGGCTACCGGGGCCCGCGGTGCGAGCAGCGTGAGTCCTGCCCCCACGTGCACCCTCCCACACACACGCACACACACACACGTACACGCCCCACACGTGTACACACACCCACACACGTGCACAAGCACACACCAGCATCAGTCACACATGCACACGCATGAATGCATGCACACCGTGTACCAGATGCACACGTGTTGGGGAGCCTGGCCCCTCCCTCTTGCCCCCAGACAAGCAGGGGGTCTACTCCCCTGACTCCCCAGCTCCCCTCCACCCGCAGCAGGCTCACCGGGCAGCGCCAGGAGCTGTCAGCGAGGGGCACCGGGAGGGGGGGTGGCTGCTGAGACCACGGGTTCTGCTTCGGCGTCTGCCCTGGGCCTGGGGCAGGTGCTCCCACAAGCACCCCACAGGCCGCCCTGGGGCTCAGGCCCCGTCTGGGCAGGAGGGGCAGGGGCAGGGCGGGGGGTGAGTTGTGCCGGGGCAGGGAGGGGCTGCTCCGTCCACCAGCCCTAAGCCCATAGTCCCGGCCCGGGGATGGCGGAGGCCGGGCAGGACGGGGCGCGCTGTCCCCGCTGATGGCGGGGCCCTCTCTCAGGGTGTCCCCGGGCCGCGGGGGGGATAGGGGAGGGGACGGCGGAGGCCGGGCAGGACGGGGCGCGCTGTCCCCCCTGATGGCCGGGCCCTCTCTCAGGGTGTCCCCCGGGCCACTTCGGGCCGAGCTGCGGGCGGCGCTGCCGGTGTGAGCACGGGGGCTCCTGTGACCACGTCAGCGGGGCCTGCACCTGCCCCGCGGGCTGGCGGGGGACCTTCTGTGAGCGAGGTGAGCGGGGCGGGGTGGGGCGGGCCAGGGCGGGCGGCAGGGCGTGTGGACGGGCCGGTGACCTGGCCGCCTCCTCCCCCCACCCGCCGCCCCCCGCAGCCTGCCCCTCCGGCTTCTTCGGACTGGACTGCCGCCTCGCCTGTGACTGCGCGGCCGGGGCGCCATGCGACGTCGTGAGCGGCGCCTGCCTCTGCCCCGCCGGCCGCCAGGGCCCCCGCTGTGCCCAGAGTGCGTGAGGCCGCTGCCCGGGTGCTGCCCGGGGCGGGGTGCTGCCGGGGGCGGGGTGCTGCCGGGGGCGGGGGCGGGCGGTCTCTGCCAGACTGGCTCCCAGGGCCTGGCTGGCTGTCCGGAGTGCCCAGTGGCCACCTGGGCACACCGCTGCCCACGGAGGCCAGCACGTGGGCCCCTGTTTGTGGGTCCCTAAGGGATGCCCAGGCCAGAGGGGGCACGGGGGCTGGGGCACAGCTGCTCCTCCCAGGTCTGTCTCCCCGGCTGACCGCCCTCTCCCGCAGCCTGCCCGGCCCTCACCTACGGGCACAACTGCAGCCAGGCCTGCGCCTGCTTCAACGGGACCTCCTGCGACCCGGTGCACGGGCAGTGCCGCTGCGGCCCGGGCTGGACGGGGCCCAGCTGCCTGCAGGGTGAGCCGAGTCTGGGTGGTGCCCCTGCTTCTGGGTGCCAGGCTCACCCAAGGGGCGGCTGGGGAGGCTGGGCCCTGGCACCGGGGGAACGAGGGAAGGAAGGGGCCGCTCAGAACCCGGGGCCACGCCCTGCAGCCTGAGCCCCCACAGCTGGTTGGGGGTGCTGCAGCCTCGGGGGGCGCGGGGCCAGGTTGTCCTAGCAACAGTGTTGGACGAAGCCCTGCCCCTGGTCCGTGCGGGCTCCGGCTGGGCCTCCTGGGGGGAAGGGGGGCGCCCTGAGGCCCGGCCGTGGTGCTGCATACGCCCTCTCCCCAGCCTGCCCCTCGGGCCTGTTCGGCGAGGACTGCCGGCACGCCTGCCTCTGCCGGAACGGCGGCACCTGCGACCCCGTCTCCGGCAACTGCACCTGCGCCGAGGGCTGGGCCGGCCCCGCCTGCGAGCAGGGTGAGCCCAGGGCAGGAGGGCACCCTAAGGGCCCCTGTGCCGCCCCACCCTCTGCGGCCAGAGCGCCCCGCCTGGGGTGGGGGTGGGGCAGCGTCTGGCGTGAGGCCTGGGCCTGCCTGTGACCAGCTCGCACCTCTCCGTCCTGGGGCCGGGGATCTGAGGCTCCGGGAGCAGAGGCATGCGGGGGCGGGGGGGGCGGACGGGAGGTAGGGGGGAGCAGGGGGGTCACGGCTCTGCCCAGGTGGCGCCCTCACCTGTGCCCGCCCGCAGAGTGCGGGCCCGGGCGCTTCGGAGCCGGGTGCCAGCGCAGCTGCGGGTGCCTCCACGGTGGCCTCTGCGACCCACACACCGGCCGCTGCCTCTGCCCCGCAGGCTGGACGGGGGACGCGTGTCAGAGCCGTGAGTGGGCCGGGCCGGGGCGGGCTGGATGGGGACGCGTGTCAGAGCCGTGAGTGGGCCGGGCCGGGGCGGGCTGGACGGGGGACGCGTGTCAGAGCCGTGAGTGGGCCGGGCCGGGGCGGGCTGGACGGGGACGCGTGTCAGAGCCGTGAGTGGGCCGGGCCGGGGCGGGCTGGACGGGGACGCGTGTCAGAGCCGTGAGTGGGCCGGGCCGGGGCGGGCTGGACAGGGGACGTGTGTCAGAGCCGTGAGTGGGCCGGGCCGGGGCGGGCTGGACGGGGACGCGTGTCAGAGCCGTGAGTGGGCCGGGCCGGGGCGGGCTGGACGGGGGACGCGTGTCAGAGCCGTGAGTGGGCCGGGCCGGGGCGGGCTGGACGGGGACGCGTGTCAGAGCCGTGAGTGGGCCGGGCCGGGGCGGGCGCAGCGGACGGGCAGCGTCCTGCAGGGCGGGTGCGTCCGAGCCGCCGGGCCCGGCCCAGCCCTGCCTATCCCTGCAGCCTGTGCCCAGGGCACCTTCGGGGCTGGCTGTGAGGAGCGCTGTGCCTGCCGGCGGGGTGCCGCCTGCCACCACGTCACCGGGGCCTGCCTCTGCCCGCCGGGCTGGCGGGGCTCCCGTTGCGACAGTGGTGAGCCGGCCCGGCCAGCACCGGGGGCGGGGGGGCGGTCACCGGGAGCCCTCGGGCCGGTCCTGCCCGGCTCCCCACCCAGCCCCGCCGTGCCCCCGCAGCCTGCCCGCCCGGGTGGTTCGGAGAGGCCTGTGCCCTGCGCTGCCAGTGCCCGCCGGACGCCGCCTGCCACCACGTCACCGGGGAGTGCCGCTGTCCCCCGGGCACCACCGGGCCGGGCTGCGAGCAGAGTAGGTGACCTGGAGGGTGGGCCTGGGGGGGCTCAGTCCCTCCTCAGGCTCGGGCCGCCGTCCCCGGAGCCGGGCCCCAAAACCTCGTGCCAAGAGGGGCTTCAGGGTGACGGGTGTCTGCTCCCCAGCCTGCCCGCCCGGCACCTTCGGGGAGAACTGCGGGCACAGGTGCCAGTGTCCTAGCGAGAACCAGACCTGCCACCCGGCCTCCGGGGCCTGCGTGTGTGCCCCGGGCCACCACGGGCCCGGCTGCCGGCAGCGTGAGTGCTGGGCCTGTGCCGGGCGGCGGCTGGCAGGGGGGAGGGCAGGGATGCGGGGAGACCCAGCCCTTCACCCCGGCATTCGTGCCTCCCCCCCCCCCCCCGCAGGGTGCCCCCACGGGCGCTTCGGGTCCAGCTGTGAGCACCGGTGCGGATGCCTCAATGGCGGCTCCTGCGACGCGGCCACGGGCTCCTGCCACTGCCCCCCGGGGGTCCTGGGCCCCAACTGCAGCCTCCGTGAGTGGTGGGGGGGTGAGCGGGGGGCACCTGCCACTGCCCCCCGGGGGTCCTGGGTCCCGATTGCAGCCTCCGTGAGTGGTGGGGAGTGGCCGGGGGGCGGGGGGCTCCTTCTGAGCTTCGGTGGGTGGGGCCCCCCTTCCCCTCCCCCCAGTCTGCAGGGAGGGCAGCGTCCCGCCCACCTGCCTCCCTGGCCCTCCCCTCTCCTAGGCTGGGAGCTAGGGTGTCCCTGCAGGCTGTGTGCTGTGCCCCCGCCCCCCGCCCCCATCATGCCCCCAGGGTGGTGCTCCGCCGCGCAGAGGCCAGCGGGCATCCTGCCGAGAACAGGGCGTTCCCCTCAGTCATGTGGGACTTTCCGCCCGTCTGCAGTGCCGTCTGGGGTGCCATCTGGGTGCTGTCTGGGGTGCCATCTGGGTGCTGTCTGGGGTGCCATCTGGGTGCCGTCTGGGGTGCCATCTGGGTGCTGTCTGGGGGTGCCTGCCGATGTGGGGGGCAGTGAGTCACTGTGGCCGCGGAGCAGGCTGGGCTCGGGGCTGGGAGGTGCCCGAGCCGGAGGGGGCAGAGGAGGGGGGGCAGGCAGTCTGCTCTGTCTGGGTGGCTGGTGGATGGAGACTTCGCCCTGCCCCCCGCCCCTGCCCCAACACGGTGGAGTGAGGGGTCAGCCGGGGCGCCCCCCTTCCCTCCGCAGCCTGTCCCCCAGGCCGGTTTGGCGCCGGCTGCTCCCACGTCTGCAGGTGTGGGCCGGGGGCGACCTGCGACCCTGCGACGGGCACCTGCCTCTGCCCCCCGGGGAGGACCGGCGCCCGCTGTGAGCTCGGTGCGTGCCCTCCTGCTGCCGGTGCCCAATGGCTCCTGGGGCAGAGCTGGGGTCTCTGTCAGGTTCACACTGTGGCCTCTGCAGAACCCACCTCCCGCACAGTCAGTGGGCCGCCCAGCCTTCCCTCCCACGGCCCGGCCTAGCCACCAGGCTGCCGTCCACATGCTGTGTCCATGGGGCCGAGCAGGGTGTCCAGTCCCGTGGCAGGAGGGCCCGGTGAGGAGGGAGCAGCCTCCTGCCGACGTGCCCTGGGAGTGGGGTCCCCTGGGAGTGGGGTCCCCTGGGAGTGGGGTCCCCTGGGAGTGGTGGGCCTGGAGCACAGGCCTTGGTGGAGAAATGGGGTGGCCCTGGGGCTCACGCCCTCGATGGCATGCAGGTCCCAGGGCCATACCCACAGCGCCGGGCAGGCCTGAGCCCCTGCCGCCCTCTGGTCCTCAGAGGGCTGGTGCCCCCTGGTTTGGCGGAGGGTCCCCAGCCCCAGACCTGGCTGCAGCCGGGCCTCGTCCTCACCCCCCAGAAGCAGGGCAGCGGGGGGCCAATCAGATGGGAGCAGAGTGCCACCGCCTCCAGGAAGGCTCCCGGCCCTCCGGCCCTTCCCCTGAGGGGCCTCAGCCCTGGGTCGGGATGGCGGAGGGGCAGGACAGGTGTGCCTGTGCGGCCGGGCTGAGGGGCACTGGGAGATGGTGGAATGGATTGTGGCTGGTGGGGACGGTCCTCAGCGTGTCTGTCCGGCCCGGGCCGCAGCACCAACGGTGTGTGTGTGTGTGTGTGTGTGTGTGTGTGTGTCCCGTCTCTAGAGTGTCCCCAGCACCGGTTTGGCGCGAGCTGTGAGCACCAGTGTGCCTGCCAGCATGGCGGCCTGTGTCACCCGGCCGACGGCAGCTGCTCCTGCGGCCTGGGCTGGACGGGCCCGCACTGCGAGCTGCGTGAGTGCCCGCGGCCGGGCGGGGCTGGGCGGCCGGGCGGGGGCTGGGCAGCTGGGCGAGTGGGGGGCCAGGCGGCTGGGTGGGCGGCTGGGCGGGGGGCGGGGGGCCTGGGCTGGGGGCCTGGGAGGCCGGGCGGGGGCCTGGGCGGTGGGTGGCCGGGTGGGCAGGGGGCCTGGGCGGCTGGGCGGGGGGCAGGGGGCCTGGGCAGCTGGGTGTGGGGCCGGGCGGGGGCCTGGGCGGCTGGGGGGGGGGGCTGGATGGCTGGGCGGGGGGGCCGGGTGGGGCGCCAGGCGGGGCCTGGGCGGTCGGGCGGGGGCTGGGCGGGAGGCGGGGGGCCTAGGCGGGGGGCTGGATGGCTGGGCGGGGGGCCGGGCGGGGGGGCTGGGAGGCCGGGCGGGCGGAGGGTCGGCTCCCGGGTCATCGTGCTGCCCGCCCAGGGCCCACCCGCCGCTCTCTGCAGCCTGCCCCGCGGGGCGCTACGGCGCCGCCTGCCGCCTGGCCTGCTCCTGCCTCAACAACGGCTCCTGTGAGCCCGGCTCGGGCGCCTGCCGCTGCGGCCCCGGCTTCTACGGCCCTGCCTGCGAGCACGGTGAGCGGCCGGCCCGGCACCCTCCCTCCTGCGGGATCGGCTCGCCTGGGCTCCGGGCCCAGGGGACTGGGGTCATGTCGGAGCCCGTGGACTCCCCGGAGCCCAGTACAGGGGAGCGGGGGGAGCCCAGACCCCAGCCCTTTGCACACCGGGTAAACTGAGGCAGGCCTCTCACCCGGTTTCCCCAGCCTGTCCCCCTGGCTTCCACGGGCTCGGCTGCCAGGGGCTGTGCCGGTGCCAGCACGGAGCCCCCTGCCACCCCGTCAGCGGCCAGTGTCTGTGTCCCGCCGGCTCCCAGGGCCAGTCCTGCGAGAAGGGTGAGTGCCCCGCCCCCGCCGCCCGTCGGTGCGGGAAGGAGAGAGCTGAGTCTGCCCCCCCCCCAGGGTGTGAGCCGGGCTGGTTCGGAGCGGCCTGCGGGCAGCGGTGCACCTGTGAGGGAGGCGCCGCCTGTGACCCCGTCTCCGGCCGCTGCCTCTGCCCCCCCGGGCGCACGGGGGCCGCCTGTGAGCTCGGTGAGTCTGCGGTCCCTCCGGGGGGCGCCCTCTGCTCCCAGCTCCCGCCGGGTCAGCTGTCAGGGCCGCCCGCCCTCAGGCCGCCTGCGGGTGTCCGGGTGCCCCGTGCCCCGGGAGGTGGGAGGAGACCCCGACCTTCCCCCACGGAGGCCGGGATGGGCAGGGCCGCCCTGTTGGTGGTCTTGCTGTGGGGGCACCGTGACCGCCAGGCCCCCGGACAGGGAGGGGCCAGGCAGTGGGTCTGGACAGGTGCTGGTACCCGGAGAGCCCACAGGGCCGGGCCCCAGGACCCCCCGAGGGCGGCCAGCGGGCGGGCGGCTGGTCTCCGGCCCAGCTCTCCCCTCCCCGCAGACTGCAGAGCTGGCTTCTTCGGGCCGGGCTGTGCCCTGCGCTGTGACTGCGGGGGCGGGGCCGACTGCGACCCCGTCAGCGGCCGGTGTCACTGCATGGACGGCCACACGGGGCCCACCTGCCGCCAAGGTGAGCCAGCTCGTGGGAGTGACCAGGGACCCTGTGCCCCGGCCCCGCCCCGGCCCAGGCCCCTCCCCGCGCGCGGTGCCCACCGAGCCTGGTGGCCTGGGGTTCCCGTGGCTTCTGAAGGGCAAAGTGTAACCCTGCGGCCCCAGCAGCCCCGGGCGGGCAAGGGCAGGCTCCTCCCACCGAGGGCCAGGCCTGGTGCTATGGCGGCACCTGGTGGTCAGGCGTGTTACTGCACTAGAGGGCCAGACAGCCTTGGGCAGCCTCCAAGGTTGAGGGGCTGGGGTGCTGCCTGCAGAGGCCCCTTGGGAAGACGGACACTGTGTGTGTGCGAGGCCGGAGCCCCCGCTTCGGACGGCACCTGCTAGTTCTGTGGTGAAACCTCCCCTCCCCCCATCCAGCCCGAAGTCCCGTCTCCCAATCCTCCGTGCTGCCTGCACAGGGCCGTCCGGGAACACTCATTTGGGGGGTGGGGGGAGAGGCCCCCCGTTTGCCTGGGGGTGGGGCACTAACGGGAGTGGGTCTGTCTGCCTTCAGGTGGGCCCCCCCAGCTCCCAGGGACCCCGACCCCAGCCCTGGGCCCAGGTAAGGGCTGATGATGTTTGGGGTGGCTGGAGTGTCGGCGGACGGAGGCGGAGGCGGGAGGGGTGTGGGCGCAGGTGTGACTGAGCCTCAGAGAACAGCCTGGGGGCAGCGGGGAGGGGAGGCCGAGCTGGGGAGCAAGGGTGCGTGATGCCCCATCTGGCACTGACACCCCCCCCCTGCCCCCGTCCCCGTCCCTGGCAGCCTCCCAGGCCGCCCCGCACAGACCGGCGCCCGGGCCCCGCCGCCGGGCCGAGGAGCACTAGCAGCAGCGTGCTGCGTCCGGCGCCGCCAACAGGACCCCGGGCTCGGAGCTCGCGGAGGGACACGGGGGTCAGGACGGCAGCCCCCCGGCTTCCGGGCTGTGGACACTGTGGCCGCTGCAGGGCCTGCACGGTGGCCTGGCAGCAGGAGGCTCCGCCTGGGCAGCTCTGGAGCGAGCGGACTGGCCTGGCTGAGGGCCCGCCCACCCCCGGGGGCACCGCAGGCCTGGTGGGGACCGCGGGCCGGGGCGGCTGCAGGTGCCGGAGGGCGTGGGCCTGCCCTCCGGCGGGCTCTCTGGTGCTACGCCCGGGACTGCGGCCCGGACGGTCGCGGCGTATTTATATGACGGTATTTATGGGCGGTGGGTGTGCCCGCCACACCCCGGGCGCTGCGAGGTGCCTGGCTCCTGCCGCCCCCGGAGGCCCGGACTCAGGACTGCGGGGCGGGGGCCCGGGGCGCGGGCACCTTGTGAGACCCAGGAAGCTAAGAAAGGAGCTGCTTTCTGAGCCTGTGTGTGCGCTCTCTGTGCGGCTCCGAGCGGAGGGGCCCGGGCGCTGTTCTCAATGCTGAAGGAGAGTCTGAAATCGAATCTGATGTCCGTAAACGCCCGCAGCACAGCCCCGGGTCCCGATGGTGCCTGGAGGACAGTGTGTGTACGCATGCGTGTGTGAACATGTGTGCATGCATGTGTGCATGTGTGTGCAGGGGCCATGAGCCAGTCGCACTCTCCAAACAACCTAGTGAGAGAACCAGCAGCTGAGAGCCCTGCCCTGTGCAGTCACAGGAGCAGGAGGACGAGGGAGGGGGGGGAGGCCAAGTGACGGGGCGGGACAGGCTGGGAAGAGGCGAAGGGTCTTCCTCCCACACCCCCTGGGGGCTGTCTCCTCCGGGAGGCGGGAATATCTCGGAAGAGGGAGGAAGCCTTAAGGTAAGAGGTGACAAAGGACCCAGCACGGCCCAGGCGGGCGTTCCCTGGGAGGGCACACCTGGTCACACGGACACAGGGACATGGCACACGCGGTGAGGCTGAGGTCACAGAGCAGGAGTCAGTGTTTCCAGGAAAGCATCACGAGACACACACACACACACACACACACACACAGACACACACACGGGCGCGGGCGTGGGCACAGCGATGGCAGTGGAGCAGGTGAAAATCGGTCGCCCGGGGGCTTTCTCTCCAAAGTCCACGCCGCCAGGCAAAGGGACACGCGCAGTGAGGCCTCTGCGTAAGCGCTCACACGCTACACTGTGTGCTGATAGTCATGCCACATTCATGTACCCACACAGTCACATGAGTCCATACACTCTACACTCAGAACATTTCTCCGAAGACGAATAAAAAAAAACTCTAGCAAGATTGTTGATCGTTTGAATGTCAAGCGAGGAGAAATGTACAGAAAGAACATTAACGGCCGACCCCCCAGGGCGTGATACTGAAGACGGAACATCGGCAGCCGTGTGCCGGGATCTTCGGGAACGGGGCATGGCTGTGTTTGGGGGAAACACGAGAGGCCGTGGCACTGCGGCCCCCCCAGGCCGTGGCACTGCGGCCCCCCCAGGCTGTGGCACTGAGGCTCCCCCAGGCTGTGGCACTGAGGCTCCAAAGCCACGCTCCTCCGCTGACTGCCAGGCCGGCACGGAGGGCAGGGGCTGGCTGCCGCCCTCCCCGGGGCTGGGAGACAGAGGTTTTCGGGCGAGTGACCCAGCACAGGGACAGCACGCAGGCCGCCCCGCCTCCGGCACGTGGGGGCTCCTGTGGCCGGCGCGGCCCAGCTGTGCGTGGAAACAGGTGTCACACCAGCTCTTTAATGTCCCGGAGAGCAGTCACAGTGCATGCCGGCCCACACAGTCCCCGCCCCACCCTCCTCTGGGGGCAGTAGCCCAGGTGCGAGGTCTGTGCACACAGGCACGAGGGGGCAGGAGGTGGGCAGCCACGCCAGCTTGTTCTCAGGGTCCCTCCACGTCGTGGTGGCACAGTTCTGAGTGCTCGGGGCGGGAAGCCTGGTGGGAGCTGGGGCGGGGGCCGTGCAGAGGCCACGGCCGCTGGGCTCCTCCCGGGAACGGGCCAGGGTCAGGGCTGCCTTGGCCCCAGGAGCCGGTCTGAAGCCACGGCTGCAGGCTCGGTCCTCGGGGAGGTCCAGGGCGTAGGCTCCTGGGACGGGTCAATGTGCCCGGGCCCGGCCCAGCGCTGGCGGGCGGAGTGCGGCGGAGCCCGGCGGGCGGGCGGGCGCTACACGTCCGTCTCCACGCGCAGCCGCTCCATCCGGCGCACGTTGCCCTCCACGGCCACGTGGCTGGTGATGCTCTGGATGAAGTCCTCCGGGAACCAGCCCGTCTCGCCGTCCCGCAGCCGCTCGCCGAAGAGCCAGCCTGGCCAACGCGGGCAGTGAGGGCGGGGCCTGGCACCCGGAGGGCCTGGAGCCCCCCCGCCGCCTCCCCGGAGACCCCGCCGCCTCTCCCGGGCCCCCCCCTCCTCCCCCGGGGCCCCCCCCCCGCCTCCCCCGAGGGCCCCCCCCCGCCTCCCCCGGGGCCCCCCGCCGCCTCCCCGGGGCCCCCCCTCCGCCTCCCCCGAGGGCCCCCGCCGCCTCCCCCGAGGCCCCCCCCGCCTCCCCCGGGGCCCCCCGCCGCCTCCCCCGGGGCCCCCCCCGCCTCCCCCGAGGGCCCCCGCCGCCTCCCGAGGGCCCCCCCCCCGCCTCCCCCGGAGCCCCCCGCCGCCTCCCCCGGAGCGCCCCGCCCCCTCCCCCGGAGCCCCCCCCCCCGCCGCCTCCCCCGGAGCCCCCGCCGCCTCCCCTGAGGGGCCTTCACAAGATCTCGGGTTCCCACCAGCTCTGCCAGCCCCTGTGGGGGTCCCAGCAGCAGCGGAGCCCCCACTGAGGACACAGCTCTGTCCTGCACCTCGGGGGCGTCTTGGTCCCAGCCTGCCGTGAGCAGTGACCTCTGCTGGGGGCCAGGGCTGCTGCCATGCCAGTGTGGCCAGACCCTTGTCCGCCCGCCCAGGGTCCAGCTTGCCTGCCCCCCTCTTCCCTCCCTGCCACACTCCCCCTCCTCACCGTCCTCCTGCACCCCCCCCTGCCCTCCCTGCCACGCTCCCCGGCTCTGACACCCTCCCCCTCCTCACCGTCCTCCTGCTGCAGTCTGCCCTCCCTGCCACACTCCCTTTTGTACGCCCTCCCCCGTCCTCACCGTCCTCCTGCCCCCCTCCCCTCCCTGCCACACTCCCCCGTCCTCACCCTGTCCTCTGCAGTCTGCCCTCCCTGCCACACTCCCCCGTCCTCACCCTGTCCTCTGCAGTCTGCCCTCCCTGCCACACTCCCCTCTGTGCGCCCTCCCCCTCCTCACCGTCCTCCTGCTGCAGGACCAGCACCACGTCCGCCTGCTGCAGGGAGAGCTCGTCCCCCTGCTTGGCGAAGTAGGCCTTGGTGACCTCCACCTGCGGCAGGTCTGCGGACAGAGGCCGGCGTGAGGGACTGTCCTCGGGGAGGGTGGGCCCTGACAGCCCAGGGCCCAGGTCTCCTCTGGCCAGAGCCGGCCCTCCCCACAGCGGGACAGGCTGCTTTCAGGGTCCAGGGGCCCGCCCGCAGGGGGCGCTCCCAGCTTCAGGGGGCGGGGTGGGGCGGGGCGGGAGGAAGGGGTGTGTCCCCACCAGCTCCGGGGCTCCGGGCACCACAGGGGGGGAGGCCCCGAAGGCCCCCCCAGGGTCAGGCTGCGGGGTGGACGGAGGCACTGACGGAGAGTACCTCCCCCCTGCCCGCCCGCCCCCAGGCCTGGAGGGGGAGCTGCGGGCCAGCTGGGGGGGGGGGGGGGGGAGAGGGGTGTGTGTGTGCGGGCGCTCACCTCCCTTGTTGGCCAGGCCCAGCCACTGCTGCTCCCGGTGGGTCAGCGCTGTGATCCAGCGGGCGCGGTCACTCCTGGGGGCCGAGCGTGAGGGTGCCGAGTGTGAGGGTGCCGAGACTGTTGCCGCCAGCCCCACCCCCACCCCCACCCCAGTGTGGCACAGACAGGATGGGGGCACGCGGCCTCCAATATGGTCTGCGTGCTGCCCCACACCTGCCCGGGTCCGAGCCAGGGGCAGCAGCCGCCCTCCCCCTCCTCACCGCCCCCCCCCCCCCCCCCCGCCTCCTCGCCAGGCCCTGCGCCCCTCCCTGCCTCTTGTGAGCTGCTGTCTGACCGGAGCCTCAGCTTCCCGCCGGGAGGGGGAGCGCACCGGGGGGGGGGGGGGGGGGGAGGACCGTCCGCTGGGCTCCCTCAGCGCACCGAGTCCCCGCCCCCTCCAGCCCGCTGGCCTCCGCTGCTCCAGGCCACGGCCTCCTGCCCTGGGGCCTGCACCGCGGCGGCGCCTCTGCTGGAGCCTGGGCCCCAGGCTTCCTCCCCTCCGGCCCCTGCCCCTCTCCTGCCCGTCCTCCCACCCCTCACCCCTCACCCCTCAGCTGCTCGTCCCTGCACCTGGGGTGCCCCCGCAGAGCAGCGTCAGGGCTGGGGCGGGCAATGCCGTCCTCCGGTCACACGGCCCTCCCCCAGGCAGCCCCGGCTTACGCGGAGTCGGAGGACAGCAGGATGCGCTCCTGGCGGCCCTCGCTGTTGTGCAGCAGCGTCACCTGGAAGGGGTGCGGCACCGAGGAGCTGCGGTTGCCGCCGCCGGCCGGGGGGAGCTCCGTGGCCTCCAGCTTGTGGACCTGGAGGTGGTCCACGTGGGCGTAGTCCTGGACCACGAAGCTGTCCTCGCTGTGGAGGGGGGAGGGGCAGGGTCTGTGGCCGCCGGCCGCCGCCCACCAGGCCCCTCAGCGCGGGGGGGGTGGGGGGCGCCGGGAGGGTGCGCTCTCGCTGCCTCCCCCCCACACCTGGAGAACGGCAGCCACAGGGTGCTGGTGGCTGGGCGGGCAGGCCAGGTCTGCACACAGCCAGAGCCGGAGCCACATAGCCGGAGCCACGGCGCCCGGGTCCCCTGTGGGGGGTGGGGTGGCGCTGAGCACCCCTGGAGCTGCAATGGTCCTTGTGGAGACCCGGCCGCTGCCATGGGCCGGCCGGCTGGGCAGGGTCCTGTGTGTGCCCCCACTCAGGCCGGCTCCCCCTGCGTCCTCGTGGTCTCCAGCCCACTCCTGGCCCTGAGGCTGCAGCCCGCCCACCTCCCATGGTGCACAGCCCAAGTCCCACAGCCCACGGCCCACGGCCCACAGCCCACGGCCCATGGTCCACGGCCCCCAGTCCATAGCCCCCCACCCACGCCGCATGCACGGCCCACGCCCCACGGCCCACGCCCGTGGCGCAGACCGGCCCGCGGGGAGGGGCCCACCTCTTCCTCTTGGTGACCACCAGCACATCGTTGAACAGGAACAGGTGGCACGTGGGCCGGCTGGCGAGCTTCCGGAACAGCCCGGTCTCCTCCACCACGAGCAGCTCCCCGCGCTTCAGCAGCCAGCGGGAGGCGGAGATCAGCGGGAGGGACTGGGGACACACAGACAGACGTCACGCCCTGGGCCCAGGCGGCCAGGCCGGCAGCTGCTGGTGGGGGCCGACCCCAGGGCTGCCAGGAGAGGCCTCCCGGCCGCCGGTGAAGGGCCATCTACCATGGAGGCCCCCCGGGCACAGCGGGCGTGCCCTGGGCCGCCTACCTTGACTTTGCCGAAGTCCAGCTGCGTCTGCAGCGTGCACATCTGCTCCATGCGCTCCATCTTGTGGGCCCCCTCGTTGCACTGCTTCACCAGCTGCGGGGCGGGTGGGGCGGGCAGGGCGGTGGGCAGGCTGCACCCCAGGGCCCGGCGCTGCCCCCTGGCTGTCCTGTCCCTGCCCTGCCCGGAGCTTGACGGCTGTGTGCGAGCTCCACGCCCTCTGGGCCTCCGTCTCCCCACGGGCGCCACGGGGAGCCTGGGGCGGACAGTATCCAGACACAGTGTCCCGCCGGGCCCCCGGGGCCTCTGCTCTCGGGGTGGGGGTCCCCCTCACCTTGTTCATGGCTTTGAAGGCGCGGCTGGCCGCCTTGTACCTCTCGGGGTGGCCCTGGGTCTTGAGGCAGAGTGTCTGCGGGGAGACGGCAGGTGAGGGGGCACCAGGCACCTCCTGTCCCTGGCTCAGCGGTCTGCGTGCGGGAGGCCCCCTCCCAGCACCAGACCTGGGTGGGGGCCAGGAGGTTGGGGCTCCTGCCGGGCTCCCCTGGGGGACACAGTGCCCACCCGGCTCAGCCAGGCCAGGCCGGTGGGGGCCCTGGAGTGAGTGCCCCCAGGACCCGTTCCTTTCCGTCCTGTAACCTTCGTCTAGCCAGGGGCCCAGAGCCTCTGTTCCTACTCTCCCAGAATGCCCCGGGGGATGTCCCCTCTGGCCTGGACAGTGGACCGCCTAGCACAGGGCCACATGCTGCCTCAGGAGCATAGCCGGGCTCCTGCCACGTGTGTGTTCACATGTGCATACATGCCTTTCACCCTCACATGCCCCTCTTTCTCTTGAGCCAACATCTCAGAGACACAAGCCACTCCAGGAGCCCCTCTGAGCCCCTCCCCGCACCCGGGACAACGGGCTGGGGGGTGCTCGGAGGAGGCGCCAAGGCCCAGGACCGACGCCGGCAGGGGTCTGGGAGACGCGGGTAAGACGCATCCACGTGGTCACGTCCAGCACAGGGCCGGGTCCCGGCAGAGACCGTTCTACGGTGACGGAGACGATGCCGGGACCACGTCGCCATGGAGACTAAAGCCCTTACCATTCCCCTCGTCCCTGTCACTCACAGGTGCCGGGTGGAGGAGGAGCAGGTGGAGGAGGAGGTCCAGCGTGAGCCCCAGAGCCCGGTGCCCCCTCCCCTCTGGGGCCCGGGGTCCCCTCCCCCCCGCGCCCCCTCCCCCCGGGCCCCGGCGCCCCCTCCCCCGGGCCCGGCCGTGCTCACGTCGGTCAGCAGGGGCAGCCGGGTGACCCTCTGCATGGGGAGGATGAGGAAGGAGATCATGGGCAGCCCGCCGCACGCCGGCCGCCGCTCGATCTCCCGGAGGGCGTCCCGGAAGGCGGCGTTGCTGCTCCTGGGGAGCGGGCGGGGCGGGGGGGGGGCGGTCAGAACCGGACGCCGGCCGGAGCGGGCCGCCCCCGCAGCCCGCAGCCCCGCGCTCACGTGAGCCTCTGCAGGGCGCGCTGCTGGTAGACCTCGTTGGAGCAGTAGGCCACGTAGGGGTGGAAGTGCCGCTCGGCGTGCTCCTCCAGGATGTCGCTGATGTCCTCCACGCACACCTGCGCCTTGTGCCGCCGCTCCAGGGCCTCGAAGAACCTGCTCCGGGGCGAGGACCGGGCTGACTGCCCACGCATGTGTGAGCGCACACGCACACGCACACGCACACACACACACACACACGCACACACCTCCACACACAAAGGCACATGTGCGAAACACATACAGACAACACACATATACTACACACACACGAAACACACAAACACATGCATGTGCACACACGCCCAGCTCAGCTCCAGGGCAGCATGGAATGACTGGGCACAGACCCTGGGCCAAAGCCAAGGCCACGCCCTCCGGCTCGGCGGGAGGTGCGGCCCCGGGACGCTGGCGGCAGGACCGAACTCCCCCCGGATCCACTCCCGGGACGTAGTTAGAGGCCCAGGACCTGCCTCCAGCCCGGCACCGCCCAGCTCAGAGCAGTGCCCCCGGCAGGCTCCCCGAGGTGACAGCCACACCCGATCCTCCTGGGGGTCCCCAAGCTCGGTGCACCCTGGCAGGGGTGAGGATGCCTGAGCCAACGTGGTCGGGGGGGGGGACTGGCCAGGCTCTGCCCTCACAGGCAGCCGCTGCCCTGGGCTGGGCCGGCAGGTCACTGCTCCACAGGCTCTGCTGCAGCAGGTGCTGGACCCCAGGCCCCACACCTCCCCAGCCCACACCTCCCCGGCCCCACACCTCCCCGGCCCCACACCTCCCCGGCCCCACACCTCCCCGGCCCCACACCTCCCCAGCCCACACCTCCCCAGGCCTGGCCATGGCAGCCGAAGTCCCTCTCTGGGCCGGGCCACGGCCACACCCGTGCAGCGTCTTTCTCTCTCAGTCCCTGAGCTGGGCCAGCCCGGAGAAGCCCTGCATGGAGATAAGTTGCTGGCTGACCGCAGAGGGCAGAGGGCAGAGGGCAGAGGGCAGAGTCCCAGAGCTCAGATCTGCACTGCGACCTCCGGTGGCCTGCACCCCTCATCACCGAGTAACCAGCTGGGCCGCAGCCCTACAGCTCCCCCCGGGGGAGCGGGAGCTGGTACCCAGACAGGGAGGTGGGTCCAGTCAGCCCCCCAGGACTGCGGCCGGCTCCACCGGGAGGAAACGGGCCCCCACCCACCAAGGGCCCCTGGGAAGACGGGGCCAGCTCTGGCTGCCCTGGCGAGGCCAGTGAGGGGGGCAGGGCAGGGAATGGGCCTCGGCCCGGTCCCTCAGGCCCCTCACAGGCCCGGCCTGCCCCCGCCACAGGGACCAGGGTCCCTTTTCGCAGGACGTTCTGAGGCTGACGGGCAGCCGGCAAATGGCAGTGTGTCCAGAAAGATGGGGACCACCCCCAGCCCCAGGATGACACACAGGCACAGGCAGGCAGCAGCCCCTGGGGGCATTCTGGAAGGTTCTGAGAAGGGGCTGGGAGGTCTGAGATGGCCTGAGCCATTGACCAGAGCAGCCGATCCCCGGGGAGGCCGCGTGAATGGCCACAGAGCATCCCTGGACTGTGCCCGCCACGGGAGTACACACACAACTGCTGCCCACATATGTGCACACACATGCTCGCACGCGTGCGCACACACACACACACACACACACAAGGTGTGTTCACATACACACATGCAAACAGCTGCTATCCCACACACGCACACATATGCATGTACTCACACATGCACATATACCTGCTACAACACATGGGTACCCACTTGTACACGTGTGCATGCACCCACACAACCCCACACATGCAAACAGTTGCTACCTCACATACATGTATGCACTCACATACATGCACACATACCTGCTGCTGTGCGTGTGTACCCACACGTGCACATGTGCACGTGCACACACAGCCCCACGCTGGCCCGCAGCGGCACGCCCAGCCCCTCCCCCACCTCCTGCCCTGCAACCAGAGCCGGGGCGGCACCAGACACCCGGAGGAACATGACCCGGTGCGAGGAGAGGCCACCCCCCTCCCGCCCTGTGGGCGCCTCACGCCCGGCCAGGCAGCCTCTGGGCCCGGGGCCCTGGTGGGCACGTGCCTGTCACTGGACAGAGCCATGTCCCAGGGAGGTGTCCCCTCTGACCCTCAGGGGATGGGGCAGGGTCCCAGGACACCCACCGTCTGCGCTCAGCGCTCCCGGGCCACTCTCCGGCCTCAGGGCCCAGGGGGTTCTCACTCTCCCAGTCCGAGGGGGTGTGCTCCGGACACGCGGTGGGTTGTGGGGGCGGATGGTGGGTTGTGAGGGGCGGGCAGCGGGCTGTGATGGGGTGGGCGGTGGGTGTCGGAGCGGGGGTGCAGCTCACCGCTGGCTGGCGGCCTGCACGTCCAGGATGTTGGAGAAGAGGTGGTGGTGCTCTGTCTGCGTCATGGTGGCCCGCAGCTCCCGGCACTGCAGGAACTCGGCCACCAGGATGCCCAGGCTGTGCTGGTAGGAGAACTCGGACGTCAGGATCTCGAAGATGGCCTGGGGGCGGGGCGGAGAGTGGACTGGAGGAGCCGTGCCAGGGCAGCCTGGACACACACACGCACACCCCCCCACACACACACTCATGCATGTACACACACACACACACACTCATGTACACACACATGTACACTCATGTACACACACATGTACACTCATGCGCACACACACACACTCATGCACACACACACACACACACACACACAAGCGGCTGCCCAGGGCGGTCTGAGCCGAGCGCTCAGGGCGGGGCAGGGGGGAGGTGACCAGCCCTGGTGGGATGAACACGCAGCCAGGGGGCCGGGACCCCGACTCCTAGGTCTGCCCCTGGCTCGGCCCAGTAGGAGCTGAGACACAGGCCAGGGGAAGCAGTCGCTGCCCCAGCACTGCCCCACCTGCCAAGGGCATCAGCCATCGCCCTGGTGTCTGGCCCAGGAGGTGGTGGGGGCGGGGGGCCGGCAGGCGGGCAATGTCACCATGGCCGCTGCCCCCTTCCCGCACGGTGAGGCTGGACACAGGGCTGCCCACCGAGCCGCTCACCTCCTGCCTCTTGCGCTCCTCAGCCGGCAGCGTGTCCAGGACGCCCGACTCCACCACCTGCGGGCACAGGCCTGGGTCAGGGGCCACGTGTCCCCAGTCCTCCCTGCCGGCCGGGGCCGCCGCGGACGCCAGAGGGGCTGGAGCGGGTGGAGCCGGGCTGGCCGGGAGCCCTCTCCCAGGCTCAGCACCGTGGGCCCGCCCAGCTGGCCGTCCCTGCCTGGTCCCGTCACCTGTGTCTCTCCTCTCCAGGGACACAGCCCTGGGTGGGCCCTGTACCCTCAGGGAGCTGGGGCGCGAGGGAGGAGGAGGGGAGTCCGGAGAGAAAGGCCGAAGGCACACAGCAGGAGGGGTGCAGAGGGCGGGGCCGCCTGGGAAAGGTGGGGGTCTGGGCCCAGTGTCAGTGCCCGGACAGGAGGGGGTGACACTGCTCCAGCGGGCGCCCCACTCGGCTCCCTGCCTGTCGGGGCTGGGCCTTCAGGCTGCCCTGGCGGAGTGTGGCTCTCAGCCACGCGTGCCTGTGGGACAGGCTGGCTGTGCCTCTGCCTGAGGGCACCCCTCTGTAGGACCCAGCGCCACCCCATTGCTGCCCTCCCACTGGGCTGGGCACAGGCCGTGTCCTAGGTCTATGGGGGGCGGGTATAGGAGGATGGGGGGCAAGCCCCATGCCTCTTCCTCTAGCCCAGGCCGGCCGAGACCAGCGCAGGGGGTGGGGTCAGAAACCCCGTCGTGCATGGAGGCTGCAGCGTCCTGAAGGCCACGGGCCCCAGGGCCACGTGCCTGGCCCCTGGCGCACAGCTGGCACCGGCAGGTGGGCACGCATTTCCCACTTCCCATCCGCCTACCCTCACCCCAGCCTGCGCCTCCCGGCCGGGGTCCCACAGCCCCAGCTCTCACCCCCTCCGGGTGCCCGCCAGGAGCCCGCGAACCGCGGACAGGAGACACCGCGTGCCGCCCCACTGCCCGCTGCGCCCCCCGAGGCCGCCCAGCTCCCACCGGGACCCCGGGCCGGTCAGGAGTCTGCCTGTGGCCGCCTGGCCTCGGGGTGACAGCCGCGCCCGGGCACGTGCTCTGAGCCGGCCCCCTCCTGTGGTCTCATCGAGTCCCCATCCCTGCAGGCGGCGTGAGGCTGGCTCGGCCGTGGCATGGGCTCTGTGGGAGCCGCGGCCTGGCCTCGCCCCATCCCCTCCTGCCTCCTCAGGGGCCCCCTGGCACTTTCCCGGAGCAGGGCCCTGCGGGAGGGGTCCCGGTCCCCACGGCTCCCCGGAGGCCGGGCTGACAGGAAGCAGGGCATGGGCTCAGCTGGGAAGCCTGTCACACCCTGACGGCACCTGCCCCGCCCCTGCTGAGACCGGGGTGCAGGGCAGGGCGGGCTGCTCAGGACACGGGCGAGCTCTCCTGTGGCTGGGGGCGGGGGGGGGGGGAGGGCTGCCCGCAGCGGCCTACCCCGGGGAGCTGGCTCCAGGTGACCTGGGCGTCCTACCTCGGGGAGCTGGCTCCAGGTGACCTGGGGGGCCCGGAAGTTCTTGACCACGATGGGGGCGCCCACCGTCCGCGCCCGCTCGGGGCTGCCCGGCTCGTCCAGCAGGTCGTCGTCGGACTCCTGGCTGGTGGTCAGGCCCCGCTCCCGGATCTCCTGGTAGAACCGGGGGTCTGGGGGGAGGGGGCGTGTCACACAGGGGCCCGGGGGCCGGGAGCGGGCCTGGTCCCCCCGGAACCCACAGGCCGAGGCCCGGGGAGCCCCCGAGAACATCGGCGCCCCTGGAGCAGGCCCCCCGGGCCGCAGGCTGCTCGGGCGGGCAGGCAGGGTGGCGCCCAGTGGGTGCAGAATGTGGCACCTTCAGACCAGGAGCTGACAAGTCAGAGCCCACGGGGTGGGGCTGCAGAGGCCTGGGGGGGGGGGGGGGGCTGGCCCAGAGCCCTCAGACCAGGGCTGTGTCCCGCTCCCACACTGCAGGCCTCGGAATGGCCCGGTCCCCCGCTCAGGGCCCCGAGGGCCCCCCCACACCCCTCCCCTCTATACCTCCCCGGGGCCTGGGCAGGAGCCAGGTCCTCACGCCCCCACTCTGGCCTGTTCCGTCCACAGAGGCCGGGGCTGGCAGGGAGGGTGGACCCCCCCTGGCTGGGCCCGTGTCCTCAGAAGCCCAGCCTGGCACCCAGGCCCGAGCCCTTCCTGGTCTCGCTGGACCCCCCGTGCCCAGCAGGTGCTCCGTCCTGGCTGGGCAGGCACTTCCCCTGTTGGCACCCACCGCCCAGCAGGCTGATCGCACTGCTCTGCGCCCCCCCTCACCTCAAGGCGCAGCTGCCGCCCATGCCCTCCAAGCTCCACCCCACGGGCCCTCCGTGCTCCGAGGCGACCCCAACAGAGCCCAGCAGGTGTGCCCTCCCCGTGGCACCTTGGTCCCCCGTGTGTCTACCACAGCCCCCCAACACACACACACACACACACACACACACACACACACACACACGAGGTGGGCCATTGTCGCCTGGGGTGTGTGTGGGGGCTGTCTGTCTCCTGCCCCCGGGATGGCGCAGAAGGGAAACTTCTAGGCCTTTCTAGACCCATCGGCGCTACATGGCCAGGCGGCCACTAGGACCTCTGGTCCCTGAGGAACCCTGCAGACCCTGCCCCGTGGGTCCGGCCCAGCCCCCGCAGCCCCGGCCACTCACCGTCCTTAAAGGAGCCTTTGTGTGCGCGCTTCCGCCCCAGCGTCCTCTGTGCAAACCAGACAGAAACACCGGTCAGCGGGGAGGAGGGCAGGTGTGGCCCAGAGCGGCCCCTCCCCCCGGGGCTCAGACCGCTCAGCTCCGTGCGCCCCGGGCCGGCAGGAGGAGGCTCTGCAGAGCACACAGGAGTCGCCCCATAGATGCTGCTCTGAGGGAGGCAGGCCGCCGAGAGGAGGTCAGGGCAGGTGACTAAAATCTGGGCAGATTCAGGAGGGCTGCCTGGAGGTGGAGGCAGGATTGGATCAGTTAAGAGGGGTGCTCAGGAAAGTGGGGTGTTGCCACTCGGGGAAGCCCGAGGCAGGAACAGTGTGGGTAGGAGAAGGCCGAGAGGGACCCTGGGAGGGCGTGGAGGCCGCACGCAGGACCCCTCGGGCGGGTGGCCTGGGGCGGCAGGAAGAGGGTGAGCGTCCGGCCCCACACCCCGCAGGCCGGGCAGCGGAGGCAGGGCTGCGAGGGGAGCGGGCACCACCCCCGGCCCACCGGCTGCTGCTCGGAGCTGCCTTCCTGGCGGGATGGCCGTCCCCGACCTCACAGGTGCGGGCGCCAGGCGCGGGGGCTGGTTCTCCTGACGAGTCGGGGCCTGAGCCTCCCGAGCTGGTCTGGGATGTGTGGCGCTGCCAGTGCACCTGGGCCTGCGTGCCCTCCCCCGCCCGCCCTGCAGCGTCCCCCAGTGCCCTCTCCCCTCCCGCCTCCAGGTCTGGCACAGGCTGCTGCCTCGGCCCCTCCTCCACCGGCCCCGCCCTTCGCCCGTGCCTCGCTCTAACCTCCCCTTCCGAGCCCCAGGCCCTGTGCTCCGGGGAGTCCCTGCCCTGGGCTCCCCGGGTCCCTGAGCATGTCCGCCGCCCGGGAGCGCTCCTGGGCCTGACCGAGGGGGCCCTCCGCCCCCTGCCCAGAGCCTGTGGCTCAACAGAAGGAGCCCTGGCCCCGCAGGCCTGGCCCTGACGGTGGAGGCTGAGGCCGAGGCAGTGCCGGGGCCTGTCTCCTCAGGGAGGCCCGGCGGTGGGCAGTGTCCGCCCCCCAGGCCGGCATCTTTAAACCCAGGACAGTGGCTGTGGCCTCCTCTCCTGGCCTGTCTGCACCCCGGGGCCTGTCTGCACCCCGGGGCCTGTCTCCCCACAGTCTGGGCAGGAGCCCTAAGCTGGGAGGCCGTCGGAGGGCAGCCCTGGGCACTGAGGTCCCGGGTGAGGTGCCGTTTGGCTGCCCCGGGCCTGCCCCGGGCTCCCCAGCCGACAGAGGCCACGTGGCTGCAGGCAGGAGGGGGCTGTGTGTGCCCAGGGCAGCCAGAGCTCCCACCCTCCGAGTCCTCAATGGGAGCCCCCGGCACTGCGCCCAGGCCAGCGGCTGCAACGCCACCCCTGAGCCTGGCCCGAGAGCCGGCCGGCTTCCCTGGGGCTGGTCCTGCCCCAGGCTGCCCCGCTGTGTCCGAGAGCCACTCCCACTATGGGTAAGGTGACAAGACGTCCCGATTTTTAACAATTTGTCCCGCGTCCTGCGGCGTTTTAAAAAAGTCCCCATTTTCTTTAAAAAAAATCGGGACTTTAAAAATGCCGCAGGACGCATTGTTAAAAATCGGGGCTGTCCCGCCAAAAACAGGACATCTGGTCACCTTAGCTATGGGGCCCTGGGCAACAGCTTGGGCCTGTCTGAGCCTCAGCTGCCTCATCTGTAAAATGGGGGCAGTCAGCCAGTCACAGCCGGCTCTGGGCTCAGGGAATGGCGGTCAGGAGCCTGCATGAGGCAGGTGCTCAGGAATGGCAGCTGGACTGGTGATGTGATGGCCGCCCCTGCCCCCGGCCCCCCGCCCCTGCCCCTGGCCCCCCAGCTCCCGGGGCCCGAGGCACAAACCCCCCCCCCCCTTGTCCAGGCGTGGGCCCACCTTGTGTCTGGGTGAGGGCCGGGCGGGCGGCGGGGCCTCCTCGGCCAGCGCGTGGAGCTTGGGGCTGAGTTGCACAGGGGCCGCCTCGCCGCCCAGCGCCCCCAGGCCCTTCATGGCCGCGCGGTAGGACTGGCTGCGCAGGTTCCGGGACAGCGCCCCCCCGGGGCCCGCGTCCACGTCCATGTCGTCCAGGGAGAAGCTGGGGGCGGCCAGCAGCCGGGGCTCCCGCCGCGCGGCCTCCTTGCTGAGCACGGCGGCGCCGAAGCTCTGGTGGCGCGCGGGGGCCCGGGCCTTGCTGGCCACGGCCAGGCTGCGCGGGATGAGCTGCGCGGTGCCCAGCTTGAGGGCCGCCGGGCTCTGCGTGCTCAGCACCACGGGGCGCGGCTCCCGGGCCTCCGGGGACGCGGGCGGGGCCCCAGGGGAGTCCGGCTGGAAGACGGCGTTGCTCCGGCCCTGCAGGGGGCTCCGGACCAGCGGGAGCCGGGGCTCGGGGTTCCCCTGGGCGTCCAGCCGCAGCTCCGAGTGGAAGCGGCCTTCCAGCAGCTGCTCCTCCAGCGAGCCGTCCGAGCGCCGCTGGGCCATGGCGGCGGCCGCGGGGTCCTGCGGGGACAGGCACGGGTCAGCGGGGACAGACACGGGTCAGCGGGGACAGGCACGGGTCAGCGGGGTCAGGCACGGGTCAGCGGGGTTAGACATGGGTCAGCGGGGTCAGGTACGGGTCAGCGGGGACAGGCACGGGTCAGCGGGGATAGGCACGGGTCAGCGGGGTTAGACATGGGTCAGCGGGGTCAGGTACGGGTCAGCGGGGACAGGCACGGGTCAGCGGGGACAGACACGGGTCAGCGGGGACAGGCACGGGTCAGCGGGGTCAGGCACGGGTCAGCGGGGTTAGACATGGGTCAGCGGGGTCAGGTACGGGTCAGCGGGGACAGGCACGGGTCAGCGGGGATAGGCACGGGTCAGCGGGGTTAGACATGGGTCAGCGGGGTCAGGTACGGGTCAGCGGGGACAGGCACGGGTCAGCGGGGTCAGGTACGGGTCAGCGGGGACAGGCACGGGTCAGCGGGGATAGGCACGGGTCAGCGGGGTTAGACATGGGTCAGCGGGGTCAGGTACGGGTCAGCGGGGACAGGCACGGGTCAGCGGGGACAGGCACGGGTCAGCGGGGACAGGCACGGGTCAGCGGGGTCAGGCACGGGTCAGCGGGGTTAGACATGGGTCAGCGGGGTCAGGTACGGGTCAGCGGGGACAGGCACGGGTCAGTGGGGACAGGCACGGGTCAGCGGGGTCAGGTACGGGTCAGCGGGGACAGGCACGGGTCAGCGGGGACAGGCACGGGTCAGCGGGGTCAGGCACGGGTCAGCGGGGTTAGACATGGGTCAGCGGGGTCAGGTACGGGTCAGCGGGGACAGGCACGGGTCAGCGGGGACAGGCACGGGTCAGCGGGGACAGGCACGGGTCAGCGGGGACAGGCACGGGTCAGCGGGGTCAGGCACGGGTCAGCGGGGTTAGACATGGGTCAGCGGGGTCAGGTACGGGTCAGCGGGGTCAGGTACGGGTCAGCGGGGACAGGCACGGGTCAGCGGGGACAGGCATGGGTCAGCGGGGTCAGGCACGGGTCAGCGGGGTCAGGCACGGGTCAGCGGGGTCAGGCACGGGTCAGCGGGGACAGACACGGGTCAGCGGGGTCAGGCACGGGTCAGCGGGGACAGACATGGGTCAGCGGGGTCAGGCACGGGTCAGCGGGGTCAGGCACGGGTCAGCGGGGTCAGGCACGGGTCAGTGGAGTCAGGCACGGGTCAGCGGGGTCAGGCACGGTCAGCTGCGGGCATGGACACAGCCGCCGGGACTGCCGGGCACCGCATACGGCAGTGAGGGGCCGGGGCCGGGCAGGGAGGGTCCCTGCACCTCGGCCTGCGGGGCCCAGACGGGAGCAGCCGGCAGCCGAGGCCGCCCTGCGAGGCCGTCATGCTTCCTTGGACAAACCTGAGCCGGGCGGCAGTGCGGGCAGCACGGGCAGCGGGGTCCTGGGCCCGGGCCTGGGATGGGACCTGCCGGGCGGCCTATGGGCACCACTCCCACCGGGCAGGTGCGAGCCCGCACCCACCTCACCCCCCTGCCCAACGTGGGGTCTGCGAGTTCCCGGGAACTCCAGTTTGGCCCAGGGACCCTCCCTGCGGGGCGGGGGGATGGGGGGGCGGGCAGAGCCGGGCACCGGGCACCGGGCACCGGGCTGGCCTAGCCCGCAGCACAGCTGACGCTCTGTGGCACCGGACCGGCTCTCCGCTAACACCCCGGAGGGGGCGGGCCGTGCCTCCCGGGCCCAGAGCCGGCCACCCCCGCGCGGCGGCCGCCCCCGCATTCCTGGGGACAGCCTGAGTCAGCCGGAAGAGGAAGGCGGCCACCGCCTCCCCCGCGCCCGCTGGTGACGTGGCCGCCTCCCCGCCCGGCCAGAACGGCTCCGGGAGCCTGCCCCCGAGCTGATGGGCGCGAGGCAGCCGGCGCCCGAGGGCGAGGCCTCCGGCTCTGAGGCGGCAGCGCCCGTGCCCGGTGCCCACACGCCTGTCCCGTCGCCTCCCCTCCCTCCTCCTGCCGTCCGCCCTACACTCTCCCTCCTGAGCCGGCCGGGCCCACGGCCTCTCCCAGCCGAGGGCAAAGTCTGCTCCGGGGCAGTGCCCGGATGGAACCAGTCGGCCGAGCCACCGCAGGGTGTGGCCTCGGTGCCCAGCCAGGCGGCACCCCCCGGGCCCGGGGAGAGGCAGGAGCTCCAGGCTGTGCCCCTCCTGCTGCTTAGCTTGTCCCAGAGCGACCTGGGCACCCGCGCCATTCAAACAGCACCCAGAGGTGTGCCACCCGACAGGCCGCCCCCGCAGTGCCCCGCAGGCCGCCACGCTGGGCTGCTGCAAACCCCCGTTCCTCATGAGGTGCAGCCGCCCGCAGCGATCCCCGAGGGTCTGTGTGCGGCGGAGTGGACGGGCCTGGCCTCTCCGACAAGCACCCCCTCTTGTCCCGCAGCGGCTCCCCCTCCCCAAGGAGCCTGCGCGCCCTGATCACACAGGTCCACCCGTCGCCCGGCTCCTCCCAGGCCCCTCCTGCTCTGGGCTGGCCTGGGCCGTCTGATCCTCCTCCCCTGTGGCCCCCTCCCCGTGCCCGCTGTCCCGTTCTAGGAGACACGCATTGCGGCGCCGAAGGGAGGCCCTGTGCGGGGTGCGCACGCACACAGGTGAGCACACAGGGGAGCACACACTCCTGACCTCTCTGACCTCTCCCTGACCCCAAGGTGTCCCTACCCAGCAGCCTCTCCTGCGTGGGACCTAGAGACCCTCCCCTCAGTGTCCTCCCTGGTGCTGCCTGGCGTCTGGGAGCACCGGCCCTTCAGCTGCCCTCGGGGCAAATGCCAGCCGTGCCATCCGGGCAGCAGCTGCTGAGAGCCAGCCGGCTGCAGAGGCCGCTGGGCCACCGGGGGGTCTGCTCCCGCGAGGCGGCAGAGGCTCAGAGGCCGGGCAGTGAGGCCGGGCAGCTTCCCCAGAGTGCATGCCCTCAGGGAGCAGGACAGCCTCCCGGGCACGGCCCCGCCGGGCACAGCCCCCGCCGGGCACAGGCCCAAACCCCGGTGAGCCCGGCTCCATGGGCACAGGCCGCCGTCCTGCTCTCCCGGGATCTGTGCCGGGAGCTCGCCTGTGCGGGAGCCCCCAGGTGCGCCAGGGGCTCCGTGTGGGCGACCTCCTGCCGTTCGGCTCAGGGCCGGCTGGGAGGGTCCCCTTGGCTGAGCCCCTCGCCATCCTGCCCTGCCCCCTACCCTCACCCCCCACCCCCTCCTGGCAGCCCGGCCCCTCTGGCTCCCTGGACAGATGGGCCCGGGACCCCAGCAGGCCCAGCCCCCCCTCTTTCCCCCAGAGGCACACTTCCTGGCTGGGCCCGAGGCTCTGCAGCCACCAGCACCCAAGTCACACCGCGGTTGGGACCTGCCACCTCTGGATGCGGGCACCACGTGGCCTCCATCCTGGGACAGCCGTCCCCTCTGCCGACCCCCAGGTCCTGGTGAGGCCCGGCCTCCCCCGCCCCGTCCGCCGCCCCAGACCTGTGCTCACGCACACGCAGCCACAACGACGGCCTTGTGCGCGGTAACTGCCCGCCACACCGGAGATGCGGGGCCCGGGGCGGCCACGGCTCTGTAAGCCACGCAGCTGGCGCAGACACTTCCACGTGCAGGGCGGCCACGGCCACAGCCAGGCCTGGCTCCTGGCCGCACGGAGGGGGAGGCAGGGCAGGTGCTGCTGAGGGGCTACAGGCACTGGGTGCCCCCCTCAGGGCGATCTGGAACCAGTGTCCTCAGCGCCGAGGCCGGGACAGAGCGGGGACTCACCCTCACGGAGGGGCCGGGGAGGCCCACCCGCCACGCCCAGCCGGGACCCGCCTCCGGCCGCCTCCTCCCGTGACACCTGCAGGCCCAGCATCGTCCCTGACCGCCCGCTGCCCTGCTCACCGCAGCGCCGCCCCCAGGCCCCCCTGCCCCTGCCCCTGCCCCAGGCTCCCACCCTGGAGCCAGGCACCCCCGTCCCGGCTCCCGCCTCCGCCCGCTGGCACACACCGCGTCTCCCCACGGGCCCGGGCTCAGTGGGAGCCGGACAGGAGACCAGGGTGTCCTCCAAACGCCTCCTCCCGTCCTCGGCCCCTCCCCTCCCCTCCCCTCCCCTCCCCTCCGGGAGCCGGTCTTGTCCTGCTGGGACGGGCGAGGGGACCAGGCGCAGAGGGAACATGGCCTGGGGGTCAGGCGGCCGGGCAGCAGACCTGGCGGGGAGCAGGCTGTCCAGACGTCCTGGCCCCACGGAGGCCCGGCAGGCACGTGGGGCGCTCGCCGGGGGTGAGGGCGCCCTGACAGGCGGCGGGGCAAGCACACGGGCGCCACGGGCAGCGGACATCCGTGTGGAAACCAAGTTCCGGGACCCAGACGCTTGGTGAGCAGCTGAGCCCGTCGGTCCCACACGTGGACGGCTGTCCTGGGCAGCGACCGTGGACCCACCCCGGGCTGCCTCCCTCCCTGCCTCCGTTTCCCCTCAGGGTCACAGGTCATGACCCCGGGAGCCAGGCCACTGGGGTGGGGGCTCCCTTTCGTCCTCGTGACTTAAGACCCTCCCCTTCCAGGGAGCCCCCGACACCCCACCCCCACCCTCCCTCCACCAGGCCTCAGGGGGGGGGGGGCCTGCCTTCGGCCCCGGCCCTGCCCCGGCAGTGCCCGCCGGGGCCCGTCCCCTCTGGGCCGTGGGCACGGGGGGAGGGCAGCGAGCGGACCAGGCGGCCAGAGCCTGTGAGCGGCCGCACCTGCAGCTCCGCTCCGCCGGCCGGAGCCGAGGCCCGGGCTGCACCACGGCCTTGGTTCCCAGGAGCTGGCCCGAACCTGGGTCCCCGCCGAGCGCCAGGCCGCCAAGCACCGGTGCCCCGTGTGCCGGGTCTGCAGCCAGGACCGCAGGTGCCACCCGGGGCCTTGAAAGGCCGCCTGCCGCTTGCCCCGGGACGGAGGGAAAAGCACTGCCACTCACTCAGCCCCGCCCCCGTGCCCGCCCCGCGCCCGCCCCGCGCCCGGTGCCGGGCTGACAGCCACCCCAGCCTCAGAGACGCTGCCCACCCCACTCAGGTGTCCGAGCTGCCCCCCGCCCCCCGCCCATCTCAGCCCCAGCTCCCGGGCGGGGTGGGTCTGCATTCCTGGGCCCAAGCGGGTGTGGGCAGCAGCTTCTGTCCCTGAGGGTCCTCCGGTCCCTCCTCACCGCTCACAGGCCCGGGCTTCCTCCCTACAGCCGCCCCCCGAGGTCCGGGGGCTCCGAGAGCTCCCCACCTGGGCCAGGAGTCCCCAGCCGGCCAGAGCGGGCTCAGCGCTGGGCCCCGCCTCCTCCTGCACCGGCGGGACGCCCGCGGAGGGCGGGCCCAGAGCTCCGAGGGCCCGACGGGGGTAGCTGGGAGGGTGGGGGAAATGGAGGGGACGAACGGCGCCCCAGGGCTCCTGCCTCCCCCCGCCTCCCCTCCCTCCCCCCCCACTTTGCTCCCCTGTCCTCCCGGCTCCCCTGTCCACCCCGCCCCCCAGCTCCCTCGTCCCCCGGCTCCCCTGTCCTACCCCCCCCTCACCTGTCCCCGGGCTCACCTGCCCGCGGGACGGAGGCACAGCGACCAGGGGCGGTGGGGCCGGTGCAGCCCGCAGGCTCCGGGCCGGCTCTTCCCGCTCCGCCCAAGGCCTCCCGCGCGGCCCCGCCCCGCCCTCCCACTTCCTGTGCGGCGGGAGGCGGAGGCGGAGGCGGCGGGCAGGTGCGCGCAGGTGGGCCCGGAGCCCGGAGCCCGCAGGAGGGACGGGGCGGCACCTGGGCGAGCGCTGGTGTCACCACGGACCCGGCCGCCCGTTACCGGGACCTGCAGCCCCGAGGCCTCCGGGTCAGGGCGCCTCCGGGTCAGGCCGGAGTCCACCGGGGCCCTGCCCTCCGCCCCGGCACCTAAACAGCCCTCCTCTCCCCGGCCTGGCGCCCGGCTCCCGGCTCCCCGCTCCCCGCTTCCCGCTTCCCGGTCCCTGGCTCCCCGGCCCCCTGCCCCCGGCTCCCAGCTCCCGCCTCCCGGCCCCCTCCTCCAGGAAGCCCAGAAGCCACCCGCCCGGAGGACCTGACCTTGGCCGGACCCGCTGCGGCTGAAAGCGCACCCCCTGCTGGACTCCTGGAGGAGGGCGGGTGTGGGCAGGCGCCCAGAGCACCGAGCCCAGGGCTGTGGTGGTGGTGGTGGGGGAGCTCCCTCACCCCCTTTTACACTGAGGATCCGTCACCTGGATCCCCAGCCCGGCCTCCCCAGGACTTGTCCAGGGGGTGCCCTGCACAGAGGCTCTGACGGCCCACAGCTGGGGGTCCAGGCAAAGGGGTGGCGTGATCACACTGGGTGGGAGGAACCCCGGGCAGGGCGGAGCGCTGTCCGGCCTCTGCTCGAACCCTTCCAGGACAGGGGATTCCTGTGCTCCCTGTCCCCCGGCTCCCCTGAGTCGGTCTCGATAGGAAGTGGGGTTCAGTGAGTTCTCCTGTCACCTCACAATGTGTCAAAGTCCCCTCAAAATGTGGGCATGGGAACAGCCCAGGACCACCCAGACAAGAGGAGGGGAACACTCACCTCCTCCTGTGTGAACACCATACCTCTGTTAATACAGCCTCCTCCTGCTGCTGCTCTGCGTGTCCATCTCAGCACAGAGCTCTGGTGCATACAGCTGGCGCTCAGCAAGTGCCCGGTGACTCACTGGCCTGACCTGAGATCCTGGACCGAGCCCCCGAGGTGCTGGGTGTCCCAGTCCGCGCCCCCCCTCCGGCCTGTCTCCAGGAGAGGCCCATGTGGTTCCACCTGAACCCCACACAGGCCGTGCGACGGGGTGGGCTTCCGGACGGCACAGCCCGTGCTGGGCCCCAGCCTGTGCGGTGGGCGGGCCAGGCCACGCCAGGCCGCGGGCACCCTCGCTGGGTGCAGCCCCACCCTCTCCCGGCACTGCCTCCCCGGTGGCCAGCCTGGCGAGCTGGCCGCTCTGTGCCAGCTGCCGGGGAGCCAGCCGTGCGGCTCAGGCTGGCCGGCCTCAGTCCCACCTGCGTGAGTGTGCATGTGTGCGGCTGAGGGCTGACACCTGCGTGTGTGTGTGTGTGTGTGTGTGTGTGTGTGTGTGTGTGCGCGCGCGCCCCTGTGTGCGGGGCCTGGCCGCTTTGGGGCAGCTCCTGGGAAAAGCGGGCAGCTGCTGCCCTCCAGAGGCCATTGCGGGTACTGCACCCACGAGGCCCTGTGGGAGGGAAGCAGTGGGGTGTCCTGGAGCTTCTGCGGGGAAACTGAGGCGCTGGAAGTTCCCACTGGCCCTCAGTACTTGCCTGGAAAGCCCTCTTTCGGAAGAGGGCTTGTCCACTGCAGGGTCACCCCCACCCCACCCCTGCCTGCCCTGGCACCCAGCATGTCTGCTCTGCCACCCGCCTGGGCGGCTTGGGGGCACCCCCCGCCCTCGGACCAGCTGGCTCAGGCTCTGGGCCTCTGTCTGCAGCAGGAGGGGTTTGATGATGACACACGAGGTCGCCCAGACGGAGGTGGCGGGAACGGGTCAAGAGCCAGTGACTGGCGGCGGGGAGAGGGAGCCGGCTGGCCGCCTGGCGCTGCTCCGCTGGCAGGGCAGGTCCTGCAACTCCGCAGCCCTGGGCCCGGACACTGTGCGCCGAGAGGAGGCCCGAGGCCCAGGGAACAGCGGGGGGCTCTCCAGCCTGGAGGCCCGAGAGGCAGAGTGGCTGGCGCGGCCCCGGTTCCCCGCTCCCTGACGGCCCGGGAGGGGCACCGCCGTCGCGCCCCTGCTCGGCGCCTGCACACGAGGCTCAGCTTGTAAGGTGGGAGTGGGTCAGCCACGCGCCTGGCCTGCCGGACCCGGACTAAACGGGGGCCTTCCCCTGGCGGTCCCGGCGGGGTGTGTGTGTGTGTGTGTGTGTGTGTGTGGAACCCCAGGCCCACGGCTCCCGGGATGGCGTCCGCAGGAGTCTCTTCCTGTGGCTCGAGGGTGCCTGAGCACCCGGGGTGCCTGTTTCCAGTCTCCAGCGTTTGCTCAGCCTGGAGAGGGGGTGCCTGTCCGTCACAGGTGCCCAGGTGTCTAGGGCTGAGGACATGAGGCTGCCCAGGTGCCGTCTCCCTTGCCAAGGCGGGTGAGCCCTGCCCACTGCCCTCCCTCCCTCCCCGGGCACAGGGAGCGTGCAGGGCGGAGGGCGGGCGGGCACACAGCCCTCTCCTTGTCCGGCCCCGGCCCCGGCCCCGGGCTGACCTCCCCTCTCGGCAGTGTCCCACGGTGCCCGGGCCGGCCTGCGGGCAGCTGGGAAAGGTCTCGCTGACCTCAGATGGCATGGCCGCTGTGCGTGGGCCGAGGACAGAGGTGCCTCTGTGCCGGGTGGGCGAGGCCTGGCAGGGTGGGGTCGGCAGATGCCCGCAGGGCTGGGGGTGGGGCTGCTGCCGCTCTGGCCAGCAGGGGGCCTCGCTGAGCAGGAGGCTCAGCCAGGAGCACAGCGGCTCTCCTGCCCTCAAACAGCAAACCCTAGTCACGCCCCAAGAGGACCTACTGTGCGCCTGGCTCAGACGCCTGCTCTGGGTCCTTACAGAAGCTCCCTCGGTGTCATGGCCTCCTCCGGCCGGCGGGGGCAGTGTTCGCCCGGGCTGCCCGGTGAGGCCCCCACGGGTTGAGGACCCAGGTCTGTCTGGCTGGGAAGCCCAGGTCCGATGTAACCATTAGGGGCGACTTCAGGGCCCCAAAGACGTAGGAACGGGAACCTTGGGTGCACGTATCTGCTCCCGATGGAAGCTTTAGGTGCTGCAGGCGCGAAAGTTTTGGCCCTGACGACGCAGCTCCCGCCATAACCAGCTGGAAAACGGAGCAAACACAGCAGGAAGCGCGGCAGGCGTGGCTCCGCAGCTGGGGTTGTCCCTGCACCGCAGGGTGGCTGGTCCCCCTCAGCCAGGTGCACGCTGGGCCAGATCCATCCCCAGCTGGGGGCGCGCAGGAGCAGCCTATCGATGGATCAGCGTTTCGCTCTCACATTGATGTTCCCCTCCCTTTCTCTCTCTCTCTCTCTCTCTCTCTCTCTCTCTCTCTCTCTCTCTCTCTCTCTCTCTCTCTCCCTTCTTCTCTCTCTAGAATCAACGGGAACATGTCCTCAGGTGAGGACAGAAAAAAAATCCATTCCTGTGAAAAATATCCTTCAGAAAAGAAAGTGGAACCCAGACATTTTAAGACAAAATGTGTTTGTGAGCTCCCTGCTGGGGGTCACCCCACGTGTCTGGGGCCACCCCACGAGGCAGGGCTGGAAGCCGTAGCTGGTCCCCGCTGAGCCACAGCCCTCTGCCCCCGCCACGTCGTGTGGACCGTGTCCTCGGCTCCCCCATGCCGTGTGGACCGTGTCCTCGGCTCCCGCCACGCCGTGTGGACCGTGTCCTGGGCTCTCTTGGTGTAGGGCTGGCTGCTGCTTGGTGCCCAGTCTGGGTGCCTCCTGGTGGCCAGCCACACGCTGGGCCCCAGGGTAGAAGCACCTCCTCTGACCCGGAACTCCAGGGGACAGGCTCTGCTGCCCCCTCCTGGCGGGGGAGGAGTGTGCAGGAGGCTCTGCTGCCCCCTCCTGGCGGGGGAGGAGCGTGCAGGAGGCTCTGCTGCCCCCTCCTGGCGGGGGAGGAGCGTGCAGGAGACGCGCTGCCCAGAGCACCAGCACTTCTCTTCCCAGGGGTTGACATCCTGGCTACTGGCTGGCGGCCACCTCAACCCCAGACCCACCCCCGTCCTGAGCAAACACAGCTGCTGGACACCTCTGTGGCCCCTCTGTCCCCACCAGGCCCCCCAAGCAGGCCCTTTCACCCCGAATGAGGACACATCGGAGCTTCTGGAAAACTTCTGCTCCCACGAGAACTAAGGCTCACGAGTCTCAAAATAGCGTCGCTGCAAATAGCCAGAAGCCGCGGCCTGCGAGTCTGAAGGGCGATTCTTCTCCCAGAAGCAGATTCCCCGCTGCCACGCCTTCCCCGGCCCGTTCCCTCGTCTCCTAAAGGCGCCTCCACGCGAGGGGCGGGCGGAGACACAGAGTCGCTGTCAGCAACCCTCCGTCTGCTCCGCGCTCCTGGCGGCGACAATGCGGCCATTGTCCGAGCGCTCACCCCCGATGGTCCTCCCTCCAGCTGGCGAGGAGGGAGTGTGCCAGGCCCTGGGCCCTGAGGGTGGGGGTCTGGCCATTGGCAGGCTTGGTGGCTCACACGGCTGGTCCTCTGAGAACAGACGTGTGTTTCCAGAGAAGCCTGGCGCCCGTGACCGGTCGGAGCCCCAGCCCTCAGGGCGCCCAGGGCCTGTCGGGCCGGCGGAGAAGGGCCTGGAGCCGTCGGAGGCTTCCCCACATGGCACCCTGAGGAGGCTCGGCGCCCAGCGTGGCCCAGGGCTCCTGTTCCACAGTCAGCGTCTGCTTCCTGCCTTCGGCGGCTCCTGGGAGCTGCGATTTGGGGACCCCAGGCCTCGCCCTGAGAGCACGTTCAGGCCCATTGGGAGACACTGGAGCTCCCAGAATCCAACTTGATCCATCCCTCTACTCATCTGTCCATCCGTCCACTCATCTGTCTATCCGTCTGTCCATCCATCCATCCATCCATCCACCCATCCATTCATCCCTCTATCCATCTGTCCATCTGTCCATCCATTCCTTTATCCATCCATCCATCCATCCTTCCGTCCATCCATCCATCCATTCATCTCTCTACCCATCCATCCATCCATTCCTTTATCCATTCATCCATCCATCACCCATCCATCCATTCATCCCTCTACCCATCCATCCATCCATCCATCCGCCCATCCATCCATACATACATCCATCTGTCTGTCCATCTGTCTGTCTGTCCATCCATCCATCCATCCATCTATCCATCCATCCGTCTATCTACCCCCATCCATCCATACGTCCATCCATCATCCACCCATCCATCCATCCATCCGTCCATCCATCCATCCATCCATTCATCCCTCTACCCATCTGTCCATCTGTCCATCCATTCCTTTATCCATCCATCCATCCATCCATCCATTCCTCTACCCATCCATCCGTCCGTCCGTCTATCCATCCTTCTATCCATCCATCCATCCATCCACCCATCCATCCATCCATCCATCCATCATTCACTCATTCATCCGTCCATCCATCCATCCCCCCATCCCCCCATCCATCCGTCTGTCCATCTGTCCATCCATCCCCCCATCCATCCATCCATCCATCTGTCCATCCATGCAACCCACCCACTACTCAGAGTGTGTCCCAGCAGGCTCCGGGAGTGGAGAGCGCCATCAGGACCGGCGCCTGTGTACCCGGTGCACTGTGGGGACAGCTCTTGACTCAGGACAGAGGTCCTGGGCCCTGTGTGTGCTGGGCCCCGGGATGGCGGCAGCCAGGAGAGGGGTCGCCCGGTTCCTCCCGTGGACGGCCTCGTTTCCTCCGCCTTCCGAGGAAAAGAGGGGAGACGAGGTCCCTCAGCCTTCACGCAGGGACTGCTCCGCATGTGGACAGCGCCCTTCGCCCACCTGGGAGGGCGGCCACGGGCCTGCAGGGGGGGTGTGCTTTGTCAGACAGACACATCCCCCAGGCCTGTCCCCCAGGTCTGTCCCCCCAGGTCTGACCTCCAGGCCTGTCCCCCAGGCCTGTCCCCCAGGTCTGTCCCCCCAGGCCTGTCCCCCAGGTCTGTCCCCCCAGGCCTGTCCCCCAGGTCTGTCCCCCCAGGCGTGTCCCCCAGGTCTGTCCCCCAGGCGTGTCCCCCAGGCGTGTCCCCCAGGCGTGTCCCCCCAGGTCTGTCCCCCCAGGCGTGTCCCCCAGGCGTGTGCCCTCCAGTGTGCCATGCCCCGCCCTATGCATGAGGAGCCGTCCTCGTCCGGACCAGCGTGTGCCTCTGGAGGTTTAACCGTTGTCAGAGCAGAAGCAGGCGGGGCCGGCTCCCGCGAGGCAGGTGGCCTCAGAGAGATGCTGGTTCTCGGGAAGGGTGCCAGGCGAGGGGCCTGCTCCCCTGCAACCTGTCCCCCGGTCCCTGCCACCTCCTGTGGGGCAGGCGCAGGCCTGGCCGGGCCCGGGGAGTGGGGGGCGGGGGTGACCACGCTGAGGCCGGGCTGGTTCAGGACGGGGCTGAGGACCGGCTCCCTCTCCGCCTCCGGGAGGGAGGCCCGGCACCTGGAGGCCCCACCCTGCCCGGCAGGCCCCGCCTCGGGGCAGACCCAGAGGAGCGCCTGGCACCTGGCTCTCGGGGACTGCTCCCCGCCCGCCCAGTGGGTGCTGGGAGGACGCACTCCGGGTGAAGCGGGAGACTGGGGACTGACCCAACTCCCGGGCTGGCCCCCTCCGGCCCCCGCAGTGAAGCTCCCGCACGGGGTTAGAAAAGCACACGGATTTATTGGATTCAACCTCAGTGTAAACCCTCGTGGTGCCCGGCAGGTTACATATGGCGTACATCCTATTCTACAGCACGAGCCGCCCCCCGCCTGCCTGCCCGCCCGCCCCAAGGGACCGTCTCCAGCAAGAACGTCCGTCCGTCCGTCTCACCGGCATCGCGTCCGCCCCGCAGCGAGGCAGCCCTCACCGGGCGCCGGCCCCGGCCCACAGACCCCAACGCGTCTCCAGGGAGGGCGTCTGCGGAGCCTCCTTCCCACGGGGACATCACGCCCCGACACGAGAGTGACCGCCACACGCCAGCAATACACGTCACTGGCAGCAGAAGCCATTCTCTGCCGGGCCGGGGACGCCCGCCGGCCTCCTCCTTCCTCCGGGCGGCTCTCAGCGTGACGTGGACACCAGAACGGACGCCTGCCATCCACGCTGCCAGCCGGAAGCAAAGCCGGACGACGGGAACGGAGACGAAGCCGGACGGAAAGGGAGCGACGGACGGACACCGCGGGGGCCAGGGCCAGGCCAGGCGCGGGCCAGCCCCTGCGCTCAGGGTGCCCACGGCAGCCGCCTCCTGCCTCCCGCTTCCACGGGACGGCGGCCACAAGGGCCACGCCATGGGCCACGGTCAGGACTGCTTTGTTCACGCACAGACGGCACATTTGGAAGCTCAAGCTGCCTTTTCCTTCTTTTCTTTCTTTATTTCCCCCAAAGTGGCTCTCTGGGCTGGAGGGAGGGTGAGGAGGTCCCCTCTAGACTTCCACTCGGGGTGAGCGCCCAGCGCCCGCAGGAGGGAGGCCACTGAGGCTGGACGGAGGGCCGGGCCCGGAGGCCCTGCTCCGAGGCCGGAGTCTCAGGACCATCTGGCCCATGGCCCCAGGGCTCCGGGCATGGTGGGCACAGGCAGCAGACACCGCGAGGCAGGGCCAGGGGCGTGGAGGGAGGCACCCTCCCCACGCTCAGGCACGGGCCAGGCGCTCCTGCTGGAGCCAAAGGTGGTTCCCAAACTGCCCCGTGCTGGGGCCCGAGGGGCTGACCGGTCGTGTTCAGGGTCAGGGAACCTGGGCCTTACCATGTGCCGCGGAGACTCTCGGGGTGTGTGGGGGGGACTACAGCGCTGAGGGGGAGCAGCCGGAAATGACAGAACGTGATGGTCTGCAGAGGCAGGTGGACGGCGGGGGCGGCCCTCGGGGTGGACAGCTCTCAGGGTGGATGGCCCTCGGGGTGGACAGCCCTCGGGGTGGACAGTGGGGACAGCCCTCGGGGTGGACGGCCCTCGGGGTGGATGGCCCTCGGAGTGGACGGCCCTCAGGGTGGATGGCGGGGCGCCCTCAGGATGGACAGCGGGGACGGCTCTCAGGGTGGACTGTGGGGACAGCCCTTGGGGTGGACGGCCCTCTGGGTGGAAGGCGGGGCGGCCTCAGGATGGACGGCAGGGTGCCCTCGGGGTGGACGGCGGGGCGGCCTCAGCCCTGTGGTGGCCGGGGACACCCGTCCACACCGCCTCTCCCACAGCCATCACGCCAAGTCGCCACACGCCGCCTTCTGCGGCAGGAAGACCATCGGGGTCACAGACAGTGGTGTTCTGAGGGGCTTTGCATGGGGACCCTGTCCAGGTGAGGGACGGTACAATTCCGAGCCGCAGGGGCAGCCCTGGCCGCGGGGAGCCGCTGGGGCGGGGCCGGGGCCAGTGGGAGGTGGGAGGTGGGAGGTGGGAGGTGGGAGGTAGGAGGCGGGCGCGGTTGTGCTCACAAATCCTGTGCCAGCCCGGCCAGCTCCTCCTCTGCACACGGCCCGGGGGAGCTCGTCCTGCTGCCTCGCGTGGGCGTGAGAAAGGGGTGGAACCGGGGCCCTCTCAGGGTCTCCCCATCAGGGCCTGGAGGGCGCAGCCGGGTCCCCGACACCCACACGAGGCGTCCGGCCGGAGCCTGTGACGTGCGTGTGGGAGCACACGGCGTGCACGCTCCCCGCCCCCGGGGCCGGCGGAGGACACGTCTCCGTCTGCACACAGCACTGAGGGCGGCTCCGCGATGCTCTCATGGGGACACGGTCACTCTTTCTCCTGCCAAACGGTAAAAGGAATGAATGGGACACTCGTCTCAAATGCAAACGCAACTCCGGTTTCACAAAAACACATGATTGTCTGGAACGGGGCGGGTGCGGGCGGGACGCGGGGGGCTGCGGGGGGACCCGGCCCCGGCTCGGGGAGGCCCCCACGCCCGGCCCTCGGTCACACAACACACAGCCGGTTACACGGGTTTGGTCCTTCACTGGGTACTTATATTAACATTATTTCTCCACAATAAGAATGTCTAATGCCAAAAAAAAAAAAAAAAAAATACTGTTAAGGAAGAAATAAAATAAGAAAAGAAACAAATTAGAAAAAAATTACAAGTTATATACAGATTAAGGTCAATTCCATCAGGGAAAGAACAGGACGATTTGAACTTGGCCCCTAGGGGGATAATTTAAAGCCCCGGGTGGGGAGGAGGCTGGTCCCGGAGGGAGGGGGGCGCGGCCCGGCGGGCGGGGTGGTCTCTGCGGCAGGTCCTGGTCCCGGCTGGCCGTCCCTCGGCTCCGGAGCCGGCCCGCCTGCCGGGACCCGCGCGGAGGGCGGAGCGGAGCGGCAGGTGTCCTGGGTCCCGGCCTCAGGCGCCAGTGGAGCGTGGCGGCCGGCATAGGGGCGAGGAGGTACCCCATGCCGCCGCCAGGGGTGCGCCCGCCTCCTGCCTGTGCCCGTCTGACGGGCGGGTGAGGGGACGGCAGACCAGACGTGGCCAGCGGGCCTGCCTTCTGGAGAGCAGCGGAGGGGACAGGCCGGGGGAGGGACGTAAGCTGTCCCCCAGAATCGGGGAGGGGGGTCCAGGGAGGAGCCGCCTGCGGGCCACGGGCACGGATCCCATGTCACACCATGACAGGCACGTGTCCCAGTCCCAGCCTCGGGCCGGCCTGGGACCCGTCTCCGAATCCTTGGTGCAGTCTGAACGGGCTTGAGGCAGGGCCCAGGGCCCGGCCGCCCGGGGTCACTGAACGGCCATGGCTTTACAAAGAGGGTCGAGGACAGGAAACCTCCCCGCCAGCTACAGTCCCAGGGCCACGGCAGCCACGGCAGCCACGCACGGCCACGCGCAGCGGGCCGGGAGGGTGTGGCTTTGCAGGGAAGCTTGGGTTCGAAGCGATGCAAAATTATGTTTACAAAACAAGTTGCAGGTCCTTTTCCATCTCTTTTTAAAAAATACTGTCTGTTTTTAAAACCACATGCTTAAATAGGCTCTGTCGTCAGTAAGGTCACCAAAGGGCGGTTCTGGTCATTGTTTTCATATAAAAACCGTGTGGGCCGCTCCCTCCGAGGGGCACCGGGTCTGTCCCCCTTCGGGGCCGAGGTGGCCCGGGCTGCAGTGCAGGAGGAGGTCCCGGTGGTGCCTGCCGGGCTGATGCTGCTAGGCCGCTCCGTGCGCCGGGCTGTTCTCGGTTCTCAGAGACGTGGCCGCCGGCCTCAGGGACTGGGTGTCGGGGTTCTCACTGGAAAAGGCGGGTGAAGCCGGGGGCGGACACGAGGAGCGGCCGGGTGCAGGCGGGAGGGTCTCCCCGGCTCCTGGGGCCCTCGCTGGGACGTGGGGCCGAGGTCACCTCGGGAGGCCCTGCCCCCCGGGCGGTCAGAGGTGGTTGATGGGGTTGAAGGCTCCGGCCTCGGGCGTGGGTCCCGCCATGTTCAGCCAGGCATCCAGGGGGCTCTGGGCGGCGGCGTGGAGAGGAGGGTCCTCGGAGAGCGACAGCATCATTGCGTATGCCTGGGGGAGGGGGGGATGGACACAGGCCGGCAGTGAGCCGGGGACCCCAGGCCACTCCGTCCTCGCCCCTCCCACCTCCCCCGGCTCGGCCCACTCAGACCCACACGGGCGGAGAGAGGGCAGGTGCCAGCGCCCGGCCCATGGAGGCCAGACCCGTCTCCCCCCAACCAGGCCCGAAGGAGGGAGCCGGGAGGGCCCTGGCAGAGGGGGTCCTCGGCCTCTCGGGGTGTCCCCCCTGCAGTCCCCACAGCCACCCCTTTTCTCTGCCTGGTGACCCGCAAACCCGTGTGCGAGCGGGCATGTGGGGCCCTGGGGGTGCCGGTGGTCGTTGCTAAGAGCCTGTCCGCTAAGTCCCTGCCCTGGGACGCCCTGGGACACCCAGTCCCAGGGCACCTTCTGCTGTGAGCCGTGAGTGTGAGGTGACAGCACCCGCGGGGTGGGGCGGGCTGGGGGGGGCAAACACTGCGGACAGAGTTAGTAACAGACGCAGACAGACACACAGACGCTGGGCTGAGGCTCTGAGGCTTGGGCTGCCGCGCAGGCTGAGACCCTGTGGGCTCCGGGCGGAGGGACGTGGGAGGCGGTTCTGCGGTGGCTACACTGGGGCCGGGGCCGGTCAAGCCTGGTCTTCCCTGACCCGTCACGGCTCCCGTGCGGACCAGCGCCCCCTGCGGGCAGCTTAACCTCTGGCCGTGGCCCTCTGGCCGGTCACAGAGGGCGGGGGCGGGGCGGCCTCTCCCGGACACCTGCTGGCGGGCACCGCCTTCTGGGGATGAGAGGACAGTGACCTCGGCGCCCCTGAGTGACCTGGTCCAGGGAGAGACAGGTCCTTCTGCTCTCAGCCCTCCCGCCCCACGGCTGCCCTGCTGCGGGGACGTGGCGGTCCCTGGGCGTGTCTTTAGCCGTGGCCATGGGCACGGGCGGACAGTGGGTCAGGATCTGGGCAGGCCCGGGTGGCCACGGAGAGGGGGCTGCCCTGCCTGGCCATGGGCACGGGCGGACAGTGGGTCAGGACCCGGGCAGGCCCAGGCGGCCACGGAGAGGTGAGGCTGCCCTGCCTGGCCATGGGCACGGGCGGACAGTGGGTCAGGACCTGGGCAGGCCCAGGCAGCCACGGAGAGGTGAGGCTGCCCTGCCTGGCCATGGGCACGGGCGGACAGTGGGTCAGGATCTGGGCAGGCCCGGGTGGCCACGGAGAGGGGGCTGCCCTGCCTGGCCATGGGCACGGGCGGACAGTGGGTCAGGACCCGGGCAGGCCCAGGTGGCCACGGAGAGGTGGGGCTGCCCTGCCTGGCCATGGGCACGGGCGGGCAGTGGGTCTGGGCCCCGGGCAGGCCCGGGTGGCCACAGAGAGGTGGGGCTGCCCTGCCTGGCCTGGGGGCGGGCAGGGCTCAGCGTACGTACCTGGCTCTTAGCCTGCCTGTACAGGGTCTGCTTTAGAGCCTCAGAGTCTAGGGTGGAGTTAAGCACATCCTTAACTTCCAGCGCCTCCTCGGCCGCTCTGCGCAGGTCCAGCCCCTTCCCAAAAGTCGGCATCGGCTCCAAAGCCAAGAGGCCACCCGCCGGCGGCTGCTCGGCGCACCTGCACCAACCGAGAGGCCCGTGAGCCACGGCCTCGGCCCCGCGCCGCCGCGTGCGAGCCACATGCACAAGACGGACACACGGACACACGGACACCGGGACACCTGCAGCCACACGGATGCGGGAAGAGCACGGACAGAGGACACGGAGCGGGTGAGTACACGCACACGTGCTGCAGGGAGCAGGCGGGGCCTCCGGGTTTGCAGGGACCAGGACAGAGGGGAGGGGCAGGACCCCGGCCCCAGGACAGGGGGGGGGGGGTGGCTGTCTGTGGAGCGACTCCTCAGGGATCCTGAAAGCTGGCACTGCCCCGAGGCCAGGGGGAGGCCAGCACTGGGATGCAGGGAAGGGGCTCTGGGTGGCACAACTTCCGGAATGACAGGGCTCAGTCCCGGGCCACAGCGCCCCCGGAGGCTGGACGGCACCCCAGTGACAGCTACCGTGTGGCCCTGCTGCTGGACACGCTCTCCGTGCTGCCCCCGGCCTCTGGATGTGCATGCACGTGCATGCACACACGTTTGCACACGTGTGTTAACAGATGCACACACATGCTAGTGCATGCACAGGTGCATATATGCATGTCCCCAGCACACACATTTGCACGTGTGTGTGCATGTTTGCATGTGGTGTGTGAGGGGCGGGGCCGCTCCCTGGCCCCCGTGCAGAAGCCCCGTGGCAGAGGCCTGCAGGGAGGAGGGGCGGAGGGAGGGGCGGGCTCTGAGGTTTGGGAGTGAGTCGTCCTCTGACGCTCAGGGCCTCCCGCCCGCCGGCCCTCAGCAGCCCCGGCTCCCAGCGGCCCGCCGTGCCCGCGGGCACCCACCTGCGGGGGTGGTCGAAGCCCGCGGCCAGCGGGGCGGGCGGCTCCTCGTCCTCGTCCTCGTAGGCGCCCTGGGGCTCGGGCACGGGGGACACGTTGTCGTCCGGGGACTTGCCGGCCAGGCTGTCGTCGTCCTCCTCCTCCAGCTCCTCCTCCTCCTCCTCCTCGCCGTCCTCCGGCTTCCCGCCGGCCAGGCCGGGGCCGGGCGCCGCGCCGTCCAGCTCCGGGGCCTCTGGCCTGGAAGGACATGGGGGGATTGGCCACCGACCCCGAAGGCCGCGCCTCAGCTCCGGTCAGCGCTCCCCACTGCACCCCGACCTCCAGCCCCCGAGAGCTCGCCCTGTGGCCACAGGACCCCTGAGCCTGGTCCTGCTGTCCCCGCTGCTGTCCCTCCGCTGTCCTGGGCTGTCCCCACCGCGGTCCTGGGCTGTCCCCCCCGCGGTCCTGCTGTCCCCCCCCGCTGTCCGGGCTGTCCCTGCCATGGCCCCAGCCCGGTCTGTGGGTGAGCGACTCCAGGAGAGAGGGGTGTGCTGAGTGCGTGGCCGGACGCGTGTGTGAGTGTTGGGGTGCATGGCCAGCCTGGCGCTGGGCCAGGATCGGCGGGCACAGGAGACGTCGGGGAGGCTGGCGGCCCAGCCCGGCCCCGAGGACAAGGACGTGGACGGCCCGGCCAGAGGCCCCTCTGCGGACGGTGCTGGGTCCTGGGATTCAGTGGGTGGTGCTGGGTCCTGGGGTTCAGGGGACGGTGCTGGGTTTTGGGGTTCAGGGGACGGTGTTGGATCTTGGGGTTCAGTGGACAGTGTTGGCTTTTGGGGTTCAGGGGACGGTGCTGGGTTTTGGGGTTCAGTGGACGGTGCTGGGTCCTGGGGTTCAGTGGGTGGTGCTGGGTATTGGGGTTCAGTGGGTGGTGCTGGGTATTGGGGTTCAGTGGGTGGTGCTGGGTCTTGGGGTTCAGTGGATGGTGCTGGATCCTGGGGTTCAGTGGGTGGTGCTGGGTCTTGGGGTTCAGTGGGTGGTGCTGGGTCTTGGGGTTCAGTGGACAGTGTTGGCTTTTGGGGTTCAGTGGGTGGTGCTGGGTTTTGGGGTTCAGTGGGTGGTGCTGGGTCTGGGTTCAGAGGATGGTGTTGGGTTTTGGGGTTCAGTGGGTGGAGCTGGGTCCTAGGGTTCAGTGGATGGAGATGGGTTCTGGGGTTCAGAGGACGGTGCTGGATTTTGGGGTTCAGTGGGTGGTGCTGGGTTTTGGGGTTCAGTCAGGGGCAGACCCGCTGGGACAGGTTTGCCTGGGAGACTAGTCCCCTGACGTGCTGGCCCCGGGCCGTGCAGGCAGAGCTCCCCACAGCGGGTCCCGGGACCACAGGCTACGTGCAGGGGGTCAGCTGGAGTCCTGCCCCCTTCAGGCCGAACCCGTGGACCTCAGGCTCCCGTCAGGCTGCATTCCCGGCTCCTGAGGCCGGGCCTCCCGCGGGGGGACTGGGGCACCTGTGGGCCCCGGACTTCAGGGCCGTGAGGCCGGGACCCCGGTGGGTGCGGGGCGAGGACCGTCCGCTCACACCGCCCACGGTCTGCCAGGGCCCCAGCCCCTGCCCGAGACCCCGGTCCCCGTCTCCGCAGTGACGTGGGCGCCTCCGGCCGGGCTCGCTCCCTGGCCGGGCGGAGCGAGGGCCTGGGCAGTGGCCGCTCTTCCCGGCTCTCCGGGACCCGGGCAGCTCCTCCGACGGAGCCTCCTCACGCCCGTGCCTGGCAGCAGGGAAGCCCTGGCGGACGCGCGTGCTAAGGGTCAGGGGGCAGGAGGGCGCCTGGGAATGCGGACAGGGACCCTCTCCTGGACGGCCTGCACCCCTGGGGGTGGATGGGGGCCCTGGGCCCACCGTGGCCACCGTGTGGGCAGTGCCCTGGGCCTGGCGGTGGGGCTGGAGCCGGGGGGCTGCACTCCGAGGCCTCCGGGAGTCGGCAGAGTCTCTGGGCTGCGGACGCCCGTCTGGCACCGGCCGGCCCCCAAGGAGAGCGTGTCCTGGGCCGGAGCCCTGGGGGCAGGGCGGCCACGCGCCGAGCCCCATGATCGGGCTTGTGCGGAGCCCCCTCCAGCTCGAACCCGAAGCCCTTGTTTTTCTGCTGCTGCTGGTGTGTGTCTCTGCGTGTGCGTGCTCACGTGTGTGCATGTGCACATGTGTGCACGTGTGTGTGCGTGTGTGTTGGTGCATGTGTGTGCGTGTCTGTGTTTAAAGGGGCAGCGCTCTTGTTTGGAACCTCCAGTGTCTGGGGTCCCGGGCTGGGAGGACCACGCTGGCGCCCTCAGTGCTGACAGCTGGGTGCACACGTGTGACTGTCACGGTCGCACCGCGTCAGGTGGAGAAACCGAGGCAGAGCCGGACGGAGTGGGACCGCTGCAGGCCGGGCAGGTGCCGGGTTGCCCGCTCGGCCGGCCGCACGGGCCCGTGGGCTCCTTACCGCGTGTCCGTGCGCGCGGCCGCTTGGCTCCCCTCGCTGCTGGCGATGAAGTTCCGGATCTCGGAGAAGTAGGCGTCCTCCTTCTCCTCTAAGAGCGCGTGGGCGTCCGCCTCGGAGGCGGGCGAGGAGGCGCTGGTCCCCAGGTGGTTCGTGAGGACCCCGGAGTGCTGGCTCACTGCGTGGAGGCGGGGGGCCCTCAGCTGGCTGCTCCCCTGCCCGCCGCCCCCTCCCCATCCATCGCCCCAGCACTCAAGTTCTACCTACAACCCCGCTCCACCCCCGTTCCCGAACCACCTCCCGGGGCTGCCCGCGGGCGCGCACCTGCATCTGCTCACCTGGGGTCTGACCCCCTGGGATGTGCTCCCTGGGATGTGCTCCCCTGGGCGTGCTCCCCTGGGATGTGCTCCCTGGGATGTGCTCCCCTGGGCGTGCTCCCCTGGGTGTGCTCCCCCCGGGCGTGCCCCCGGCGTGCTCCCCGGGCGTGCTCCCCTGGGTGTGCTTCCCTGGGATGTGCTCCCCCGGGATGTGCTCCCCGGGCGTGCTCCCCCGGGATGTGCTCCCCAGGTCCCCTGTGCTCCCCGGGGCGTGCACCCCTGTGTGTGCTCCCTGGGTGTGCTCCCTGGGTCCTCTGTGCTCCCCGGGGTGTGCTCCCCCGTGTGTGCTCTCTGTGCGTGCTCCCCCCGGCGTGCCCCAGCCTCTCACCTGGGGCGTGCTCCCCTGTGCTCCCTGGGATGTGCTCCCCCCGGCCTCTCACCTGGGGCGTGCTCCCCTGTGCTCCCCGGGCGTGCTCCCCTGGGGTGTGCTCCCCCCGCCGCGCCCCGGCCTCTCACCTGGGGCGTGCTCGTGCTCGTGCTTCTTGAGGTGCCGGTCCAGGTTGGTCTGCTGCCCGAAGCAGCGGCTGCACAGGTGGCAGCGGAAGGGCTTCTCCTTGTTGTGGATGTTGCGGACGTGCCGCTGCAGGTTGGAGGAGATGCTGAAGGACCGGTCGCAGTACTTGCACCTGCGGGCACACAGCTCGGTGAGGCCGTGCCCTGGGCCTGCGGGCGGCGGGCTGTGGGGGGTGTGCCCTCGGCGTGCAGGAGGGGGTCCGGGGGGCGTGCCCTGGGCATGCAGCGCCCAGACCCCCCAGCGTCTCCGTCCCCCGGGTGGTGGGTCACCCAGCCCCCCAGCCCCGTGGCTCTACGCCTGGCAGGTCCACCCACAGGGTGACGTGCTCCCAGCAGCCTCAAGGGGGCAGCACCTCACCATGGAAAGATGCCGAGGCTGGTCCAGGGAAGGAGGGGTCAGTAGACAGCTTCCTACAACTGTGCTCCCCGCAATTTTCCTCCCCACAGAGACCCCCGCCTGGCGCGGGGCGAGGAGAGCTGCTCCCACTGGGCCCTGAGCTTGCTGGTCCATCGACTGGGGGGTGGGGGCTCCCAGCCTGTGGCCGACAGGCTGCTTCCCCCGCAGGGACCACATGACCTCACTGTCCTCTTCAATTGGGGGGCAGCCCACTTGCTCAGCTCATCTGTGCGCCCCCCGTGGACCCCCTGCAGTCCGCGCGGGGCAGAGGCTCCCGCTCGCCCGCCCGAGTATTCTCTGACGCCCCTCTTATCCGAACAAGCGCGGCTGAGAGGAAATGGCCACCACGCACCCTCTGAGACCTGGTGATGTGACGTGCCCGTGGGGGAGGGGCCCTCGGGCAGGGCCGGCCTCACGCCCCCCTTACGTCCCCACACAGAGGGCGACACAGAGCTAGCGGAGAAGGAAGACACCCAGCCAGAAACGGGGAGGCAGCCAGGGCCCCAGAGGGGTGACCGAGAAGTGACCCACACTCCCGCTCCTGGTGGCGGAAGTCCAAGTAAGGCCGGTGACTGACAGGTGCTCTCACCGGCACTGTCCGGCTAAAGCCGCACACGTGTGTGTGAGCGTGCATGTGTGTGCACACAGTGCAGGTGTCAGTGTGTACAGAGGTGCCCACGCACAATTTGGTACGTGTGTGTGTGTAGTGTGGGTGCACGCACACGCGTGGTGAGCGTGTATGTGTGTGCACATAGTGCAGGTGTCAGTATGTACAGAGGTGCCCATGCACAATTTGGTACATGTGGGTGTGCAGGCATGCGCACACACAGTCCATGTTCACGCACATGTGTGTGTGTGTAGTGTGGGTGCACGCACACGTGTGGTGCACGTGCAGACCGGCACAAACAAGCGCTCTGGTGTTTGGAACTTCTCCAGGGACCCTGTCAGCCCCCTCTGTCGATGGTGACAGGCTCCCCCTGCAACCTGCTCCTCAGGCGACTGCTCAAGTGCAAGGCCAAGCCGGGCCCCAGCCCAGGCCTGGGCGTCCACCGCTGCCCACCCAGCGGGCGTGCGCTGCGCTGTGCCGCCTCGGTCTGTACCGCGCTCACAGCACGGCGCCCTTTCTGCCAACAAGTCCCCGGAGGGCAGCGCGTGGCCCGGAGAAGCGGGTCCGAGTGCGGACGGGGCTGCGGGCGCTGGTTCCCAGGGGTCAGGACTTCCTGTGGGGCCCGGGGGGCGGGTGGCCACGCCTTCCGTGGGCCACAGAGTCCCGAGTGGCCTCCGGTTCTCATCTCAGTAAACGGCCCAGACAAGCAAGCCTGTTTGAAATGGAGGGAGAGCCGCCAGGGCTCCGGGGAGCGGGGCCTGCGGGCAGCTGGAATTTGCTTATAAATAAGCTGACAAGGGCTGAAACCGGTTTGGCTCGGTGGATAGAGCGTCGGCCTGCGACTGAAAGGTCCCAGGTTTGATTCCGATCAAGGGCATGTACCTTGGTTGCAGGCACATCCCCAGTAGGGGGGTGTGCAGGAGGCAGCTGATCGATGATTCTCTCTCATCGGTTTCTAGCTCTCTATCCCTCTCTCTTCCTCTCTGTAAAAATCAGTAAAATATATTTTTTAAAAAATAAATAAGCTGGCCGAAGCCGGTTTGGCTCAGCGGTAGAGCGTCGGTCTGCGGACTGAAAGGTCCCAGGTTCGATTCTGGTCAGGGGCATGTACGTTGGTTGCGGGCACATCCCCGGTGAGGGCTGTGCAGGAGGCGGCTGGTCGATGTTTCTCTCTCATCGACGTTTCTGGCTCTCTATCTCTCTCCCTTCCTCTCTGTAAAGAATCAATAAAATATATTTTAAAAAAATAAGCTGACAGGGGCAGCGGCAATGTGTGGTCGCTCCGCACAGAGTAGCACTTCGCCGGGAGCGGGCACAGAGGGCGGCCACCGGGGGGCAGCGTGGCCTGCAGGGACCTTGCCGTGACCGTGCCCACGGCCACCGAGGGGAGCCAGCGCGGCGGACACAGCGCGGGGCCGGGAGGGTGAAATGGCCCCGGGCAGCGTCCCCTCTCCCCTCTGGGAGGCGTGCCAGCCACGGAGCACGTCCTGTCTGCCAGGACGCGGCCGGAGTCACTTCAGATGCCGGCGTGGATGCAGCCGTGAGAGCTGGCGGCGAGGGGCCGGCCGCTGGCCTCCCTGGCGCACACACGGGGGCGCACACCCGGGGTGGGGTGCTCATGCAGGCGGGCGGCGGCTTACTCAGCCCCCGGGCGGGGGGGTCCCCCTTTTTGGCAGGTTTCTGAGGCCGAATGTGTGCCTTTTCCCTCCCCCACGTAAATCCCCCGTGATCAAAGCCGGCCGGAACCCCGACAGCGCGGACCGCCACCCCGGGCCCCGCATCACAGGGCCGCCCCGCGCCGGGAAAGGCGAGATCCCACGGAACTTTCCGGCAATCATCGCCCCGTAAGCCGAGCCCCCCAGACTGGCGAGAACAAAAGAAATCAATGACAATCAAAGGTTCTATAAACACGGCCCGACCCTGGGGCTTTGCACGGAACAGGGTCTGGAAACCGGCTCGCATTACAGAGAGACGGTTGGCGGGCAATAGCCCAGGCCCCCTCCGCCCCACCTCCTGCTGTGGCTGCCGGCCCTCGGCAGGCCGCACCCCGCTTCCCGGCGCCAGGCGCTGCCGCACAGGCGGTGGGCGGTGCAAGCTGCCGTCCTCCAGCCAGGACCGGACACGGCCCTGCGATGGCCGGGGAGGGCGTGGGGACCATGGCACCTGCAGGGGCCCCCTGTGCCACCTCCCCAGGGGTGGGGACACCCGCACCCACAGCTCCGTCTCCAGGGCTAGGGGGGGACTCCGGCTCAGAGCAGCCCGCTGTGGGAACCTTCTGCCTCCAACTCCAGCCGCGCCAGCTCCCTCCTCCCACGCTGCCCCTGGCGCCCAGCACGATGCTGGGCAGCGAAGCCGGCGGCTCCCCGGCGCTCCCGGTCGCCAGCACCCACGGCTCTGGTCTGAAATGCTCACCCGGGCCCTTCCCGCCGGGTTCCTGAAAGCCAGGTCCCCGCAGCCACTCGCCGGGAGGGCCCAGGGCCAGGCCAGGACCAGGTCGGGGTGCGGACGAGGCCCTCGGCTCAGATGTGGCCTCGGACCCCCGGCCAGTCACGGGGCGCCTCTGAGCCCGGCTCCAAGCCTTGGAAGGAGGGTTGTGCCCACTGTGGTGAGCACCCCACGCTGCCGCCCAAGAACAGAGGGGCTTGGTGGGGAGCGGACGCCCGGCTCTGTCCAGGCCCTAAGGGGACCGGCGCATGTCCCCGGGGCGCCCGGCCTGGCTGGGACACCCATTAGCTCAGGGCTCCGTCCCACGGTCCACTGGCCCCAGGCCCCACCTGGCCCGGGTCAGGTCAGCCACGGCCATCTGGCACCGGCATCGGGAGGTGAACGAGGCTGAGGCTTTGCCGACAGACCACCCGGGCTGGTTCTGGCAGGCCCCGCTCTGCGCCCCCGCCCAGCGGCCACACCTTCCTCCAGCCAGGATGGCACAGGGGCTGCCCCTGGCATCGTCCTCCGAGGGCAGGTGGCAGCCCCGAGCCTGCGAGCAGGGCACCTCCCGCCTGGTCTGGACAAGCCCCGGGCAGGACGGCGGGGTCAGGTGGGGCCAGAGTGACCGGGAGCAACGCTGGTCCCCCCCCGCGACCCCCAGCGCAGCGAGAGCCCCCCCACTGCGGTGAGAGCCCCCCCCGGCCCCCACTGTGGTGAGAGCCCCCCCCGGCCCCCACTGCGGTGAGAGCCCCCCCGGCCCCCACCTGTACGGCTGCTCCCCGGTGTGCGTCCTCAGGTGTCGTGTGAGGTTCGCAGATCGGGGGAAGATCTTTCCGCAGTACCTGGGGGGAGGGGGCTGTCAGGAGACCCAGGGCCAGGAGCCACCCCCCAGGCCACCCCCGTGGCCACCCCAGGGCACCCCAGCCCGGCCCGCTCACCGGCAGGTGTAGCGCTCCTTGCCCTTCCTGAGGATGGGGTCGGAGAGCGTGGGGGGCGGGGAGCGGAAGTTGAAGGGGTGGTGGGGCAGGGGCTGCAGGGCGCCGGCGTCCGCCTTCATGGCCGCGAAGCTCTCCAGCTTCTCCGTCATGGTCTCGATGGCCGACATCTGTGGGCGAGAACGGGCGAGGCTGGGCTCCCCGGAGACACCCCCCGGCCCTGGCTGGACCCGTCCACCGCCCGCGGCCCAGCCCTGCCCGGGCCTTCCCCCAACCCACCATCGCAGGCCGGGATCTGCCGTGCAGCCGCCCTGCCTGGCATGGGGACCCCGTGCACATGGGCCATCTCCCCCGCCCCCTCCCCTCTGAAACAGGCCAGCCACGCCTGCCGCCTGCCCCCTGGCCATCCCTCCTGACTGGCCAGTGTGTGTTCAAGACAAAATTACATCTATTATTATTATTATTATTATTATTATTATTATTTTGAGTCTTGAAAAATTAAGACAGTTTCCTGAATCTCAAGGGATCACAGGGACCAGGACCTGAGGCGCCACCACCCCTAGTGGCGGGAGGCCATAATTACAGGCAACGCACTAAAAAGAATGCACAGCCTGAGACCCGACCTCACTGACTCCATGGCCAGAGGGACCGCCAGGGCCACACGGCACAGGACACGGGGTACGGACCAAGGAGCCGCCTCTCTGCCCCTCGGAGATGCCAAGGGCTGTGAGGAGGAGCAGGAGGAGGAGGAGGAGGAGCAGGAGGAGGAGGAGCAGGAGGAGGAGGAGGAGCAGGAGGAGGAGGAGCAGGAGGAGGAGGAGCAGGCGGAGGAGGAGGAGGAGCAGGAGGAGGAGGAGGAGCAGGAGGAGGAGGAGGAGCAGGAGGAGGAGGAGGAGGAGGAGCAGGGCACTGGTTGTTTCCATGTGGTGGGCAGAGTCCTGATCAGACTGTGACTGCTCTCCGAGTCCTGGGGGCATGGGGACGGGAGAGCGGGGGCCGCTGCAGCTGCCCAGGCCATCCCGTGAGGCCTGCTGGGCCATGTGGGGGTGGGCGGGGCCTGGGCAGGCAGGGCATTGCCATGGCCAGAGCCCCTCGGGGTGCAAGTTGGGGACCAAGTGACCAATGGGCTGATGGACAGAGAGTGACGCCTGCCCATAATGGCCCAGCACTGTGACCTGGGGCGGCCCCCTTGTCCCGTGCCAGCCCTGTCCGGTGGCAGGACGCTGTGGGCTGCCCTCCCCGGGCCCGTGAGGGACGATGTGAATGCCCCTCCGCGGCCCCTCCCTGGCCCCTCCGAGGACAGTGGGGCCCCTGGAACACACACCGCTGGCCCCTGCCCGCCCGTCTGTTTCAGCCCTGCCTTGAAAGGTTCTGGAACTCTCCACCACTCCGCCTCCCTGGACCCCAGAGGCGGGGTGGGGGGGGTGGCTATGGCCAGAGGACGGCTTTGCCCTGTGCCCTGGGGCTGCCCAGGCACGTCAGGAGGGGGGACCGGGCCTCGCCTGCCCGGTGCGATGGTAGCAGCACCGCCCTGCCTTCAGGCTCGGGCCATGCAATTGGGTCACTTACTGGTCGTCTCCCCTCTGCCCGCCCGTCTGGCGGGGGACAGGGACCAGCTGACAGGGTCAGTGCGCCCCGGCCCCTGGCTGTCAGGCTGGGCGGGTCTCCGAGGCCGCAGTCCGGCCGGCCCTGCCCGCTCCGCCCGCCAGACATTCCGGCCCGGCTCCCGCAGACAAACACAGGATGTGCCCGGTCCCCAGCCCGGTCCCCGGCCCGGTTCCCAGCGGCCGAGGAAAATTGGGGGAAGTTGTTAGCCAGCCCCTGGGCGGCAGACAATGGGGGCTAAGTTTAGCTGGGAACCCGGGCGCAGGTTCCAACCTGGGCTTTGTCCGAGGCGGGCTCCGGGCAGAACAATGCCGCCTGGGTCTGGGCTCGCCGGGACCCTCTGGCTGAGGGGTGGGGGGCTTTGGGGGCTGGGCCCCACGCAGGGGGGACAGGTGGACGCAGGGGCAGGGAATCAGGGCTCCGCCCGGCCCCTGCTGGCCCCTCTGCTCTGTGCCCACCCTGGGTGGTGCCCGATGCAGGCCTGGGGGCTGTGGTCTCCTTCCCAGACCCCAACTCCAGTCTGGGGGTGGCCGCCCACCCTCTCCAGCCCCCGGACCTCTGCTTGCCTCCTGTGCCTGCCTCCGCACCCCGCTCGGCCCTGGACACACGGCCATCCGCCCCTGGTCCCCTTGTGAGGCACCCCAAGGCCCTGGCACCCCAGAGAGGCCTGAGCACCTGCACACCCCCTGTGTCCCTCCCGCTGAGCCATCCACCGTGTTCTTGGAGTGCTCCCTCTGAGCTCTGCCCGCCGCCCCTCCCGCAGCCATGGGGCCGGGGTCCTGGCTGCTTCTGAGGGACCCCCAGGGCTGCCCCCCAGAGCCCAGCACCTTCCGCTTGTGCCCGGCCCTTCCCCCCGTCCCGCCCTTCACCCCGTCCGCCCTTCCCCCCATCTGCCCTTCACCCCGTCCGCCCTTCACCCAGCCTGGCCACGGGGCGCTGTGTGGTCCGAGGGAGACCCCGGGCATCTGATGGTCAGGTGGGTGGCTGCCGCCCTCCCCGGGGTATGGCCCAGCCTGGATGGGCCTCAGGCTTCTGCCCCCACCCCGCCCCGCGCCCCGCCCCCCACCCTGCCTCCCGCCCCCCCGTGCCCCTCCCACGCCGCCCACTCACCTGGGGGTGGAAGAGCAGCGGGGGCGGCCGCAGGAACTTCTCCTTCAGGACCCCCACGGGGTCGGGCACCTTCCGCTTCTCCACCCTGCTGGACAGCAACCCGCGGGTTACGTACCCCTGGGCCCAGGGCTCTGCCATGCTCTCGGCCACGGGCCCCCGGTCACTGAGCTCATCCCTGCACTGCCTACAGAGCCCGGCCCTCCCTCTGGAGCCCCCTCACCTCACCGCTCTGGGCCCCCCAGTCTCCCCGTGCCCCCACCCCAGCTGGGCGCCTGTGGCTGGGCTAACGCTGAGCGTGGAGCCTGGGGCCTGCTCCAGGGCCCCCACACCCGGGCACCGCCCCGCCCTGTCCACTCTGTCGGGGTCCCCGGGGTGGCCACAGCAGAACATGGAGCAGGCACCCCGACTGCCCTGTCCCCGGCCCTTGGCGCCGGGCGCTCTGCCCAGCTGGTGAGTGAACAGCGGGCCCGTCCGGGGGAGGCCACGGGGTCTCCTCCTGTAGCTGCAGCCCCTGCCTGGGCCCTGGTGGCCACAGGCCGTGACACGTGGTCACACGGAGCAGGAGGACGTGGCAGCAGCCCCTCCCCCTGAGGTCCCCTCTTGCCCAGGACCCCCACCCAGGTCCCCCACCTAGGTCCCCCCCTCGCCCAGGTCTCCTCCCCCAGGCACTCTCTCATCATTTCCCAGCAGTGCCGCCTCAGTTTCCCCTTGGGGTTGAGGTTTAATCTAAATGGGGAAACCTTTTCACAGGCAGACACAGCCCCTCTGCTCGAACCCTGGGCCGGGGCCTGCCGGGCTCCTGTGGGGCCCGCTCCCGTCCCTTCCACACGATGTGTCTTCCAGGCCCAGAGGGACCCGGCCCAGTGGGACAGGATGGGACGGCCCGGGAGCAGCAGAGCTGCCCGGAGCCAGGGCAGGAGCGCCCCCCCCCCCCCCCGGTCACCCCGTGGAGAGCCGCGGTCCAGCGGGGAGGGCGGGAGCCACAGGAACAGACTGACCCCTGGGTGTGGCTGTGCGGGAGTGGAACCGAGTCCGAGGGCTCAGCGAGGCCCTCAGAGCTGGACCAGGGACAGGAGCCGGTGGCAGGGCCGAGGGCGGACACATGGGGGAGGCTGGGTGTGGCTCCACCATCTGCTTTTATGGGGATTTGGCCACAGGGCGGCCTCATGGGCTGGCAAGGGGGACGGGGGGGCATGGAGGGCAGGGGGGAGACTGCCCCCCTCGCTGGCACCCCTGACCTCACCTGAACCGATCCTCGGCCCCGCTGGCCCCTGGGGTGGCCATACGGCCCTTGCTCCCTGAGCACAGGCATGTCTGTACACGTGTGTGCACATGCCTCCCGCCCAGAGGCAGGGCCTGCACCTCGGTTCCCTCCTGACCCGCATGTGCTCAGCCCTCTCCTGGGGCTCAGCCAGGCTCCCCGGGCACAGGTCGGGGTCAGACCCTCCACCTCACAAACCCTGGGTCAAAGGCCAACAGACACCGGAGGGACTGCGGCGGCCCTCACCGGGAGGCTGGCCAGGTAACCGGACACGGACTGGTGCCAGCCCTACAGCTTCCTGCCCCCCTGCTCCCCCTCATCCCCTTCCCCTGGGCCCCCAGGAGGACGGCTGTGCCTCTGAGGTGCGCCCAGAGGGAAGCAGAGACCCCGGGAGAGGGAAGGGTGAGGGCGGGTGCGAGTTTTGGGGGTGGGGGCGAGCTGGTCTGGGAAGAGGCCGGAGGCTCAGGGGCCTGGGGGGAGCAGGGGCCCTGGGCGGGGGCAGCGGGGCGGGCCCGCGGGTACCTGTAGATGGGGTCCATGAAGAAGGGCGAGGGCTTGGCGTAGTGCAGCGAGGGCTGCTGGGGCAGCGGCGCCTGGCAGGCCTTGGGCAGCCTGTCGCCGGCCGCCGGCGCGCGCTCGCCGTAGACGTGGTTCTTGCGCGGCTCGCGGCCGCCGTTGAGGCTGGCGCGGGCGCGGCTGCCGATGCTCAGGTCCAGCGGCTGCTCCTCGCCCGCCCCGCCCGCGGGGCCGGCCCTGGGCGCGGGCGGCGCCTCCTTGGGCCGGGTGGTGAGGTCGAAGGGGGACTCGGCGCCGGGGCCGCCCCCCTTGAGGGCGTCCCGGGGCGACTTGGGCTCGGCCTTGACCAGCAGGCCGTGGGCGAGGGTGCGGTCGGCCAGCGGGTAGAGGGCGGGCGGGAAGTCGGGCAGCAGCTGGAAGGGGAACACAGAGTGGTAGGGCAGCGCGCCCAGCCGCTTCTCGGGCACGCCCACGAAGCCCGGCCCGAAGTACTTCTCGGCGATGGAGGCGATGGCCTTGATGGAGTCGCCGGCGGCGCCGGCCAGCAGCTGCTCCTCGGGCGGCGGGAAGAGGGCGTGCTGGGCGTAGAACACGGGCACCTCGCCCGCGCCCAGGGCGGCCCCTGGCCCCGCGCCGCCCCCCCGGTCCGCCGCGCCCCCGGCCGCCCGGCCCTCGGCCTTGGCCTTGTCGCGGTCGCTCTCGGCGTCGCTGTCCAGGTCCTCCGAGCCGGTGCCCGTGGTGGTGTCCAGGTCCGTCCCGGTCGTGGTGTTGACGTCCTCGAAGTCGCTGCCGTCCGACAGGTCGCTGCCCCGCGCCGCCTTGAGCTTCTCGGGGAACGCGCCCTCCGGGGGCCCCTCGAACTTCTCCTCCGGCCCCGCGGCGCCCGGCGCCCCCTGGCCGCCGCCCACGGCGGACACCAGGGGCAGCGCCGGCGTGCCCAGGGGGCTGGGCAGCTTGGCGTCCTGGGTGTGGTTCAGCGGGCTCTTGAGCAGGGGCGTGGGGGGCAGCAGCGGCGGCCGGGGGTACAGGGAGGGCGGGAAGATGCCGGGGAAGCCGGGCGTGAGCGCGGGGAAGGCGGGGGGCGCCGCGGAGAAGGGCAGGCCCCCCGGGTGCGGCCGGGAGGGGAAGTACTCTCCGAAGCCCAGGCCGGCGGGGTTGAGGGCGGGCGGCGGCTTGGCCTTGTCCAGCAGCGGCCCGGGCGCGAGGGGCAGGCCGGGCGAGAAGAGGCCGCCGGGCGGGCAGTGGCTCCTGCCCTCGCAGAAGCGCCGGTGCTTGTTGAGGGAGGAGGTAGTGCTGAACATCTGCCCGCAGTCCTTGCACTTGATCTGCGTGCGGCAGTCGGCATGCATGCGCTTGTGGCGGCACAGGTTGGAGAACTGCGTGTAGGACTTGTGGCAGACCTCACCTACAGCGTCAGCAGAGAGCATGCAAACACGCTATGAAATTACCGGGAAACGGCGCCTGCCCCTGTGCCCCTGGGTGTGTGTGTACACGTGTGTCGCTGTGTATGCACGTGCATGGACTAGCCTGTCGTGTGAGAATGTGCACCCGCAGGCACATGTATCACACATGCATGTAGGCACATGTGCCTGAATACATGTGCCTGCAGGTTGCACACAGATGTGGAAATGACATGCACACGAGTATGTGTTCGTGTGTGCGTGTTGTGCATAAATGGGTGTGTGCTGTGAATGTGTGCACGAGCACACACACAAATGTATGCGTGTCACACATGCATGTGAATGTCACTCACACGCACACGTGTTCACGTATTGCACACTGAGCACGCGTGCATGCCACTCATGTGCGCATGCCTATGTTACATTGCGCATGGGTGCCTGCAAACACATGTACACACACGCACACATGTGCACACCATCCCAGGGCTGGCCTTGTCCCCAGCATGAACCGACAGGGGCTACTCCTGCGTCTCTGTGCTCCCTGCAGCGAGGCTAGTCCTCAGCTCTGTGGGCGGGGAGCACGTGCCTGCACCCTCCCTGCGCTGTAATGGGGGCGAGGACCCCAGCCCAGGGGGGCAGAGCCAGGCACAGCCGTGCGGCTTGCCCAGGAGGCACTCACTTTCAGGCGCTGCTCTGCAGTGAGGGTGAATCCCGCCCCCACCTCAGACCCTGCTTCTCCTGGTGCGTGTCCCCTGCAGCCCGGCCTCCCCTGTCCGGGCCCTGGGACCTGCGGCCAGGAGGGCAGCCAGGCCGGGGAGCCTGGGGGTGGCCCGAAGGGGGGAGGGAGCCCCATCAGGGCCCGCAGGCCCGCCCAGCTTGCTCAGGCCTGGCCGCACAGACCAGGGCGGCGCTGTGCCCTTGACCCTGGACGGGCTGGTCGGTGCCTCGTTCGTGGCTGCCATCCCCTGAGCTTGGACAGGGCCTGGGCCTGGGAGCCTGGGTGCTGTGTCCCCCGCCTGCTCCTCAGGGGGACTGAGAGACGTGGGGGCCACAGAGACGTCTCTAGGGACTGAGGCCCCGGGATGCGGACCCTGGACCCAGGGTGACCACTGCTGTCAGAGCCGGTGCAGGAGGCAGTGCCCGAGGGGCTGAGAGCCCCTGGGATGTGGGGACCAGCACCTGAGGGAGGGGGCCCGGGCTCCGTCAGGTGCAGAGCGACCCTGGCCCGGCCTCATCCCGTCAGCTGTTTTCCTTGAGGCGTACGAGTGTGAATGTGCACACTCACCCCCACATTCACACACATTCACACACCCACCCATTCACACACCCACACCCACCCCACATTCACACAGCTCACAGACACACCACACCCACTCATACACCCACACCCACACTCACCCACACTCACCCACATTCACAGACACACCCCACACCCACCCATACACCCACACCCACACTCACCCACACTCACCCCACACTCACCCCACATCCACACAGCTCACAGACACACCACACCCACCCATACACCTACACCCACACTCACCCCACATTCACACACATTCACAGACACACCCCACACCCACCCATACACCCACACCCACACTCACCCACATTCACACTCACCCCACATTCACACAGCTCACAGACACACCACACCCACCCATACACCTACACCCACACTCACCCACACTCACCCCACACCCACCCCACATTCACACAGCTCACAGACACACCACACCCACTCATACACCCACACCCACACTCACCCCACATTCACACATATTCACACAGCTCACAGACACACACCCATTCATACCCACACTCACCCACATTCACACTCACCCCACATTCACACAGCTCACAGACACACCACACCCACCCATACACCTTCACCCACACTCACCCCACATTCACACACATTCACAGACACACCCCACACCCACCCATACACCCACACCCACACTCACCCACATTCACACTCACCCCACATTCACACAGCTCACAGACACACACCACACCCACCCATACACCCACACCCACACTCACCCCCACGCACACAGCCACTCTCACACTCACACATCCACAGACTCACACACATACACACACCTATACCCCCCACATTCACACAGACTGACACACACACATCACACCCACTATCACACCCACCCACACACACCCACACCTCACACCCACACACACCCAGCCACTCACACCCACACATATCTACACCCCCAATGCACACACCAGCACTCACAAACACACAGGCACACACCCACTTACATACCCTCACGTGAACACACCCACACAGGCACACACCACATACCTGCACTCACACACACACACACACACACACACTCACTCTACAAAGATAAGGCCCTTTTCTGAAGAGTCCACCGGGAAGCTGCTCACCAGGTGCCCAGATTCTGTCTCTCACACACGCACATGCACATGCACACGCCCAGCACACACGTGAGCTCCCTGTGCAGGAGACACCAGCAGGCCGTGCCGTGGCCTGGGTCTGTGTGCTCAGGGCTCAGGCAGGGGCTGTGCTGCTGCGGGCGGGTGTGCAGCCAGCCCAGCAGGGGGCGCGCTCACAGCGGTGCCCGCCCGGCTGTGGGTGGCCAGCTTTCCGTCGCGCCACCTCGCGGGCACGGCCCTCACCCGTTCACAGCTTCCCTCCCAGGCCTGACCACAGGCCGAGCCCGTGAGCCCAGGGACACTGTGTGGCCTGGAGGGCCAGCCAATCCATTTCCCCATCTGGGGCCACCCTCTCTGAATGGCACGCTCACACCCACTGGCTGGCTGGGGCTCTCTCACGCCCACTGCCTGGCTGCCGGGAGCCGCCGGGCGGTGAGCTCTGCGGTGCCCGGGGCTGCCGGCTGCCGGGTCCCTCGCCCCGGGGCCTGTGCGGCAGCGGGCACAGCGGCCCGGCCCCCACGGCGCTGCGGCCCCGCTCAGGGATGAGGCGACCCCAGGAGACAAGGCCGCCGCTGGGGGCGTGACAGAGGCAGTGCATGGAGGCCCGGCCGCAGCCCTTCGCTGTTTGCTCACGGCGCCAGTGCTGTGGACGATCTGCCACGCTCCCCCTTTGCAGTCCCGGCCCAGACCTCCCCCCCCCCCCCCCCCCCGCTTCCCCGAGGACCTCCCAGAGGCACCCACCCCTCACGCCCTGCTCAGCGCCCCCACGACCTGCCGGGGGAGGAGGCGGTGCTGAGTGAGAAGGTGACTGGTGGGCGGCCACAGCAGACCCGGAGCGAGGGACTGAGCCCGCCAGCAGAACAGCTAGGAGCGGGCTGGGCAGTGAGCAGGCCAGCCTGGCCTCTCTCGCCCATGTGCATGCGTGCGCAAACACTCTCTCTCTCTCTCTCTCTCTCTCACACACACACACACACACACACACGTGCAGAATGACCCCCCCATGGTGAGAACATCCTGACACAACTCCCCACCCTCCAGTGTCGCCCTCCTGGCATTCATGTGGAGCCTGAGGAGTCCCAGGCCCCCTAGCTGGGGTCGGGAGCCAGACCCTTGAACTAGAGTCAGGGTTTTGCAGCATGGCCGTGAGCACCTGGCCCCTGACTGTCCTGAGCCTCAGTTTCCTGCTCCGTCATTAGAGATAGTACAGACCCCACTCCCTAGGATTTTGTAAGGGTTCTGTGAGATAATGAGTGTGAAATGGTGACTCAGCACTGTCTGGTGTGAATGGTGACTCAGCACTGTCTGGTGTGAATGGTGACTCAGCACTGTCTGGTGTGAATGGTGACTCAGCACTATCTGGTGTGAATGGTGACTCAGCACTGTCTGGTGTGAATGGTGACTCAGCACTGTCTGATGTGAATGGTGACTCAGCACTGTCTGGTGTGGAATGATGGCTCACTGCCCCTTGAGGCAGAGAGGAACCTTCAGGCTCACTCCCCTCTGCTGGCCCGTGAGGTCCCTGGGACCTAGTCCTTTGTGACCTTTGACCCCCTCCCATTAACCCAAACCGGCCTCGTGGCCTCTGTGCTCAGAGCTGTGGTCCACTCTCTGCCTCTCCTCAGTCTCTGTTGGAGTGACTCGTCCCATGGGCGCCTGCCTCCCCTCGCACGGGGAAGCAGTGCCCACCGGGTGCCCTCCTGGCAGAGCCTCCTAATCCCATGCTGCCCTCCCCCAGCTCGGGCGCCTGTCACACGGCTGGCTGAGGGTTCATGGCTCGACCGCTGTCCCCTCCGTTATTCACTGGGCCCTGCCACTCGGTGGTCCTGGGGACATCGCCCAGGCCCAGTGGAACGCGGTGGGCGCCACCGGCATTGCGTGCCTCAGGGAGCCCGGGTGGGCGGGGCCTGGGTGCGGGGAGAGGGTGGGGAGGGGAGGGGAGGGTGGGGAGGGGAGGGCTGGCTCAGGCTCCTCCCCAGGACCAGGACCTTCCCAGCAGCCGCCACCTCTGGCCTCCCGGGGAGAGTGAGGAGGGCCGGAGGCGGAGGAGGAGGTGAGAGAAGAGGCACAAAGCTCTGGCCTGGGCTCCGCGTGGCCGGGAGCTCCCGCCGCCTCGGTGCCTCGGGACCAACAGGGGTCCTGCCAAGCGGGGAGCCCGGGAGCCCTGCCTTGGCTTGGTCCTGAGACGCCGGCCCGCGCCCGCGGAGACCACTTACATATGAAAGGTTTGACGGTGCTGTGGATGTGCTTGTGCTGCTTGAGGCCGGAGGACGTGGCGAAGGTCTTCCCGCAGTCCGGGCAGGCGTGCGCCCGCGCGCCCACGTGCTGCGAGCGGATGTGCCGCTGCAGGTTGCTGGGGTCCGTGAACACCTGCGAGGCAGAGGCTGTGCCAGGCCCCGCCCATGGTGCCAGGCCCCGCCCACCCTGTACCAGGCCCGCCCACCATTCCAGGCCCCGCCCACAGTGACAGCGTCCGCCCACTCTGTGTCCTCGCTCCGTCCACTGTGCCAGGCCCCGCCCACTATGCTAGTGCCCCGCCCACCCTGTGCTAGTGCCCCGCCCACCCTGTGTCCTCGCCTCGCCCACCCGTGCCAGCACAGGCCCACCCTGTGCCAGCGCCACACCCACTGGGTGCCAGAAACAGGGAAATTGAAGGCGGACATGTGCTGCTCGGCGTTGGGGGGCTTGGCCCCCCGCCTCTCCTTCCCCATCGCGGGGGCGGGGCGCCCGGAGGGAGCAGGTGTGCCCCCGGGCCCTGTGTCCGCCAGTCGGGCCACCAGCCTGTCGGAGGCGGCGGCGGGCACACACGGCCTTACCTTCACGCAGTTTTCACATTCGAAGCGCTTGCCGCTGTCATGGGACATCTGGTGGCGGATGAGGTTGGACTTCCAGTTGAAGGCCTTGGGGCACTGGTCGCACTTGTACTCCCGCTCCTCCGTGTGGACGACCATGTGCTGCTCCAGGCTGTGCGCGAGGTCAGAGGTCACTGCAGGCCAGCCCGCCCTCCCTCGCCACCCCTGCCCCCGGGACGGCCCGACCCCTGGGGCTGCTCCCGGCGGCCTGATGTGCACGGGGCGTGCGGGCGGCCCAGGTGGCCCAGAGCAGCCGCGGGGCAGGTCAGAGATGAGGGGCAGGACGGCCCTTGTCCAACCCCCCCCCCCCCCCCAGGGCGCCCCGCCTGCACTTCCTGGCCGCCCCTCTGGACAGTCTTAACCTTGACGCTGACCCCAGGCCTGAGAACAAGGGGTCAGAGCTTCCAGCAGAGCCCTGAGCCCAGCGTGGGGGGTGGGGGGGTGGGGGGGACACAGCCAAGGCCCCCGAGTGGCCGCAGGGTGCTCCCCGCCTGCTGCGCCCGCGGAGGTGGCCGTGGTGCGGGGCGGGGGCCGGGGTGCGGGGCGGGGGCCGGGGTGCAGAGGCGGCCATGGTGCGGGGCGGGGGCCGGGGTGCGGGGCGGGGGCCGGGTGCGGGGCGGGGGCCGGGGTGCGGGGCGGGGGCCGGGTGCGGGGCGGGGGCTGGGGTGCGGGGCGGGGGCCGGGGTGCGGGGCGGGGGCCGGGTTCGGGGCGGGGGCTGGGGGCGGGGCGGGGGCCGGGTGCGGGGCGGGTCTCCGTGGTGAGGGTGCCCCGGCTGCTCGGGAGGCCGGCCCGGGTGAGCGAGCAGCCCCGGCCCTGGGGGAGCGGCCCCCGCGGCCAGGCCCGCCGTTAATCTTCATGAGCGGGCAGCCATACATCACGCCGTTAATTACGCGCCCAGCCATCCGTCCCCTCGCAGCGCGGTCCCCGGGCGGCCGCGGCGCCCGCTCCCGCGCTAATTGTGATTTATGTGTTTATGTAAAGGAAAGGGGCCCTGGGGAGCTGACCACCGGCCTCGGCGGGACCGGCCTACACGCCGGCTCTCCCCATCTGCTCCGGGAGGGTTCCCCGCCCCGCAGGCCGCGAGGGGCGGCGGTCAGCGCCCGCGACCCCACAGCCAGTCAGGGGCCTGCGGCTGCCCCGGCCGGCCTGGCCGGGAGGAGACCAGGGCGGGAGGAGCCTGGGCTGGAAAAGCTACCTGCCCCTGAGCACGGGGACCCAGGAGGCCCGTCTTCCCCGGGGCCCCCGGCCGCCCTGACCCTGCCTGGCTGGGGGCGGGAGAGCCACTGGGCCGGCTCCGGGGACGGTGTCCACCACTCAGGTCTCTCTCTGTGAGGCCTCCTGGCCAGCGGGTGGTGCCTGGGGCAGGAGTGGAGAC